>NC_048572.1:8614828-8694828 GCF_013265735.2 Oncorhynchus mykiss
TTAACATATATATCAGCGAATTGGTGAGGGCACTAGAACAGCACCCGGCCTCATATTACTAGAATCTGAAGTCAAATGTTTACTGCATGCTGATGATCTGGTACTTCTGTCACCAACCAAGGAGAGCCTACAGCAGCATCTAGATTTTCCCTAGAGCACACAAAAAACGATACATACCTCGGCCTAAACATCAGCGCCACAGGTAACTTCCACAAAGCTGTAAGGGCCTTCGATGCCATCAAAGGGAACGTACATTTCGACTTTAGGATCTGGGGAACAATTAGGATCTGTCTAAAAACACTTTAATCCGTTATAGAACCCATTGCCGTTAATGGTTGTGAGGTCTGGGGTCCGCTCACCAACCAAGAATTCACAAATGGGACAAACACCAGATTGAGACTCTGAGAGAGAGAGAGAGAGAGAGAGAGAGAGAGAGAGACAGAGACAGAGACAGAGACAGAGACAGAGACAGATTAAATCATTGGGTCATGGGGATAGTGATTTCTGGATGGACTCTGACAGTCCGGGCATCGTTTGAAAATGGCAAATTACCTTAACAGGCTTTTACTGAATATGTAAAGTAAGTAAACACATTTCACGTTACGACAGACTTGTGTGAACAAACGCAACACCTATGCATCTAAATGATCCACTTTGTATTCAACACAAAGAACAAGAGAACATAGAATGTGTTCATTAAAATACCAAAATATCATCATGGATGATGATAAGCTTTGCTTACCATAAGGCCAGGCTGTCATAAAATGCACTACCATTGTCCTCATCTCAAAGCTGATCTCTAATAGACTCAGACAGAGACTCAGACTCAGACTCAGACACAGACTCGAACACAGACACAGACTCGGACTCAGACACAGACTCAGACACAGACTCAGGCTCAGACACAGGCTCAGACACAGGCTCAGACTCAGACACAGACAGAGACTCAGACACAGACACAGACACAGACACAGGCTCGTCTGATGCTGTCTGGTCAAAAAGATTATGGCATATTCTATATTTTTTTTGTCCAGACAACATCATCTAAATGGGCTACATGAACTAAGACAGAGGGGCGCTATATAGCGCGCTCTGATGCTTTCTCCGGTGAGATTGATAAGTCCTGCTGTAGATGTGCATCTTGGTCAAAATTATCAATATATTCAGAGACAATTGATGAGATTTCAGAATTACTGAGGGTGCCACTGGTATGGCCAATCAGATTTCAGGGTGGGGCAACCACTGGACTTGCAGCTGGATCTAAGCAATGCTTTTTATAATGACCTGCATTCTAAAGGTTTTCATAGTGACCTGCATTCTAAGGGTTTTATAATGACCTGCATTCTAAAGGTTCTAGAATGACATGCATTCTAAAGGTTCTAGAATGACCTGCATTCTAAAGGTTCTAGAATGACCTGCATTCTAAGGGTTTTATAATGATCTGCATTCTACAGGTTTTATAATGACCTGCATTCTATAGGTTCTAGAATGACCTGCATTCTATAGGTTCTAAAATGACCTGCAATCTAAAGGTTCTAGAATGACCTGCATTCTAAGGGTTTTATAATGATCTGCATTCTACAGGTTTTATAATGACCTGCATTCTATAGGTTCTAGAATGACCTGCATTCTATAGGTTCTAAAATGACCTGCAATCTAAAGGTTTTATGATGACCTGCATTCTAAAGGTTTTATAATGACCTGCATTCTATAGGTTCTAGAATGACCTGCATTCTAAGGGGTTTATATTGACCTGCATTCTAAAGGTTTTATAATGACCTGCATTCTAAGGGTTTTATAATGACCTGCATTCTAAAAGTTTTCATAATGACCTGCATTCTATAGGTTCTAGAATGACCTGCATTCTATTAGTTCTAAAATGACCTGCGTTCTAAGGGTTTTATAATGACCTGCATTCTAAAGGTTTTATAATGACCTGCATTCTACTGGTTTTAAAATGACCTGCATTCTAAGAGTTTTATAATGACCTGCATTCTAAAGATTCTAGAATGACCTGCATTCTAAAGGTTTTAAATTGACCTGCATTCTAAGGAATTTATAATTACCTGCATTCTACAGGTTTTAAATTGACCTGCATTCTAAGGGATTTATAATGGCCTGCATTCTAAAGGTTCTAGAATGACCTGCATTCTACAGGTTTTGTAATGACCTGCATTCTATAGGTTTTATAATGACCTGCATTCTAAAGGTTCTAGAATGACCTGCATTCTATAGGTTTTATAATGACCTGCATTCTAAAGGTTCTAGAATGACCTGCATTCTAAAGGTTCTAGAATGACCTGCATTCTATAGGTTTTATAATGACCTGCATTCTACAGGTTCTAGAATGACCTGCATTCTAAAGGTTTTATAGTGACCTGCATTCTAAGGGTTCTAGAATGACCCGCATTCTATAGGTTTTATAATGACCTGCATTCTATAGGTTCTAAAAAGACCTACATTCTTCAGGTTTTATAATGACCTGCGTTCTATACGCTCTAAAATGACCTACATTCTAAAGGTTTTACAATGACCTGCATTCTATAGGTTTCATAATGACCTACATTCTAAAGGTTCTCTAATGACCTGCATTTTGTAGGTTCTAGAATGTCCTGCATTCTAAGGGTTTTATAATGACCTGCATTCTAAAGGTTCTAGAATGACCTGCATTCTAAGAATTTTATAATGACCTGCATTCTAAAAGTTTTCATAATGACCTGCATTGTAAAGGTTCTAGAATGACCTGCATTCTAAGGGTTTTAGAATGACCTGCATTCTAATGATTTTTATTATGACCTGTGTTCTAAAGGTTTTATAATAACCTGAGGTTACTTGTCTGGCCCTCCTCCAATAGGCTGGCTAACAGCTTATCAGGCCCAGCGTGGGTTTGTCTGGATGGTCTGAGCTGAAGGAGGTGACTCAGTGACAGTACTAGATGGGATCAGATGTCTGGATGGTCTGACCTGAAGGAGGTGACTCAGTGACAGTAATAGATGGGATCAGATGACATTTAAAACAGGCAGCAGGAAAGATCACTCACGTAACAAGGATTAAATATATGGCAGCTCCGTGTCTGCATAGTGTGGTCTGGGCACTTTGCCGTTCACCTTTTGATATCATGAGACATTTGTGTGAAAAGAAAAGATGTGTGGGCTCTGGAGTTACAGCAAAATGTGTCACTATGCTGACAAACTCTATACTGAACAGTGTAGGGCTGGGTGTTTTTCATTGCTGCTACTTGAAGGCTTCAGTGTGTTCAGGCTTTTGTGCACTGAGATTCTTCAGGACTTTTGACTGAAGAACACTGCTATAGGTGGTCATAGTGGGACATGGCTGATTAAGCTAGAGATCATAAGAGGTCAAGAGGGCGACTGGGTGACTTGTTACCACCTCATTAAGTTCAGTCAGGCACTAAAGGTTATGACCAGTTACACTTCCCCATCAGGAGTGTTTTTGTTAAAACCACATTCAATTTGAGATAAAGGAGAATCGAACAGAATGTGTAATTTAGTTGACAACTAGCTCGATGGTCCAGAGGTGGACACATGACAGGGATCTGACTGTCACTTAGAGAGGGGTTTGGTCCAGACTCTCACAGTACAGGACTCTATACATCCCATGATGTCTTGCACACATGCAGACAGACAGAAGCACACTCAAACACACACACACACACACACTCACCATTTCCTCCTCCCTCAGACAGAATGAGAGGAAGGCTCTACAAGGCTGTGTCTGTCTCTAAACTTGAACCCTGACCCTTGTTACTCCATAATGAGTGAGAAAAGAGGGAAAGGGAGGGAGGAAATGGAGAAAACAGGGATCTTCCCCGGTAGCAGGGGTCAAAGGTTATGTAAATAGAAACAGTGCCTTCAGGGTCAAGACTCTCTGGGGGATGAGACTGACCTTCCTCGGACTACCCTGACCTCTGACCTCTAACCCTGTAATGTATGGACCTGGCAAGATGAGGTCAGGTTCTCCTCTGGTTGCACATCAGCCCTGTCAATCAGAGAGATAAACAACAAGTCCCGCCCACATACCCAGCAGTCAACACTTTAAAGGAATGTGACCCTTGACCCCTGTGTAGAGTGTTCTAAAGGTCTTTCACAAATTATCAATGAATCACCTACTTCTGTAATGAGGGGTGTTTGGAGAAAATGGAGAAAATACTGTCTACAGGAAGAAAGAGAGAAACTGGGTGGAATACTGTCTACAGGAAGAAAGAGAGAAACTGGGTGGAATACTGTCTACAGGAAGAAAGAGAGAAAATGGGTGGAATACTGTCTAGTACAAAATATATAGAATGTTATGGATATTGTCTAAACGCAACGAAAATGTGTGTGAATGTGTGTGTGTGTGTGTGGGGGGGAGGGTTGTTGTCTACTGGGGAAAAATATGATGGAGAGAATACTGTCTGCTGAAAATAAAATGAGGTTAATATGGTATAATGAAAGAAAAGTAATGGGAAGAGTATTGTCTAGTGAGAAAGGAGGAATAAACATCTACTTGTGGGGTGGAAGTTGAGAACCATTCGTATCAGCACTTTTCTTTCCCTTGCTAATCGCTGCCTGATTGTGAATACGTTTCTTTTGAGCATCTCAGTTCATTAAACCTTTACTGTACATGTTGTACCGCTGTTTTGTTCTTTTCTGTTTTGTTCTTTTTTTCTCTCCGTTAGAACTTTATTTTTAATTCTTTGATTTAGGGATGAAACCCCCCCCCCCCCCCCCCCCCCCCCCCCCCCCCCCCCCCCCCCCATCTCTCAGTTTCTATCCGTGTCTCCCCTGAGATCCAACGGCTGCTCTATTTACCAGGAAATACGCTCTAGAAAGAGATATGTCATACTATACTATATTCACCATAGAGAGAAAGAACAGAGGGGAAATGCTGGTCTTTTACCCAGAAAAGTGTAGAACGAAAACAATGTGTAGAGAGGTCTTGGGACTCTTACCTGTGCAAGGTAGAGGGTACATACAGGATAGAGGGTACATACAAGGTAGAGAGTGCAAGGTAGAGGGTACATACAGGGTAGAGAGTGCAAGGTAGAGGGTACATACAGGGTAGAGAGTGCAAGGTAGAGGGTACATACAGGGTAGAGAGTGCAAGGTAGAGGGTACATACAGGGTAGAGAGTGCAAGGTAGAGGGTACATACAGGGTAGAGGGTACATACAGGGTAGAGGGTACATACAAGGTAGAGAGTGCAAGGTAGAGGGTACATACAGGGTAGAGAGTGCAAGGTAGAGGGTACATACAGGATAGAGGGTACATACAGGGTTGAGGGTACATACAAGGTAGAGAGTGCAAGGTAGAGGGTACATACAGGGTAGAGAGTGCAAGGTAGAGGGTACATACAGGGTAGAGAGTGCAAGGTAGAGGGTACATACAGGGTAGAGAGTGCAAGGTAGAGGGTACATACAGGGTAGAGAGTGCAAGGTAGAGGGTACATACAGGGTAGAGGGTACATACAGGGTAGAGGGTACATACAGGGTAGAGGGTACATACAGGGTAGAGAGTGCAAGGTAGAGGGTACATACAGGGTAGAGAGTGCAAGGTAGAGGGTACATACAGGGTAGAGAGTGCAAGGTAGAGGGTACATACAGGGTAGAGAGTGCAAGGTAGAGGGTACATACAGGGTAGAGAGTGCAAGGTAGAGGGTACATACAGGGTAGAGAGTGCAAGGTAGAGGGTACATACAGGGTAGAGAGTGCAAGGTAGAGGGTACATACAGGGTAGAGAGTGCAAGGTAGAGGGTACATACAGGGTAGAGAGTGCAAGGTAGAGGGTACATACAGGGTAGAGGGTACATACAGGGTAGAGAGTGCAAGGTAGAGGGTACATACAGGGTAGAGAGTGCAAGGTAGAGGGTACATACAGGGTAGAGAGTGCAAGGTAGATGGTACATACAGGGTAGAGAGTGCAAGGTAGAGGGTACATACAGGGTAGAGGGTACATACAGGGTAGAGGGTACATACAAGGTAGAGAGTACATACAAGGTAGAGGGTACATACAAGGTAGAGAGTGCAAGGTAGAGGGTACATACAGGGTAGAGAGTGCAAGGTAGAGGGTACATACAGGGTAGAGGGTACATACAGGGTAGAGGGTACATACAGGGTAGAGGGTACATACAGGGTAGAGGGTACATACAAGGTAGAGAGTACATACAAGGTAGAGGGTACATACAAGGTAGAGAGTGCAAGGTAGAGGGTACATACAGGGTAGAGAGTGCAAGGTAGAGGGTACATACAGGGTAGAGGGTACATACAGGGTAGAGGGTACATACAGGGTAGAGGGTACATACAGGGTAGAGGGTACATACAATGTAGAGGGTACATACAAGGTAGAGAGTGCAAGATAGAGGGTACATACAGGGTAGAGAGTGCAAGGTAGAGGGTACATACAGGGTAGAGGGTACATACAGGGTAGAGGGTACATACAGGGTAGAGGGTACATACAGGGTAGAGGGTACATACAGGGTAGAGGGTACATACAGGGTAGAGGGTACATACAGGGTAGAGGGTACATACAGGGTAGAGGGTACATACAGGATAGAGAGTGCAAGGTAGAGGGTACATACAGGGTAGAGAGTGCAAGGTAGAGGGTACATACAGGGTAGAAGGTACATACAGGGTAGAGGGTACATACAGGGTAGAGGGTACAAGGTAGAGGGTACATACAGGGTAGAGAGTGCAAGGTGGAGGGTACATACAGGGTAGAGGGTACAAGGTAGAGGGTACATACATGGTAGAGAGTACAAGGTAGAGGGTACATACAGGGTAGAGAGTGCAAGGTAGAGGGTACATACAGGATAGAGGGTACATACAGGGTAGAGGGTACAAGGTAGAGGGTACATACAGGGTAGAGAGTGCAAGGTAGAGGGTACATACAGGGTAGAGAGTGCAAGGTAGAGGGTACATACAGGGTAGAGAGTGCAAGGTAGAGGGTACATACAAGGTAGAGGGTACATACAGGGTAGAGGGTACATACAGGGTAGAGGGTACATACAGGGTAGAGGGTACAAGGTAGAGGGTACATACAGGGTAGAGAGTGCAAGGTAGAGGGTACATACAGGGTAGAGAGTGCAAGGTAGAGGGTACATACAGGATAGAGGGTACATACAGGGTAGAGGGTACAAGGTAGAGGGTACATACAGGCTAGAGAGTGCAAGGTAGAGGGTACATACAGGGTAGAGAGTGCAAGGTAGAGGGTACATACAGGGTAGAGAGTGCAAGGTAGAGGGTACATACAGGGTAGAGAGTGCAAGGTAGAGGGTACATACAGGGTAGAGAGTGCAAGGTAGAGGGTACATACAAGGTAGAGGGTACATACAGGGTAGAGAGTGCAAGGTAGAGGGTACATACAGGGTAGAGGGTACATACAGGGTAGAAGGTACATACAGGGTAGAGGGTACATACAGGGTAGAGGGTACATACAGGGTAGAGAGTGCAAGGTAGAGGGTACATACAGGGTAGAGAGTGCAAGGTAGAGGGTACATACAGGGTAGAGGGTACATACAAGGTAGAAGGTACATACAAGGTAGAGAGTGCAAGGTAGAGGGTACATACAGGGTAGAGAGTGCAAGGTAGAGGGTACATACAGGGTAGAGAGTGCAAGGTAGAGGGTACATACAGGGTAGATGGTACAAGGTAGAGGGTACATACAGGGTAGAGAGTGCAAGGTAGAGGGTACATACAGGGTAGAGGGTACATACAGGGTAGAGGGTACATACAGGGTGGAGGGTACATACAGGGTAGAAGGTACATACAAGGTAGAGAGTGCAAGGTAGAGGGTACATACAGGGTAGAGGGTACATACAGGTAGAGGGTACATACAGGGTAGAGGGTACATACAGGGTAGAGGGTACATACAGGGTAGAGGGTACATACAGGGTAGAAGGTACATACAGGGTAGAGGGTACATACAGGGTAGAGGGTACATACAGGGTAGAGGGTACATACAGGGTAGAGGGTACATACAGGGTAGAGGGTACATACAGTGTAGAAGGTACATACAGGGTAGAGGGTACATACAGGGTAGAGGGTACATACAGGGTAGAGGGTACATACAGGATATAGGGTACATACAGGGTAGAGGGTACATACAGGGTAGAGAGTGCAAGGTAGAGGGTACATACAGGGTAGAGGGTACATACAGGGTAGAGGGTACATACAGGGTAGAGGGTACATACAGGATAGAGGGTACATACAGGGTAGAGGGTACATACAGGGTAGAAGGTACATACAGGGTAGAGGGTACATACAGGGTAGAGGGTACAAGGTAGAGGGTACATACAGGGTAGAGGGTACATACAGGGTAGAGGGTACATACAGGGTAGAGGGTACATACAGGGTAGAGGGTACATACAGGGTAGAGGGTACATACAGGGTAGAAGGTACATACAGGGTAGAGGGTACATACAGGGTAGAGGGTACAAGGTAGAGGGTACATACAGTCTATCAGAAATATTCACCCCTTTTGGATTCTTTCACATTTTTGTTACGTGACAAAGTGGGATTAAAACAGATTTAATTGTGATTTTCTTTTGTTGTCATTGATCTTACACAAAACACTCCATAATGTCAAAGTGAAAAGAAAATTCTACAAATGTTAAAAAATGAATACAAATGTAATAACTAAACTGTAGTTGTTGCAGAAGTATTTACCCCTTTTGTTTAGGAAAGCCTGAATAAGTTCAGGTGTAACATTTTGGCTTAACAAATCACATAATAAGTTACAAGGACTCACTCTGTGAGAAATTATAGGGGTTGACATTATTTTTGAATGACTACCCCTTCCCCTGTCCCCCATACATACAACATCTGTAAGGTCCCTGAGTGAAGTATTGAATTTAAAGCACAGATTCAACTACAAAGACCAGGGAGCTTTTCGAAAGCCTCATTTTAAGAAGGGCAGTGATTGGTAGATGGGTAACAACAAATCAGACATTGAATATATCTTTAAGCATGGTCAAGTTAATAATGATGCTGTGGGTGATGTATTAAACCCCCCCAGACACATCAAAGATACAGTCGTCCTTCTGAACTGAACTGTGGAACTGGAAGGAAACAGTTCAGGGAGTTCACCATGAGGTCATTGGTGATTTTAAATAAGCTACAGAGTTTAATGGCTGTGATGGGGAAAAAACTGAATGGATCAACAAAACGATAGCTACTCCACAATAATGACCTAAATGACAGAATATAAAGAATAAAAACATATACAGAATATATACAAATATCCCAAAACACACATCTTGTATGCAACAAGGAAGAAAAGAAATACCACAAAAAAAACATGGCAAATGTTTGGGGCAAGTTCTCTCCCTCTCTGTACACAGTACTATATGAAGTAATCTCCTTCTCTCCCTCTCTCTACACAGTACTATATGAAGTAATCTCCTTCTCTCCCTCTCTGTACACAGTACTATATGAAGTAATCTCCTTCTCTCCCTCTCTGTACACAGTACTATATGAAGTAATCTCCTTCTCTCCCTCTCTGTACACAGTACTATATGAAGTAATCTCCTTCTCTCTCTCTCTCTACACAGTACTATATGAAGTAATCTCCTTCTCTCCCTCTCTCTACACAGTACTATATGAAGTAATCTCCTTCTCTCTCTACACAGTACTATATGAAGTAATCTCCTTCGCTCCCTCTCTCTACACAGTACTATATGAAGTAATCTCCTTTTCTCCCTCTCTCTACACAGTACTATATGAAGTAATCTCCTTCTCTCCCTCTCTATACACAGTACTATATGAAGTAATCTCCTTCTCTCCCTCTCTGTACACAGTACTATATGAAGTAATCTCCTTTTCTCCCTCTCTGTACACAGTACTATATGAAGTAATCTCCTTCTCTCCCTCTCTGTACACAGTACTATATGAAGTAATCTCCTTTTCTCCCTCTCTGTACACAGTACTATATAAGTCCTCTCCTTCTCTCCCTCTCTGTACACAGTACTATATGAAGTAATCTCCTTCTCTCCCTCTCTCTACACAGTACTATATGAAGTAATCTCCTTCTCTCCCTCTCTGTACACAGTCCTATATGAAGTAATCTCCTTTTCTCCCTCTCTGTACACAGTACTATATGAAGTAATCTCCTTCTCTCCCTCTCTGTACACAGTACTATATGAAGTAATCTCCTTTTCTCCCTCTCTGTACACAGTACTATATGAAGTAATCTCCTTCTCTCCCTCTCTGTACACAGTACTATATGAAGTAATCTCCTTTTCTCCCTCTCTCTACACAGTACTATATGAAGTAATCTCCTTCTCTCCCTCTCTCTACACAGTACTATATGAAGTAATCTCCTTTTCTCCCTCTCTGTACACAGTACTATATGAAGTAATCTCATTTTCTCCCTCTCTCTACACAGTACTATATGAAGTAATCTCCTTCTCTCCCTCTCTCTACACAGTACTATATGAAGTAATCTCCTTCTCTCCCTCTCTGTACACAGTACTATATGAAGTAATCTCCTTCTCTCTCTCTCTCTACACAGTACTATATGAAGTAATCTCCTTCTCTCCCTCTCTCTACACAGTACTATATGAAGTAATCTCCTTCTCTCTCTACACAGTACTATATGAAGTAATCTCCTTCGCTCCCTCTCTCTACACAGTACTATATGAAGTAATCTCCTTTTCTCCCTCTCTCTACACAGTACTATATGAAGTAATCTCCTTCTCTCCCTCTCTATACACAGTACTATATGAAGTAATCTCCTTCTCTCCCTCTCTGTACACAGTACTATATGAAGTAATCTCCTTTTCTCCCTCTCTGTACACAGTACTATATGAAGTAATCTCCTTCTCTCCCTCTCTGTACACAGTACTATATGAAGTAATCTCCTTTTCTCCCTCTCTGTACACAGTACTATATAAGTCCTCTCCTTCTCTCCCTCTCTGTACACAGTACTATATGAAGTAATCTCCTTCTCTCCCTCTCTCTACACAGTACTATATGAAGTAATCTCCTTCTCTCCCTCTCTGTACACAGTCCTATATGAAGTAATCTCCTTTTCTCCCTCTCTGTACACAGTACTATATGAAGTAATCTCCTTCTCTCCCTCTCTGTACACAGTACTATATGAAGTAATCTCCTTTTCTCCCTCTCTGTACACAGTACTATATGAAGTAATCTCCTTCTCTCCCTCTCTGTACACAGTACTATATGAAGTAATCTCCTTTTCTCCCTCTCTGTACACAGTACTATATGAAGTAATCTCCTTCTCTCCCTCTCTGTACACAGTACTATATGAAGTAATCTCCTTTTCTCCCTCTCTCTACACAGTACTATATGAAGTAATCTCCTTCTCTCCCTCTCTATACACAGTACTATATGAAGTAATCTCCTTCTCTCCCTCTCTGTACACAGTACTATATGAAGTAATCTCCTTTTCTCCCTCTCTGTACACAGTACTATATGAAGTAATCTCCTTCTCTCCCTCTCTGTACACAGTACTATATGAAGTAATCTCCTTTTCTCCCTCTCTGTACACAGTACTATATAAGTCCTCTCCTTCTCTCCCTCTCTGTACACAGTACTATATGAAGTAATCTCCTTCTCTCCCTCTCTCTACACAGTACTATATGAAGTAATCTCCTTCTCTCCCTCTCTGTACACAGTCCTATATGAAGTAATCTCCTTTTCTCCCTCTCTGTACACAGTACTATATGAAGTAATCTCCTTCTCTCCCTCTCTGTACACAGTACTATATGAAGTAATCTCCTTTTCTCCCTCTCTGTACACAGTACTATATGAAGTAATCTCCTTCTCTCCCTCTCTGTACACAGTACTATATGAAGTAATCTCCTTTTCTCCCTCTCTCTACACAGTACTATATGAAGTAATCTCCTTCTCTCCCTCTCTCTACACAGTACTATATGAAGTAATCTCCTTTTCTCCCTCTCTGTACACAGTACTATATGAAGTAATCTCATTTTCTCCCTCTCTCTACACAGTACTATATGAAGTAATCTCCTTCTCTCCCTCTCTCTACACAGTACTATATGAAGTAATCTCCTTCTCTCCCTCTCTGTACACAGTACTATATGAAGTAATCTCCTTCTCTCCCTCTCTCTACACAGTACTATATGAAGTAATCTCCTTCTCTCCCTCTCTGTACACAGTACTATATGAAGTAATCTCCTTCTCTCCCTCTCTCTACACAGTACTATATGAAGTAATCTCCTTTTCTCCCTCTCTGTACACAGTACTATATGAAGTAATCTCCTTCTCTCCCTCTCTCTACACAGTACTATATGAAGTAATCTCCTTCTCTCCCTCTCTCTACACAGTACTATATGAAGTAATCTCCTTTTCTCCCTCTCTGTACACAGTACTATATGAAGTAATCTCCTTCTCTCCCTCTCTCTACACAGTACTATATGAAGTAATCTCCTTTTCTCCCTCTCTGTACACAGTACTATATGAAGTAATCTCCTTCTCTCCCTCTCTCTACACAGTACTATATGAAGTAATCTCCTTCTCTCCCTCTCTCTACACAGTACTATATGAAGTAATCTCCTTCTCTCCCTCTCTGTACACAGTACTATATGAAGTAATCTCCTTCTCTCCCTCTCTGTACACAGTACTATATGAAGTAATCTCCTTCTCTCCCTCTCTGTACACAGTACTATATGAAGTAATCTCCTTCTCTCTCTCTCTCTACACAGTACTATATGAAGTAATCTCCTTCTCTCCCTCTCTCTACACAGTACTATATGAAGTAATCTCCTTCTCTCTCTACACAGTACTATATGAAGTAATCTCCTTCTCTCCCTCTCTCTACACAGTACTATATGAAGTAATCTCCTTTTCTCCCTCTCTCTACACAGTACTATATGAAGTAATCTCCTTCTCTCCCTCTCTCTACACAGTACTATATGAAGTAATCTCCTTCTCTCCCTCTCTGTACACAGTACTATATGAAGTAATCTCCTTTTCTCCCTCTCTGTACACAGTACTATATGAAGTAATCTCCTTCTCTCCCTCTCTGTACACAGTACTATATGAAGTAATCTCCTTTTCTCCCTCTCTCTACACAGTACTATATGAAGTAATCTCCTTCTCTCCCTCTCTCTACACAGTACTATATGAAGTAATCTCCTTCTCTCCCTCTCTGTACACAGTACTATATGAAGTAATCTCCTTCTCTCCCTCTCTGTACACAGTACTATATGAAGTAATCTCCTTCTCTCCCTCTCTGTACACAGTACTATATGAAGTAATCTCCTTCTCTCCCTCTCTGTACACAGTACTATATGAAGTAATCTCCTTCTCTCTCTCTCTCTACACAGTACTATATGAAGTAATCTCCTTCTCTCCCTCTCTCTACACAGTACTATATGAAGTAATCTCCTTCTCTCTCTACACAGTACTATATGAAGTAATCTCCTTCTCTCCCTCTCTCTACACAGTACTATATGAAGTAATCTCCTTTTCTCCCTCTCTCTACACAGTACTATATGAAGTAATCTCCTTCTCTCCCTCTCTCTACACAGTACTATATGAAGTAATCTCCTTCTCTCCCTCTCTGTACACAGTACTATATGAAGTAATCTCCTTTTCTCCCTCTCTGTACACAGTACTATATGAAGTAATCTCCTTCTCTCCCTCTCTGTACACAGTACTATATGGGGTAATCTCCTTTTCTCCCTCTCTGTACACAGTACTATATAAGTCCTCTCCTTCTCTCCCTCTCTGTACACAGTACTATATGAAGTAATCTCCTTCTCTCCCTCTCTCTACACAGTACTATATGAAGTAATCTCCTTCTCTCCCTCTCTGTACACAGTACTATATGAAGTAATCTCCTTTTCTCCCTCTCTGTACACAGTACTATATGAAGTAATCTCCTTCTCTCCCTCTCTGTACACAGTACTATATGAAGTAATCTCCTTTTCTCCCTCTCTCTACACAGTACTATATGAAGTAATCTCCTTCTCTCCCTCTCTCTACACAGTACTATATGAAGTAATCTCCTTCTCTCCCTCTCTGTACACAGTACTATATGAAGTAATCTCCTTCTCTCCCTCTCTCTACACAGTACTATATGAAGTAATCTCCTTCTCTCCCTCTCTGTACACAGTACTATATGAAGTAATCTCCTTCTCTCCCTCTCTCTACACAGTACTATATGAAGTAATCTCCTTTTCTCCCTCTCTGTACACAGTACTATATGAAGTAATCTCCTTCTCTCCCTCTCTCTACACAGTACTATATGAAGTAATCTCCTTCTCTCCCTCTCTCTACACAGTACTATATGAAGTAATCTCCTTTTCTCCCTCTCTGTACACAGTACTATATGAAGTAATCTCCTTCTCTCCCTCTCTCTACACAGTACTATATGAAGTAATCTCCTTTTCTCCCTCTCTGTACACAGTACTATATGAAGTAATCTCCTTCTCTCCCTCTCTCTACACAGTACTATATGAAGTAATCTCCTTCTCTCCCTCTCTCTACACAGTACTATATGAAGTAATCTCCTTTTCTCCCTCTCTCTACACAGTACTATATGAAGTAATCTCCTTCTCTCCCTCTCTCTACACAGTACTATATGAAGTAATCTCCCTTTCTCCCTCTCTGTACACAGTACTATATGAAGTAATCTCCTTCTCTCCCTCTCTCTACACAGTACTATATGAAGTAATCTCCTTCTCTCCCTCTCTGTACACAGTACTATATGAAGTAATCTCCTTCTCTCCCTCTCTGTACACAGTACTATATGAAGTAATCTCCTTCTCTCTCTCTCTGTACACAGTACTATATGAAGTAATCTCCTTTTCTCCCTCTCTGTACACAGTACTATATGAAGTAATCTCCTTCTCTCCCTCTCTCTACACAGTACTATATGAAGTAATCTCCTTCTCTCCCTCTCTCTACACAGTACTATATGAAGTAATCTCCTTTTCTCCCTCTCTGTACACAGTACTATATGAAGTAATCTCCTTCTCTCCCTCTCTCTACACAGTACTATATGAAGTAATCTCCTTCTCTCCCTCTCTGTACACAGTACTATATGAAGTAATCTCCTTTTCTCCCTCTCTGTACACAGTACTATATGAAGTAATCTCCTTCTCTCCCTCTCTGTACACAGTACTATATGAAGTAATCTCCTTTTCTCCCTCTCTCTACACAGTACTATATGAAGTAATCTCCTTCTCTCCCTCTCTCTACACAGTACTATATGAAGTAATCTCCTTCTCTCCCTCTCTGTACACAGTACTATATGAAGTAATCTCCTTCTCTCCCTCTCTGTACACAGTACTATATGAAGTAATCTCCTTCTCTCCCTCTCTGTACACAGTACTATATGAAGTAATCTCCTTCTCTCCCTCTCTGTACACAGTACTATATGAAGTAATCTCCTTCTCTCTCTCTCTCTACACAGTACTATATGAAGTAATCTCCTTCTCTCCCTCTCTCTACACAGTACTATATGAAGTAATCTCCTTCTCTCTCTACACAGTACTATATGAAGTAATCTCCTTCTCTCCCTCTCTCTACACAGTACTATATGAAGTAATCTCCTTTTCTCCCTCTCTCTACACAGTACTATATGAAGTAATCTCCTTCTCTCCCTCTCTCTACACAGTACTATATGAAGTAATCTCCTTCTCTCCCTCTCTGTACACAGTACTATATGAAGTAATCTCCTTTTCTCCCTCTCTGTACACAGTACTATATGAAGTAATCTCCTTCTCTCCCTCTCTGTACACAGTACTATATGGGGTAATCTCCTTTTCTCCCTCTCTGTACACAGTACTATATAAGTCCTCTCCTTCTCTCCCTCTCTGTACACAGTACTATATGAAGTAATCTCCTTCTCTCCCTCTCTCTACACAGTACTATATGAAGTAATCTCCTTCTCTCCCTCTCTGTACACAGTACTATATGAAGTAATCTCCTTTTCTCCCTCTCTGTACACAGTACTATATGAAGTAATCTCCTTCTCTCCCTCTCTGTACACAGTACTATATGAAGTAATCTCCTTTTCTCCCTCTCTCTACACAGTACTATATGAAGTAATCTCCTTCTCTCCCTCTCTCTACACAGTACTATATGAAGTAATCTCCTTCTCTCCCTCTCTGTACACAGTACTATATGAAGTAATCTCCTTCTCTCCCTCTCTCTACACAGTACTATATGAAGTAATCTCCTTCTCTCCCTCTCTGTACACAGTACTATATGAAGTAATCTCCTTCTCTCCCTCTCTCTACACAGTACTATATGAAGTAATCTCCTTTTCTCCCTCTCTGTACACAGTACTATATGAAGTAATCTCCTTCTCTCCCTCTCTCTACACAGTACTATATGAAGTAATCTCCTTCTCTCCCTCTCTCTACACAGTACTATATGAAGTAATCTCCTTTTCTCCCTCTCTGTACACAGTACTATATGAAGTAATCTCCTTCTCTCCCTCTCTCTACACAGTACTATATGAAGTAATCTCCTTTTCTCCCTCTCTGTACACAGTACTATATGAAGTAATCTCCTTCTCTCCCTCTCTCTACACAGTACTATATGAAGTAATCTCCTTCTCTCCCTCTCTCTACACAGTACTATATGAAGTAATCTCCTTTTCTCCCTCTCTCTACACAGTACTATATGAAGTAATCTCCTTCTCTCCCTCTCTCTACACAGTACTATATGAAGTAATCTCCCTTTCTCCCTCTCTGTACACAGTACTATATGAAGTAATCTCCTTCTCTCCCTCTCTCTACACAGTACTATATGAAGTAATCTCCTTCTCTCCCTCTCTGTACACAGTACTATATGAAGTAATCTCCTTCTCTCCCTCTCTGTACACAGTACTATATGAAGTAATCTCCTTCTCTCTCTCTCTGTACACAGTACTATATGAAGTAATCTCCTTTTCTCCCTCTCTGTACACAGTACTATATGAAGTAATCTCCTTCTCTCCCTCTCTCTACACAGTACTATATGAAGTAATCTCCTTCTCTCCCTCTCTCTACACAGTACTATATGAAGTAATCTCCTTTTCTCCCTCTCTGTACACAGTACTATATGAAGTAATCTCCTTCTCTCCCTCTCTCTACACAGCACTATATGAAGTAATCTCCTTTTCTCCCTCTCTGTACACAGTACTATATGAAGTAATCTCCTTCTCTCCCTCTCTCTACACAGTACTATATGAAGTAATCTCCTTCTCTCCCTCTCTCTACACAGTACTATATGAAGTAATCTCCTTTTCTCCCTCTCTCTACACAGTACTATATGAAGTAATCTCCTTCTCTCCCTCTCTCTACACAGTACTATATGAAGTAATCTCCCTTTCTCCCTCTCTGTACACAGTACTATATGAAGTAATCTCCTTCTCTCCCTCTCTCTACACAGTACTATATGAAGTAATCTCCTTCTCTCCCTCTCTGTACACAGTACTATATGAAGTAATCTCCTTCTCTCCCTCTCTGTACACAGTACTATATGAAGTAATCTCCTTCTCTCTCTCTCTGTACACAGTACTATATGAAGTAATCTCCTTTTCTCCCTCTCTGTACACAGTACTATATGAAGTAATCTCCTTCTCTCCCTCTCTCTACACAGTACTATATGAAGTAATCTCCTTCTCTCCCTCTCTGTACACAGTACTATATGAAGTAATCTCCTTCTCTCCCTCTCTCTACACAGTACTATATGAAGTAATCTCCTTCTCTCCCTCTCTGTACACAGTACTATATGAAGTAATCTCCTTCTCTCCCTCTCTCTACACAGTACTATATGAAGTAATCTCCTTTTCTCCCTCTCTGTACACAGTACTATATGAAGTAATCTCCTTCTCTCCCTCTCTCTACACAGTACTATATGAAGTAATCTCCTTCTCTCCCTCTCTCTACACAGTACTATATGAAGTAATCTCCTTTTCTCCCTCTCTGTACACAGTACTATATGAAGTAATCTCCTTCTCTCCCTCTCTCTACACAGTACTATATGAAGTAATCTCCTTTTCTCCCTCTCTGTACACAGTACTATATGAAGTAATCTCCTTCTCTCCCTCTCTCTACACAGTACTATATGAAGTAATCTCCTTCTCTCCCTCTCTCTACACAGTACTATATGAAGTAATCTCCTTTTCTCCCTCTCTCTACACAGTACTATATGAAGTAATCTCCTTCTCTCCCTCTCTCTACACAGTACTATATGAAGTAATCTCCTTTTCTCCCTCTCTGTACACAGTACTATATGAAGTAATCTCCTTCTCTCCCTCTCTCTACACAGTACTATATGAAGTAATCTCCTTCTCTCCCTCTCTGTACACAGTACTATATGAAGTAATCTCCTTCTCTCCCTCTCTGTACACAGTACTATATGAAGTAATCTCCTTCTCTCTCTCTCTGTACACAGTACTATATGAAGTAATCTCCTTCTCTCCCTCTCTGTACACAGTACTATATGAAGTAATCTCCTTCTCTCCCTCTCTGTACACAATACTATATAAGTCCTCTCCTTCTCTCCCTCTCTGTACACAGTACTATATGAAGTAATCTCCTTCTCTCCCTCTCTCTACACAGTACTATATGAAGTAATCTCCTTCTCTCCCTCTCTGTACACAGTACTATATGAAGTAATCTCCTTCTCTCCCTCTCTGTACACAGTACTATATGAAGTAATCTCCTTCTCTCCCTCTCTGTACACAGTACTATATGAAGTAATCTCCTTCTCTCCCTCTCTGTACACAATACTATATAAGTCCTCTCCTTCTCTCCCTCTCTGTACACAGTACTATATGAGTCCTCTCCTTCTCTCCCTCTCTGTACACAGTACTATATAAGTCCTCTCCTTCTCTCCCTCTCTCTACACAGTACTATATGAAGTAATCTCCTTCTCTCCCTCTCTCTACACAGTACTATATGAAGTAATCTCCTTCTCTCCCTCTCTGTACACAGTACTATATGAAGTAATCTCCTTTTCTCCCTCTCTGTACACAGTACTATATAAGTCCTCTCCTTCTCTCCCCCTCTGTACACAGTACTATATGAAGTAATCTCCTTCTCCCCCTCTCTGTACACAGTACTATATGAAGTAATCTCATTTTCTCCCTCTCTGCACATAGTACTATATAAGTCCTCTCCTTCTCTCCCTCTCTGTCTCTACTTTCCTCTCCTCTGCCACTCCAGCGCAGCAGCGTTTATCATCCCTGAGTGAATCTGACTAAAACGATGGTGCTGTTGATGGTGGCAGGCGATCGCCAGCGGGCTGACCGTGATCGGTCGTTCCCCCTCCCCGCTGGTCGGTCGATCACGCCCCCTCCCCCCCAGCGGTCGGTCACGCCCCCTCCCCCCTGTGGTCGGTCACGCCCCCTCCCCCCCAGCGGTCGGTCATGCCCCCGCACCGCTGTCCAGCCACTGTCCAGCCGCCCAGTCAGAAGAGCGAGAGAGAGAGAGTGAGAGAGAGAGAGAGAGAGAGAGAGAGAGAGAGAGTGAGAGAGAGAGAGAGAGAGAGAGAGAGAGAGAGAGAGAGAGAGAGAGAGAGAGAGTGAGAGAGAGAGAGAGAGAGAGAGAGAGAGAGAGAGAGAGAGAGAGAGAGAGAGAGAGAGAGACAGAGAGAGAGAGAGAGAGTGAGAGAGAGAGTGAGAGAGAGAGAGAGAGAAATCCCTGCTCCTACTAAGTGGTAAGTGAGCATACGTTATGGAAAATTAGATTGTTAAATGTATTTATTTTTCGATGGGCCCTGGGAGCGTGGTGTATCATTTGAGATGCAGCCTTATGCACTCGGAAAGAACACATAAAACACACATGGAGGCCTCTCGTAAAGTACTCACAAAAGTGGGATTTATGCAGGGACTCGCTTCGGGAACGGAGACCGATATGGTTCCAAGCTTAAACGCTTGTGATTTGTGCTCTAATGTTGAATACCAATGAGATGCTTGACAAACGATATGAGATGAAGTCTGATTTTATTAAACTGCATGGCGTGGGTTAAAGACCATTAAGTACATAATAAAATACATAGTTCCCTAATGCAGAACTCAATATTTCACCACTTCTACATTTCCTATTGAATGAGTATTTGGTCGTGTCACTCAGTCTGGACCCACACTCTCCTAGCCTGATCCCAGACCTGTTGTTGCTCTCTTGCCAACACCTACGGGCATTGACACAATCAGATCTGGGACCAGGTTAAGCAACAGTTTCACCTTGCCATGGCATTGAGTGTCTTCCCAGCTAACAAATAAACATTCCCACGACTTTAGAGAATGTTCCCTTAACAGTCTCGTTAGGTCATTGACCTTCCCAGAACGGGATTACCATGTTCTCAGAACTTAACATTTTAACGTTCTGGAAATGTTTCACGGGAACTTTGCAAGAACGTTTGTGTCCAGTTAGGAGAATATTCCATCAACATCCCACCAAACGTACACAGAATAATGGTCGCCATGTTCTCAAAACATGAGATATATATTTTCTAGACACGTTTAACAGTAACGTCCACACACAAAAAAAATTCAATAAACATCACGCCATTTTACTAAGCCACTGATCCATTCATAGGTCTTTGTCTGTTGGCCATACTCACGCACAGTGGTTTTAACATACTTTACACATTTAATTACATTTATAGAGTACATTTTATTCAACATCTCCCTACTTGAGATTTGAACTCACAACTTCTTGGGTCACATAATGCTGTTCTTCCTGTTATACCACCATGTCTGGTATCAGCTCATCTGACTATTCTTTTATCGTTGACATATTTCAGCAATTTAAGTCAAATTAACTGAAAACTGCCACAGACATGGTGGCATAGCGGGTAGATCTGAAGGCTGTGAACCAAGAGGTTGTGAGTTCAAGTCCCAAGTGAGGACATGTTGAAAAATAATGACTATGTAATAATGTAAATTGAAAAAAAAAAAATGTTAAAAGTACTATGTGAGGGAATCTCAACAGACAAAAAGGAGCTGTGATTGGATCTATGGTTCTCCAATCAGTGCCTTGGCAACAGTAACAAGGTGTGCTGTGTAATTAAACAATGTTTCTTAGTGACCCTCAGGCTATGTCCTGATACACAGAATTATGTTTTGCAGCGTTCCCTTGAAACGTGTCTAGAATATTAATGTTTTACATTCTGAGAACATGGTAACCATTATTCTGTGTATGTTTGGTGGGTCGTTGATGGAATATTCTCAGAACCATCAGAAAACTGGACGTTCTTGCAACGGCCCATAAAAAGTATCTCAGACAATGTTGTATATTCCGAAAACCACATTCTAGATAAGTTCTGTTTGATGTTAATTGAGGAAATGCTCTCCTAAAGTAGCGCACCGTAAAGGGAATGGGGAGCAGCAATTTGGGATGCACCCAGAGTCTCATAACAAACCGAGAGTAAAGAGTTGTCCTTGGTGAATTACCAAGGAGAACTGTGTGAAAAGAAGAATTCCCTGAAGGCTATACGAGCTGGTAGGAGTTGTGAACTTGACTAACGGAACCACGGAACCACGGAACCACGGCCCAGTAAACAATGAACGGAACCACGGAACCACGGCCCAGTAAACAATGAACGGAACCACGGAACCACGGCCTGGTAAACAATGAACGGAACCACGGAACCACGGCCCAGTAAACAATGAACGGAACCACGGAACCACGGCCCAGTAAACAATGAACGGAACCACGGAACCACGGCCCAGTAAACAATGAACGGAACCACGGAACCACGGCCCAGTAAACAATGAACGTCTAGGATGGTATTCATAAAGCGTCTCACAGTATGAGTGGGGCGGCAGGGTAGCCTAGCAACCGGAAGGTTGCAAGTTCAAACCCCTGACAAGGTACAAATCTGTCGTTCTGCTAGACAGTTAGACCCACTGTTCCTAGGCCGTCATTGAAAATAAGAATTTGTTCTTAACTGACTTGCCTAGTTAAATGAAGGTAAAATCTAGGAAGTCCATGAAGTCTTATCCATTATGGGAAAAAAAAGAAAATATGAAAACATGGTCCAAGATCAACGCTTCAACTCTGATACGCTTGTCAAAGAAGAGCGTCTCAATCGGACTCACCAGAGTCTGAGTACAGAAACCACTGATACGAGTCATATTCAATAAATAGATAATGTGATGTGTGTCTAGCTCTCAAAACAATACTCCGGGAAACACCGCCCCCCCCCCCCTTCAAAGAAGCCTGACTACAGTATAGCTGTATAAGCTTGTCGGAGCACTTTTTAATTAAAGGTCTTTACAATGTCCCTTTCATGTTCTGAAAGCATTCCAATGTGGACCACAAAATGATCCTCTTTAATGCCGACTGCTGTCCATGTGTGTCATGTTCCTCTACAACTCTCTATCCTGTCGGGACAAAGTGTCATGTCGCCATATTGGTGAAGATTCCCACATATTTGTATGATTATCGTCGTATAAAACACACCGCAGCAGAGCGGAGCTCCATGATAGAGGTCTTCTACCTGTAATTATGGGATGGCTAGCTTTCCGCAGGGCCTGGGCCGCCTGCCAGCTCGGCAAGGTCTTTACGGGGCTTCTGGTCTTTTCTTGTGGTTGTCGGCGCTGCAATTAACACTGTCTCCGATTGCTGGGTGGCAAAAGGCAATGATATAGACACACACACACACACACACACACACACTACTTGGCTGGAGGCGATGGGAAAGTAAGTGCATGATAGTAATAACATAGTTAATTATGTTTACATGTATCTATTAAAGTGCATTCTTTGCCAGACCTTGGTGGTCTTCACACATCTAATGGAAATATTATCTGCGTCCCAAACGGTACCCTATTCCCTATGTAATACACTACTTTCAGCCAGACCCCATAGGGTCATACACTACTTTCAGCCAGACCCCGTAAGGTTGTACACTACTTTCAGCCAGACCCCATTGGGCCATACCCTCAAGTAGCCAGACCCCATTGGGCCATCCACTCAAGTAGCCAGACCCCATTGGGCCATACATTCAAGTAGTCAGACCCCATAGGGCCATACATTCAAGTAGTCAGACCCCATAGGGCCATACAATCAAGTAGCCGCCCATTTAAAATCTGATTTCTGAGCAGAGGGGTTGACTTTTCATTATACACAACACCTTCAAACATCATTCTGTCATGGAGTTACTTATAGGCGAAACATCATTCTGTCATGGAACTACTTACTGAGAAACATCATTCTGTCATGGAACTACTTACTGAGAAACATCATTCTGTCATGGAACTACTTACTGAGAAACATCATTCTGTCATGGAAATACTTATAGGAGAAACATCATTCTGTCATGGAACTACTTACTGAGAAACTTCATTCTGTCATGGAATTACTTACTGAGAAACATCATTCTGTCATGGAACTACTTACTGAGAAACATCATTCTGTCATGGAACTACTTACTGAGAAACATCATTCTGTCATGGAACTACTTATAGGAGAAATATCATTCTGTCATGGAACTACTTATAGGAGAAACATCATTCTGTCATAGAACTACTTATAGGAGAAACATCATTCTGTCATGGAACTACTTACTGAGAAACATAATTCTGTCATAGAACTACTTATAGGAGAAACACCATTCTGTCATGGAACTACTTATAGGAGAAACATCATTCTGTCATGGAACTACTTACTGAGAAACATCATTCTGTCATGGAACTACTTAATGAGAAACATCATTCTGTCATGGAACTACTTATAGGAGAAACATCATTCTGTCATGGAACTACTTATAGGAGAAACATCATTCTGTCATAGAACTACTTATAGGAGAAACATCATTCTGTCATGGAACTACTTATAGGAGAAACATCATTCTTTCATAGAACTACTTATAGGAGAAACATCATTCTGTCATGGAACTACTTTTAGGAGAAACATCATTCTGTCATGGAACTACTTACTGAGAAACATAATTCTGTCATGGAACTACTTACTGAGAAACATCATTCTGTCATGGAACTACTTACTGAGAAACATCATTCTGTCATGGAACTACTTATAGGAGAAATATAATTATGTCATGGAACTACTTATAGGAGAAACATAATTCTGTCATGGAACTACTTATAGGAGAAACACCATTCTGTCATGGAACTACTTATAGGAGAAACATCATTCTGTCATGGAACTACTTACTGAGAAACATCATTCTGTCATAGAACTACTTATAGGAGAAACACCATTCTGTCATGGAACTACTTATAGGAGAAACATCATTCTGTCATGGAACTACTTACTGAGAAACATCTTTCTGTCATGGAACTACTTATAGGAGAAACATCATTCTGTCATGGAACTACTTATAGGAGAAACATCATTCTGTCATGGAACTACTTACTGAGAAACATCATTCTGTCATGGAACTACTTATAGGAGAAACATCATTCTGTCATGGAACTACTTATAGGAGAAACATCATTCTGTCATAGAACTACTTATAGGAGAAACACCATTCTGTCATGGAACTACTTATAGGAGAAACATCATTCTGTCATGGAACTACTTATTGAGAAACATCATTCTGTCATGGAACTACTTACTGAGAAACATCATTCTGTCATGGAACTACTTACTGAGAAACATCATTCTGTCATGGAACTACTTACTGAGAAACATCATTCTGTCATAGAACTACTTATAGGAGAAACATCATTCTGTCATGGAACTACTTACTGAGAAACATCATTCTGTCATGGAACTACTTATAGGAGAAACACCATTCTGTCATGGAACTACTTACTGAGAAACATCATTCTGTCATGGAACTACTTATAGGAGAAACATCATTCTGTCATGGAACTACTTACTGAGAAACATCATTCTGTCATGGAACTACTTATAGGAGAAACATCATTCTGTCATGGAACTACTTATAAGATAAATAGTAACTAATCAGAACGTCTAAGCAATGTCTCTGGGACTTAAATCCAGAGTCAATAAACCCTTACCCGCCTGGTATGGTCAATACTTTATTTCATTGGCGTAATTATACTATGCTATGTTATCACAATTTTGGTTATGGAAAAGTAACATTCAAAGTGGTTTTGAGTGTAAACACTTGAAACCTGGCCTCCAGGGAAAAGTCTTGTTTGATGCTTGTGTCTCCATCCTCTCAGCAAGGGGAGGTGTTGGAGGTAAGAGGTGTGTCTGTGTGTTGAGATCTCTGTTACAGCTTTGATGTGTGGTCTGCTCTGCTGGAGCTTGAAGAGATTTGGCCGCCAAATGTCTATCCCTCTCTCTGTCTCTGTGTGTGTCTATTTGTCCATCCCTGTTTCTCACTGTCTCTCTGTTTGTCTTTCTCCCTATTTCTCTCTGTCTCTCTGTTTCTCTTTCTCCCTGTTTCTCTCTGTTTTTCTGTTTGTCTTTCTCCCTGTTTCTCTCTGTTTTTCTGTTTGTCTTTCTCCCTGTTTCTCTCTGTTTTTCTGTTTGTTTTTCTCCCTGTTTCTCTCTGTTTGCCTTTCTCCCTGTTTCTCTCTGTTTTTCTGTTTGTCTTTCTCCCTGTTTCTCTCTGTTTTTCTGTTTGTCTTTCTCCCTGTTTATCTCTGTCTCTCTGTTTGTCTTTCTCCCTGTTTCTCTCTGTTTGTCTTCCTCCCTGTTTCTCTCTGTCTCTCTGTTTGTCTTTCTCACTGTTTCTCCCTCTCTCTGTTTGTCTTTCTCCCTGTTTCTCTCTGTTTGTCTTTCTCCCTGTTTCTCTCTGTCTCTCTGTTTCTCCTTCCCTGTTTCTCTGTTTCTCTGTTTGTCTTTCTCCCTGTCTCTCTGTTTGTCTTTCTCCCTGTTTATCTCTGTCTCTCTGTTTGTCTTTCTCCCTGTTTCTCTCTGTTTGTCTTCCTCCCTGTTTCTCTCTCTCTCTGTTTGTCTTTCTCACTGTTTCTCCCTCTCTCTGTTTGTCTTTCTCCCTGTTTCAATCTCTTTGTCTTTCTCCCTATTTCTCTCTGTTTTTCTGTTTGTCTTTCTCCCTGTTTCTCTCTGTTTTTCTGTTTGTCTTTCTCCCTGTTTCTCTGTTTGTCTTTCTCCCTGTTTCTCTCTGTCTCTCTGTTTGTCTTTCTCCCTGTTTCTCTCTGTCTCTCTCTTTGTCTTTCTCCCTGTTTCTCTGTTTGTCTTTCTCCCTGTTTCTCTCTGTTTCTCTGTTTGTCTTTCTCCCTGTTTCTCTCTGTTTTTCTGTTTGTCTTTCTCCCTGTTTCTCTGTTTGTCTTTCTCCCTGTTTCTCTCTGTCTCTCTCTTTGTCTTTCTCCCTGTTTCTCTGTTTGTCTTTCTCCCTGTTTCTCCCTGTTTCTCTGTTTGTCTTTCTCCCTGTTTCTCTCTGTCTCTCTGTTTCTCTTTCTCCCTGTTTCTCTCTATTTTTCTGTTTGTTTTTCTCCCTATTTCTCTCTGTTTTTCTGTTTGTTTTTCTCCCTGTTTCTCTCTGTTTTTCTGTTTGTCTTTCTCCCTGTTTCTCTCTGTTTTTCTGTTTGTCTTTCTCCCTGTTTCTCTCTGTTTTTCTGTTTGTCTTTCTCCCTGTTTCTCTCTGTTTTTCTGTTTGTCTTTCTCCCTGTTTCTCTCTGTTTTTCTGTTTGTCTTTCTCCCTGTTTCTCTCTGTTTTTCTGTTTGTTTTTCTCCCTGTTTCTCTCTGTTTTTCTATTTGTCTTTCTACCTGTTTCTCTCTGTCTCTCTCTTTGTCTTTTTCCCTGTTTCTCTCTGTTTTTCTGTTTGTCTTTCTCCCTGTTTCTCTCTGTTTGTCTTTCCCCCTGTTTCTCTCTGTCTCTCTGTTTGTCTTTCTCCCTGTTTCTCCCTGTCTCTCTGTTTGTCTTTCTCCCTGTCTCTCTGTTTGTCTTTCTCCCTGTTTCTCTCTGTCTCTCCGTTGGTACGTCACTGTTTCTCTCTGTCTCTCTGTTTGTCTTTCTCCCTGGTTCTCTGTCTCTCTGATTGTCTTTCTCCCTGTTTCTCTCTGTCTCTCTGTTTGTCTTTCTCCATGTTTCTCTACATCTCCGTTGGTACGTCCCTGTTTCTCTCTGTCTCTCCGTTGGTACGTCCCTGTTTCTCTCTGTCTCTTCGTTGGTACGTCCCTGTCTCTCTCTGTCTCTCCGTTGGTACGTCCCTGTTTCTCTGTGTCTCTCCGTTGGTACGTCCCTGTCTCTCTCTGCCTCTCCGTTGGTACGTCACTGTTTCTCTGTGTCTCTCAGTTGGTACGTCCCTGTTTCTCTCTGCCTCTCCGTTGGTACGTCCCTGTTTCTCTCTGCCTCTCCGTTGGTACGTCACTGTTTCTCTGTCTCTCTCCGTTGGTACGTCCCTGTCTCTCTCTGTCTCTCCGTTGGTACGTCCCTGTCTCTCTCTGTCTCTCAGTTGGTACGTCCCTGTTTCTCTCTGTCTCTCCGTTGGCACGTCACTGTCTCTCCCTGTCTCTCCGTTGGTACGTCACTGTCTCTCTCTGTCTTTCCGTTGGTACGTCCCTGTTTCTCTCTGTCTCTCCGTTGGTACGTCCCTGTCTCTCCCTGTCTCTCAGTTGGTACGTCCCTGTTTCTCTCTGTCTCTCCGTTGGTACGTCCCTGTCTCTCCCTGTCTCTCCGTTGGTACGTCACTGTTTCTCTCTGTCTCTCAGTTGGTACGTCCCTGTTTCTCTCTACATCTCCGTTGGTACGTCACTGTTTCTCTCTACATCTCTGTTGGTACGTCCCTGTTTCTCTCTACATCTCTGTTGGTACGTCACTGTTTCTCTCTGTCTGTCCGTTGGTACGTCCCTGTTTCTCCCTATACATCTCCGTTGGTACGTCCCTGTTTCTCCCTATACATCTCAGTTGGTACGTCCCTGTTTCTCTCTGCCTCTCCGTTGGTACGTCCCTGTTTCTCCCTATACATCTCCGTTGGTACGTCCCTGTTTCTCCCTATACATCTCCGTTGGTACGTCCCTGTTTCTCCCTATACATCTCCGTTGGTACGTCCCTGTTTCTCTCTGCCTCTCCGTTGGTACGTCCCTGTTTCTCCCTATACATCTCCGTTGGTACGTCCCTGTTTCTCCCTATACATCTCCGTTGGTACGTCCCTGTTTCTCTCTGTCTCTCCGTTGGTACATCCCTGTTTCTCTCTGTCTCTCCGTTGGTACGTCCCTGTTTCTCTCTGCCTCTCCGTTGGTACGTCCCTGTTTCTCTCTGTCTCTCCGTTGGTACGTCCCTGTTTCTCTCTGCCTCTCCGTTGGTACGTCCCTGTTTCTCCCTATACATCTCCGTTGGTACGTCACTGTTTCTCTCTGTCTCTCCGTTGGTACGTCACTGTTTCTCTCTACATCTCCGTTGGTACGTCCCTGTTTCTCCCTATACATCTCCGTTGGTACGTCCCTGTTTCTCTCTGCCTCTCCGTTGGTACGTCCCTGTTTCTCCCTATACATCTCCGTTGGTACGTCCCTGTTTCTCCCTATACATCTCCGTTGGTACGTCCCTGTTTCTCCCTATACATCTCCGTTGGTACGTCCCTGTTTCTCTCTGCCTCTCCGTTGGTACGTCCCTGTTTCTCCCTATACATCTCCGTTGGTACGTCCCTGTTTCTCCCTATACTTCTCCGTTGGTACGTCCCTGTTTCTCTCCCTTCAGTTCTAAGGGTTAGGGATCACACACAAAGCCAGGGGAGATTATGGTGGTCGTTGTGTATCCTCTCTCTTTTGTTATCCGTCCACTTTCTTCAGAAATGAAAAAAGGTCCCAATTATCTTTCAGGTCCTGATGCCCCAGGTCTTAAAATATGTAACTTTAAAAATGTCCCCAGGTTCATGTCCCCCAGCTGTAAAGAAGACCTTGGGATGGAGATGGGTTATCTTCCACTGCAATTATACGGTCCACCTACAATGCAAAAGGGTCACAGAGAAATGGGAAGCCCAATAACGAGTCCAACACAGCCAAAGGTCCATTAGTTTACCCCTCGAAGAAAAACAACATTGTAATGAATGTGCATATCCAAGACGATCTTATCACAAGGTGTTGGAGGTCAATTACCAGGTTTTCTTCACATTTTTTCGCATAAACGTTATCAAATAAATGGAACGTGATACAGAAGCTCGATATGTGACACAGACTGGGAGAGTGAACTGTATCTTCACAACGGCATCCGGCCGTTGCTGAATCCAGTCAACATCTACAAAATGATATAGTCTGAAGTGTGATGTCATAGAGATGTAGTTTACCGTAGCTTCCTGCTATTCTGGTCGTTGCAGATCTTCAAAGATCCAGGGCCCATGTAGTGTGAGGGATTACAGTCTAAGGGACAGACCTGCTCCAACCCTGTTCACGTTTGGCGCGGACAGGCGACAGTGAGTTTTTAATGCATTCCATTTCACTTTAATTACTCCAATCTCTGCAAGGGGGCACACGGGAAGAAAGGCAGAAAGCCCTGAACGCTTTCACAGTTTTCTTGCCGAGCAGATTACCCCACTGCCCTGCCAAGTCCGTGCCACGCTGCATCCTAAGATAGAATTCAAATTCAAATTGTGAGGCTAAAGAAAGTGGCGCTGTCACCCTGTGCCTCTACCCCTCTGGCCTGCGAAACCCCCACCGCCCCCCCGTCGGATCAAAGAGGAGCTGTCCTCCTCCTCTGCCCGGGTAAAAATGAGCGGTCCTGGCTGTAAGGCCTGCCAGTGTCTGGTCCCCCTGGGGCCGGGACCGCCTGCCTAATCCACCTCTCCTGACTCCACACTGACAGGCTGAATAAAGGCATTAAACCCTGCAAAATAATTACCAATTAAAACGTTGGGAGAAGCCATCAGGTATGGTGGGATGCAGAGAGGGATGCAGAGATGGATGCAGAGAGGGATGGGGGACAGAGGAAAGAGCAGAGTAATATGGTACTGTTGTTGTGGTTGCCCCTGCCAACAACATCCTGTATTTCCCATCTGGTCTGGTTGGTTTGTGGTTCCAGGGGTTCTGGATGAGGACGTGGCCTTACACGGCAATATCAGACCAGGAACAGAGTTCAAGAAGGAGCTTTGTCTGTGGATGTGACAGGAGACATGTGAGCTGAAGTTGGTATCTCTCAGGGCTGTTAAGACAAGACAGCACCTGACCTGTCTGTCAGTGTCTGTAAAATCTGAAGGGACAGATGTTCACGGTTGAGGTGTGTGTGTGTGTGTGTGTGTGTGTGTGTGTGTGTGTGTGTGTGTGTGTGTGTGTGTGTGTGTGTGTGTGTGTGTGTGTGTGTGTGTGTGTGTGTGTGTGTGTGTGTGTGTGTGTGTGTGTGTGTGTGTCCTCATTTTGTCCTTTGCAGACTAGCGTGCTACAAGGCCTGAGGCTCTAATCCAGCAGCGCCACACTGCCAAATCCAGGTAAAGTGATCCTAAATCCACCCAGCATTCACCCTCCTCTGTTCTTCCTCTGCCCATCCTCCCTCCCTCTCTCCTCTCCCCCTCCTCTCTTCCTCCTCTCTCCCTCCTCTCCTCTCCCCCTGTTCTCACTGCTCCGTGGTTAGTCCCATCTTTTAGTGCTGGAGAGATCAGTCTCTCTGCCACCCTCCTCTCTGAAGACCACTGGGCTTTAGGACCCACGCTCTGACAACTTAATCTCTTCTTTGAGAAAAGAAGGAGTGAGTAGAGGGAATTTCCGTGTGACAAAAACGTTGACCATGAATCTTTTCCTTTCAGTCTTTCTCTGTCTGTGTGGTTGAAGGCTGAGACTAGAGGTTTGCCGGTTCTCTCATCAAACAGAGATTAATAGAGTTTATGTGCCCGGGGCTGGGGTTTTACTAAACTAACATATGGAATTGTTTTTAAATGGTCATATCATTTAGCCATTTGATTTTGGATATAGAATTTTAGGACCCCTGTAGGTATCTCCAAAATATATACACTACCGTTTAAAAGTTTGGGGTCACTTGTGATACAGTGAATTATAAATGAAATAATCTGTCTGTTAAACAATTGTTGGAAAAATTACTTGTGTCATGCACAAAGTAGATGTCCTAACCAACTTGCCAAAACTATAGTTTGTTAACAAGAAATTTGTGGAGTGGTTGAAAAACGAGTTTTAATGACTCCAAACTAAGTGTATGTAAACTTCCGACTTTAACTGTATAAGTGTCTTATATCGGCAGAAAGCTTAAATTCTTGTTAATCTAACTGCACTGTCTAATATCGGCTGAAAGCTTAAATTCTTGTTAATCTAACTGCACTGTCTAATATCGGCTGAAAGCTTAAATTCTTGTTAATCTAACTGCACTCTCCGATTTACAGTAGCTATTACAGTGAAAACATGCCATGCGATTGTTTGAGGACGGCGCCCCACATCAAAATATTTTTCCACCGGCACAGGTTTCATGAATTCACAAATAACGATTAAATATTCACTTACTTTATGAAAATCGTCCTCTGATTTGTCATCCAAAGGGTCCCAGCTATAACATGTAGTGTCGTTTTGTTAGATAAAATCCTTCTTTATATCCCAAAAAGTCTGTTTAGTTGGCGCCATCGATTTGAGTAATCCACTCGTTCAACATGCAGAGAAAGGAATCCGAAAATCTACCCCTAAACTTTGTTTCAACAAGTCAAAATACACTCCTATTTACTCCTCAGATGCCCTAAAACGTAATCAAACTATAATATTTCTTATGGAACGAAGTATGTTCAATAGGAAACCGATTTTAGCAGGTGCGTCCTGTCTTCAAGGTGCGTGCAAACACAAATTTCCAAGACTGTGTCCCCGTACTAAAACTGATATTTCTTATTCGTTTTTTTAAGTTACAAGCCTGAAACCTTGTGGAAGGAATTTCATCCAGGGAGCTCATTTTCAACATAACATTTTTCTTGCTTTTCTAAGAGGATGGTTTCTCCCAAAAATATTCTGGTTGGTTTATCTTTGGATTTTTTCTTACCATATCTATTGGGTTATGTTCTCCTACATTATTTTAACATTTATACAAACTTCAAAGTGTTTTCTTTCCAATGGCACCAATTATATGCATATCCTGGCTTCAGCGCCTGAGCAACAGGAAGTTTACTTTGGGCACGACACTCGGGCGGAAATGGAGAAAACAGGGTCCTAGTCCAAACAAGTTCAACTGGTACCGGGTTACCTTAAGTCACGTGAAGCTTGTGGGGGTTGACATGTATGTGTTCGTGTCTCAGCTTTCGATGGTCGTGTTAGTTTGTAGCCCAAACCGTTCGGACGCTACACACATTTTTTTTGTGAGAAGACACATTTTCATGGTTGTCCCCTGTAGCTCCACCACCTTTCACCGCATGATGCGGAAGGCCGACGTCGGTTGATGTGGTGGATTGAGATGCTGCCCTTGCAAAACAGTCAACTCAAAACAGCTTAGACAAACAGGATGTTATTATTATGCTAATTCGATTCCAATCCGAAAGTTTGAAACCCTTTTTATATTCTTTAGAACAGAGCCAAGGCTTTCAATGGTGGAAAAGTTAATTCAGTTCAAGAATTAGATCAATCATAGATTGCATCAAGTGTAATCTGCCAGAAATAAAAGTCCTCAAAAGGCCTGGAAGACTGTACAATATGTGTCCGCTTCACTCAAAATGAATTCCTGATCGGCCCGTCTTAACGCGCACGGCTGACTCCCCTGGGCAGAGTGACATCCTATAAATCATCTATTACTATTTACATACGTGTTTATCTTCCTCAGCGTTCAATGACAGCCGCGGATTGAGCAAGCGGTCGTGTGGAGTGTATACCCTTACACACACAAGCGCTCACACACACACACACGCAAGGAAGCTAGCATGTACACGTGCATGCAAGCATAGTACACACACAACACACACACACACACACACAACACACACACACACACACACACACACACCACAGAGCTCTGCTTTATAACGGCTTTGGTATTCCATTGATGTTTCTCATTTTATCCTTCATCACCCGGGGACAGGTTGTGTGTCTGATGTGACTTGTCTTCGGATTTGGGTGGTTGACTGTGCCAGAACTACCTAGGGTCGTGTGTGTGTGCGTGTGCGTGTGCGTGTGTGTGTGTGCGTGTGTGTGTGTGCGTGTGTGTGTGTGTGTTTCTCTGGAACAATAATTAAATAATTATTCAGTATTCGACGTCCACCCATGTCTGAGGATGTTAGGAGATGACGTAGAAACCGGTCACTAGGGGCAACAGTGAGCGCTGTTACTTCAAGTTGGTTCGGGTTTTGCTAGGATGTTGTGGATGGGGATAGAGGTTTGGGTTTTTCTAGGATGTTGTGGACTGGGGCGGAGGTTTTTTTTCTTTCTAGGATGTTATGGACGGGGACAGAGGTTTTTTTTCTTTCTAGGATGTTGTGGATGGGGACGGAGGTTTGGGTTTCTTTCTAGGGTGTTGTGGACTGGGGCGGAGGTTTGGGTTTCTTTCTAGGGTGTTGTGGACGGGGATGGAGGTTTGGGTTTCTTTCTAGGGTGTTGTGGACGGGGACAGGGACGGAGGATGGGCGTAAGCATAAGCATCTGATTCCAAAGGTTGCAAATTCAAATCCAGTGATGTTTTTAAGATTTTTGTTTTAAGCCAATCCCAAACCTTAACCCTTACCATAGCCATTTGGAGTTAACGCCTAACCTTAAATATGTTCATTTAATGCCTAAACTTAAACCTAACCTTAAAAATGTGGATTTAATACCTAAACTTAACCTAAACCCTTTCGAAATTTGAAGGATGGAAAAACCTCTAAATTTGATGTTTAATAAAGGTGAATGAATGTCAAATTCTAACGTGAGATTGTGCATGCTAGTTTTAATTAATGCCTGACTCTCAGAGAGACACTCACTCACACACCAGACACACACACACACACACACACACTTATATGTACACTATGAGTATAGAAAACGTTAAGAAAATCTGCTCTTTCCATGACATAGACTGACCAGGTGAATCCAGATGAAAGCTATGATCCCTTGTTGATGTTACTTGATAAATCCACTACAGTCAGTGTACATGAAGTAGAGGGGACAGGTTAAAGGAGGATTTTTAAGCGTTGAGACATTTGAGACATGGATTGTGTATGTGTGCCATTCAAAGGGTGAATGGGCAAGACAAAAGATTGAAGTTCCTTTGAACCACAGGACGTTGGTAGCACTTTTATTGTGGAGGACGGGCTTGTGGTAATGGCTGGAGCAGAGTCAGTGGAATGATGTCAAATACATTAAACATGTGGTTTCAATGTGTTTGATGCCATTCCATTCGCTCCGTTCCAGCCATTATTATGAGCCGTCCTCCACTCAGCAGCCTCCAATGCTTTGAACGGGGTAGGGTAGTAGGTGCCAAGTGCACCGGTTTGTATCAAGAAATGCAATGATGATGGGTATTTCACGCTCCACAGTTTCTAGTGTGTATCAAGAATGATCCACCACCACCCAAAGGACATCCAGTCAACTTGACACAACTGGTGGAAAGCATTGGAGTCCATATGGACCAGCATGCCTGTGGAACGCTTTCAACACCTTGTAGAGTCCACGCCCTGACAAATTGAGGCTGTTCTGAGAGAAAAAAAAGGAGGGGGTGCAACTCAATATTAGTATTTAAATAAATAACTAGGCAAGTCACCTAAGAAAAAAAATATTATTTACAATGACGGCCTTCACCGACCAAACCCGGACGACACTGGGCCAATTGTACGCCGCCCTATGGGACTCTCAATGACAGCCAGATGTGATACAGCCTGGATTTGAACCAGGGACTGGTTGTGTGTGACCGCTCTTGCACTGATATGCAGTGCCTTAGACCGCTGCACTACCCGGGAGCCCGAGTATACTCAGTGTATATATTCACCTTCAAGAGAAATTGACAACTGAACTATTTGGGTGTTTTGTCTCTCTCCCTCTCAGGTGATCAAGCCCAAGCTAATATGTAGAAATCTCTTTTCATCCCTGTATCCTAAAATGATCGTTTCACAGTCAAGTAGTCGTGATGATTTATCGGTTGGTCTTTGTTGTCCAACTGCCAACTTAGTTTGAATGTTACCCTATTACCTATGTAGTGCACTACTTTTTGATCGGGACCATAGGGCTCTGTTCAATAGTCGTGCACTCAATAGGGAATTGGGTAACATTTGGGACACATCCCTTTGTCTGGTGGGTTACCATGGAGTCAGTAGAGAGATAAACGGATTTAAACGGGTTTAGCCCCAAACAATACCAAGGGCAGATTTTCAATCAACAAGATAGAAGTAGTACCTTCAAACTAAGTTGGCAGTTGGACAACAAAGACCAACCGATAAATCATCACGAATACTTGACTGTGAAACGATCATTTTAGGATCTAACTCACTAACTCTAAATAATATATTGTTATATAACTCACTAACTCTAAATAATATATTGTTATCTAACTCACTAACTCTAAATAATATATTGTTATCTAACTCACTAACTCTAAATAATATATTGTTATATAACTCACTAACTCTAAATAATATATTGTTATATAACTCACTAACTCTAAATAATATATTGTTATATAACTCACTAACTCTAAATAATATATTGTTATATAACTCACTAACTCTAAATAATATATTGTTATATAACTCACTAACTCTAAATAATATATTGTTATATAACTCACTAACTCTAAATAATATATTGTTATCTAACTCACTAACTCTAAATAATATATTGTTATATAACTCACTAACTCTAAATAATATATTGTTATCTAACTCACTAACTCTAAATAATATATTGTTATATAACTCACTAACTCTAAATAATATATTGTTATATAACTCACTAACTCTAAATAATATATTGTTATCTAACTCACTAACTCTAAATAATATATTGTTATATAACTCACTAACTCTAAATAATATATTGTTATATAACTCACTAACTCTAAATAATATATTGTTATCTAACTCACTAATCTAAATAATATATTGTTATCTAACTCACTAACTCTAAATAATATATTGTTATATAACTCACTAACTTGACAAACAAGACGAACTGGCAACGGACTAACAGAGGTCACAGGTATAAATACACAGGGGATAATGGAGAAGATGGGTGACAGCTGGAGGAGGGTGGAGACAATCACAAAGACAGGTGAAACAGATCAGGGTGTGACAAAATTATTAGCTAACTCACTAACTCGAAATAATCTATTGTTAGCAAACTCACTAACTCTCAACACCTTTGGGTTGAATTGGAACGCCGACTGCTAGCCAGGCCTAATCGCACAACATCAGTGCCCGACCTCACTAATGTTCTTGTGGCTGAATGGAAGCAAGTCCCCGCCGCAATGTTCCAACATCTAGTGGAAAGCCTTGCCAGAAGAGTGGAGGCTGTTATAGCAGCAACGTTCCCACATCTAGTGGAAAGCCTTGCCAGAAGAGTGGAGGCTGTTATAGCAGCAACGTTCCCACATCTAGTGGAAAGCCTTCCCAGAAGAGTGGAAGCTGTTATAGCAGCAATGTTCCAACATCTAGTGGAAAGCCTTCCCTGAAGATTGGAGGCTGTTATAGCAGCAATGTTCCAACATCTAGTGGAAAGCACGACTCAATGCGACTCAATGCAGAGTGCCTGGATACAACCATTAGTCGTCGTATATTGGCCACATACCACAAACCCCCATGGTGCCTTATTGCTACTACAAACTGGTTACCAACATAATTAGAGCAGAAAAAGATAAATGTTTTGTTATACCCGTGGAATACGGTCTGATATACCTCGGCTGTCAGCCAATCAGCATTCAGGGCTTGAACCACCCAGTTTATAATATTTTCTAATACACAAATTCTGTAAATAATCTATTGTTATCTAACTCACTAACTTTCTAAATAGTATTTTCTGTATGATGACTCTATCAGTTGTCGGGTTTTAAATCCCCTGTAGGTTTCCTGAAATGCTGGTTGGAAGTTTCCTAGAATCAGGAGGAAAACCTGTGAATTTTTGAAAAGTTACCAGAATTTTGTAACCAATAATCAAGTGACTGTTTGCATTGAGACAAGACGGTATGGCATTATAGCCTGGTCTGTGTATGATAAGTAAATATCGTCTGACTGTTTAGATTGCATTGGCGGTACGACATGACAACAATAGTCAGAGCAGTTGGCTGAAGCCCATACTCCAGGCCTAACGATGTGGCACAGGACATACTGTAGTACCCAGAGGACAGATACCGTATGTACCTGGTGTGTTTCTGTACATTATGAGTTTGATTGACATTTTAAGAGGAACAGGTTAAACGGCCTCAGCCTTTGACAGACTAAAAAAAAATATGTGTGTGTGTGTGTGTGTGTGTGTGTGTGTGTGTGTGTGTGTGTGTGTGTGTGTGTGTGTGTGTGTGTGCGTGCACGTACATGAGGGCGGACGGGCGGGTGTGGTTGCGTGCACAGGATGTACAGTACAGTAGTAAACACCATGGAAAATGGTGTCAAGCTTTGAAGTTATAATGGTCACATGTTGGGAAAGAGAAACAGGCAACAAGGCTGAGTTTACAGAGACAGAGAGACAAGGCTGAGATTACAGAGACAGAGAAACAGGCAACAAGGCTGAGATTACAGAGACAGAGAGACAAGGCTGAGATTACAGAGACAGGGAGACAAGGCTGAGTTTACAGAGACACAGACAGGGCTGAGATTACAGAGACAGAGAGACAAGGCTGAGTTTACAGAGACAGAGAGAAGGTCTGAGATTACAGAGACAGAGAAACAGGCAACAAGGCTGAGATTACAGAGACAGGAGACAAGGCTGAGTTTACAGAGACAGAGAGACAAGGCTGAGATTACAGAGACAGAGAAACAGGCAACAAGGCTGAGATTACAGAGACAGAGAAACAGGCAACAAGGCTGAGATTACAGAGACAGAGAAACAGGCAACAAGGCTGAGATTACAGAGACAGAGAGACAAGGCTGAGATTACAGAGACAGAGAGACAAGGCTGAGTTTACAGAGACACAGACAGGGCTGAGATTACAGAGACAGAGAGACAAGGCTGAGATTACAGAGACGGAGTCATACTGTAGACAGAGACACATGCAACAAGGCTGAGATTACATAGACAGAGACAGGGCTAGGTTTACAGAGACAGAGAGACAAGGCTGAGATTACAGAGACGGAGTCATACTGTAGACAGAGACACATGCAACAAGGCTGAGATTACATAGACAGAGACAGGGCTGAGTTTACAGAGACAGAGAGATAAGGCTAAAATTACAGAGACAGAGAGACAAGGCTGAGTTTACAGAGACAGAGAGACAAGGCTGAGATTACAGAGACAGAGACAGGGCTGAGATTACAGAGACAGAGAGACAAGGCTGAGATTACAGAGACAGAGAGACAAGGCTGAGATTACAGAGACAGAGAGACAAGGCTGAGATTACAGAGACAGAGAGACAAGGCTGAGATTACAGAGACAGAGAGACAAGGCTGAGATTACAGAGACAGAGAAACAGGCAACAAGGCTGAGATTACAGAGACAGAGAAACAGGCAACATGGCTGAGATTACAGAGACAGAGACAGGGCTGATAATATCACAGATAATATCTTTGCAGTTTTGGAAACGTTAGACTGTTTTCTTTCCAAAGCTGTCAATTATATGCATAGTCGAGCATCTTTTCGTGACAAAATATTGCGCTTAAAACGGGCACGTTTTTTTATCCAATAATGAAATAGCGCCCCCATAGACTCAACCTCCAAATGAGCTTCAATACCATACAACACTCCTTCCGTGGCCTCAAACTGCTCTTACATTTCCTCTCTAGGTTTCGTCCTAGGTTTTGGCCTTTCTAGGGAGTTTTTCCTAGCCACCGTGCTTCTACATGTGCATTGCTTGCTGTTTGGGATTTTAGGCAGGGTTTCTGAACAGCACTTTGAGATATCAGCTGATGTAAGAAGGGCTATATACAGTAAATACATTTGATTTTATTTAAACTAAATTCAACTTCCATGGCCTCCAACTGCTCTTAAATACTAGTAAAACTAAATGCATGCTCTTCAAACGATCGCTGCCCGCACCCGCCTGCCCGACTAGCATCACTACTCTGGACGGTTCTGACTTAGAATATGTGGACAACTACAAATACTTAGGTGTCTGTCTAGACTGTAAACTCTCCTTCCAGACTCATATTAAGCATCTCCAATCCAAAATGAAATCTAGAATTAGCTTCCTATCTCGCAACAAAGCCTCCTTTACTCACGCTGCCAAACATACCCTCATGAAACTGACTATCCTAACGATCCTTGACTTTGGAGATGTCATTTACAAAATAGCCTCACTCAACACTCTACTCAGCAAACTGGATGCAGTCTATCACAGTGCCATCCGTTTTCTCTCCATAGCGCCATATATTACCCACCACTGCGACCTGTATGCTCTTGTCGGCTGGCACTCACTACATATTCGTCGCCAAGCCCACTGGCTCCAGGTCATCTATAAGTCTTTGTTAGGTAAAGCTCACGGGTCACCATAGCAACACCCACCCACCCACCCCACCCACCCATAGTTGCACGCACTCCAGCAGGTATATCTCACTGGTCATCCCCAAAGCCAACACCTCCTTTGGCCACCTTTTCTTCCAGTTCTCTGCTGCCAATGACTGGAACGAATTGCAAAAATCGCTGAAGTTGGAGACTTATATCTCCCTCACTAACTTTAAGCATCAGCTATCTGAGCAGCTCACCGATCGCTGCAGCTGTACTCAGCCCATCTGTAAATAGCTCAACTACCTACCTCATCCCCATAATGTTTTTATTAACTTTTTTTGCTCTTTTGCGCACGAGTATTTCTACTTGCATCATCATCTGCACATCTATCACTCCAGTGTTCATTTGCTAAATTGTAATTACTTCGCTACTATGGCCTATTTATTGCCTTACCTCCTTACTCCATTTGCACACACTGTATATAGATTTTTCTATTGTGTTATTGACTGTACTTTTGTTTATTCCATGTGTAACTTTGTGTTGTTTATTGTCGCACTGCTTTTGCTTTATCTTGGACAGGTCACAGTTGTAAATGAGAACTAACTGGCCTACCTGGTTAAATAAGGGTGAAGTAAAATAGAATTAAACCATGAATGAGTGAGATATTGAATGAGACTAGCTAAGTGAGCTTTCAATACCCCATAGCATAAGGTCATTCACCACCTCACTTGGCCAATCACTGTGGGGTAAAACAAAGACAGTGAAATCATGAAACACAAACATCTTTTAACCTAGCCAGCACACATTCAACCTTACAGAGACACATAGACATCAGAAAGTTAGAGACATACACTAGCAGTTCTGAATGGCTATAATGGCTGCTGTTTTACGGGAACTGTGCTATTTTATTTTATTATTGCATTGTTTGTAACTTATTTTGTACATAATGTTGCTGCTACCGTCTCTTATGACCGAAAAGAGCTTCTGGACATCAGAACAGTGATTACTCACTTTGGACTGGACATAGATTTTTTCTTTAATGAGTCCAACATGAAGGATACACTGCTTTGTAGAGACGAGGCCCAAATCACTGTCATTCGCGTGAGGAAAACACAGAGAAATAGGGGTAGGAGGGTGGGGTACCTTGTAAGAATTTGCCAACGAGTAGGTAAACCTCCACTACCCTCTGTATTATTGGCCAACGTGCAATCATTGGAAAACAAACTTGACGATCTACTATTAAGAATATCCTACCAACGGGACATTTAAAACTGTAATATCTTATGTTTCACCGAGATGTGGCGACACGGATAATATAGAGCTGGTTGGCTTCTCCGTGCATCGGCAGGACAAAGCCGCTACATCTGGTAAGACGAGGAGCGGGGGTGTGTGTCTATTTGTCAACAACTGCTGGTTTGCAATGTCTAATATTAAAGAACGTATTGAGGTATTTCTCGCCTGAGGTAGAGTACCTCATGATAAGCTTTAGACCACACTATCTACCAAGAGAGTTCTCATCAAAATTATTCGTAGCCGTCTATTTACCACCACTTAGACCGCACTCAACGAGCTGTATAAGGCCGTAAGCAAACAAGAAAATGCTCATCCAGAAGCGGCGCTCCTAGTGGCCAGAGACTTTAATGCAGAGAAACTGAAATCCATTTTACCTCATTTCTACCAGCATGTCACATGAGCAACCAGAGGGAAAATAACTCTTGACCACCTTTACTCCACACACAGAGATGCATACTAAGCTCTCCCTTGCCCTCCTTTTGGCAAATCTGACCATAATTCTATTTTCCTAATTCCTGCTTACAAGCAAAAACTAAAGCAGGAAGTACCAGCGACTCGCTCTATACGGAAGTGGTCAGATGATGGGTATGCTACTCTACTGGATTGTTTCGATACCACAGACTGGAATATGTTCCAGGATTCATCCAATGGCATTGAGGAGTATACCACCTCAGTCACCGGGTTCATCAATAAGTGCATCGACGACATCGTCCCCACAGTGACCGTACATACATATCCCAACCAGAAGCCGTGGATTACAAGCAAAAGCCACACAGAGCTAAAGGCTAGAGTTGTCGCTTTCAAGGAGTGGGATACTAATCCGGACACTTATAAGTAATCCTGCTATGCCCTCAGACTATCCATCAAACTGGCTAATTGTCAATACAGGACTAATATTGAATCCTACTACACCGGCTGTGAAGCTTGTCGGATGTGGTGGTGCTTGAAACTGTTACGGACTACAAAGGAAACCCAGCTGCGAGCTGCCTAGTGACGCTAGCCTACCAGACAAGCTAAATGCCTTTTATGCTCGCTTCGAGGCAAGCAACACTGAACTATGCATGAGAGCACCAGCTGTTCCAGACAACTGTGTGATCACGCTCTCCATTGCTGATGTGAGCAAGACCTTTAAACAGGTCAACATTCACAAAGCCGCAGGGCCAGAAGGATTAACAGGGGTGTGTTTTTAGTCCCCTCCTGTAATCACTGTACACCCACAACTGTGTGGCCAAGCACATCTACAACACCATCATTTAGTTTGCTGACGACATAACAGTGGTAGGCCTGATCACCATCAGCCTATAGGGAGGAGGTCAGACACCTGGCTGTGTGGTGACAGGACAACAACCTTTCCCTCAATGTGAGCAAGACAAAAGAGCTGATCGTGGACTACAGGAAAAGGAGGGCCGAACAGGCCCCCATTAACATCGACATGGCTGAAGTGGAGCGGGTCGAGGGGTTCAAGTTCCTTGGTGTCCACATCACCAACAAACTATCATGGTATAAACACACAGACAGTTGTGAAGATGGCACGGCAACACGCTCCTTAACAGCTTCTACCCCCAAGACATGAGCCTCCTGAACAATTAACCACCTGGACTATTTACATTGACCCCCCTTTGTTTTTACACTGCTGCTACTCGCTGTTTATTATCTATTCATAGTCGTTTTACAAATTACCTTGACTAATCTGTCGCCCTGCACTCGGTACCAGTATATAGCATCGTTATTGTTATGTTATGGTTACTTTTTACTTTAGTTTATTTATTTTCTGAATTCTGTTTCTTGAACTGCATTGTTGGTTAAGGGCTTGTAAGTAAGCATTTCACGGTATAGTCTACACCTGTACTCGGCGCATGTGACAAATACAATTAGATTTGATTTGACTCTTATAGTGGCTGGTAACATTCTTAAAGAAGGGCAAGGTTGTTCTCTAACACTCTTATAAAAGAGAAAGGCTTCAGGCTTGTGGTTAACTCTTCATTAGATTCTTCTTCTTTAGTCTTAATGCACCGCCAGTCATTCGCAAGCTAGGAATCACAATAAGTCACATATTCAATAGGTCTTCGCCTCCGACTCAGACAGAAATGAAAAATACATATGGATATACGACAGACAACGCAGCAAGCAGCAGAAAAAACCTCTTAAAGATAATAGACATTATTTAGAATAATTGCTCTCTGAATGACAAACACGCTGTGTGAATAGGAGATCCTTCAGGTGCAATCACTGGCATGAACATTGCAGACAGCCTTGCTTCTCTGCGGGCAGCCATTGTTGGAAGATGGAAGGTCATGTGACACGCAGGATGTCTGTGTATTGTTGAGTCCCAAAATGGCAGCTTATTTCCTAATATAGTGCATTACTTTTGATCCACAGGGACTAAAATTCTGTAGTCCACAATAGAATGGAATAGATGCCGTGTGTTGAGGAAAAGCAAATGCCTGTGTGGACCCAGTGTTACGCTCCTCGTTTGTAGAATGACCGGACCAAGGTGCAGCGTGGGAGACGTACATCTTCTTCATAAAATGTTCCACCAAAATAAACAAATAAACAACACACCGAACGCAACGCTTCGTAGTGCAAAACATGCAACAAACAAAGACAAGATGCCACAAAACACAAAAGGAAACTGACAACTTATATCTGATTCCCAATCAGACACAATGATAGACAGCTGCCTTCGATTGGGAATCAAACACACCAACATAGAAACAGAAAATCTAGAATGCCCACCGTAATCACACCCTGACCTAACCAAATAGAGAAATACAAAAGGCTCTCTAAGGTCAGGGCGTGACACCCAGCAATCACAGCTAGCTGGTGCCATGCCCTCTGAGTTATTCGGCATTGAATTACATAAAATAAAATAAAGTAGTGTGGTATGCTAGGTCGATAGAGATGTATAAAACAGCATGCTATACTAGGTATGTAGATAGATAAAGATGTATAAAGCTGTGTTGTAGTCTAGGTAGGTAGATAGATAAAGATGTATAAAGCTGTGTTGTAGTCTAGGTATGTAGATAGATAAAGATGTATAAAGCTGTGTTGTAGTCTAGGTAGGTAGATAGATAAAGATGTATAAAGCTGTGTTGTAGTCTAGGTGGGTAGATAGATAAAGATGTATAAAGCTGTGTTGTAGTCTAGGTGGGTAGATAGATATGTATAAAGCTGTGTTGTAGTCTAGATGGGTAGATAGATATGTATAAAGCTGTGTTATAGTCTACATGGGTAGATAGAGATGTATAAAGCGGTGTTGTAGTCTAGGTGGGTAGATAGAGATGTATAAAGCGGTGTTGTAGTCTAGGTGGGTAGATAAAGATGTATAAAGCTGTGTTGTAGTCTAGGTGGGTAGATAGAGATGAATGAACAAGGCCTTGCTGCTTCAGGAAGGAAGGAAGGAGGAAAAGAGGGGAGACGTTTTTCGGGGGGGGGGGGGGGGGGGGGGGGGGCAGTCCTTCATCTGAAACAAGGTGTGTCCAATATTGCACTCTATTCCCTTTATAGTGCACTACTTTTGACCAGGGTTCATAGGACCAAAAGTAGTGCAATGTATAGGGGATAGGGTGAGTATTGGGACACAGACCCTCGATTGGCCACAGGGGTTGATTATAAAAAGCTATTGACATTACCCTGAAGCAAGAGGAGAAGAAGAGGGGGTTGTTGTGTATGGTCCCACCCTTCATGTTTTATGTATATGTAATCACAACCGATCGTGATAGAAATTAATCAATAACAACACTGAAGGGATGTGTTGGTTAACACATGTTACTTCTCCCTCCCTCCCTCCCTCCCTCCCTCCCTCCCTCCCTCCCTCCCTCCCTCCCTCCCTCCCTCCCTCTACCACCATCCACCCCTTCTCCTCAACCCCTCCCTCCTTTCCTACCACCACCAACCCATTCTCCTCACCCCCTCCCTCATCTCCTACCACCATCCACCTATTCTCCTCACCCCCTCCCACCCTCCCTCCTTTCCTACCACCACCAACCCATTCTCCTCAACCCCTCCCTCCTTTCCTACCACCACCAACCCATTCTCCTCACCCCTCCCTACTCTCCTACCACAACCAACCCATTCTCCTCACCCCCCTCCCTCCTCTCCTACCACCACCAACCCATTCTCCTCACCCCCTCCCTCCACTCCTACCACCATCCTCCCATTCTCCTCACTAGGCCTGTTGTTGTGTCTTTTCTCCCACTCTGAGGACTTGAGGTGAGGGGTTATTTTTATGTCCCTGGCGCTGCGTTTGGAGGAGCTCCATATGGTCAGGATTAAAGGTGTTGCTGGGTGCAGGGTTCTGCTTGGTTGGCAGCCACCAACATTAATTAGAAAACAAGATCAGAGGCGGTATGAAAATCCAATTAAGGTCCTATGAACAGATTGCCAAGTGATGTTCACTAATGCATTGCTGAGCACCATGCAAATTTTTGTGGCAGCACATTTGGCTTTATGTGTGTGCAGGTGGGAAAGGATGTGTGTGCGTCGGTGTCAGTGTGTGTGTGTGTGTGTGTGTCGGTGTGTGTCGTTGTCGTTGTCGTTGTCGTTGTGTGTGTGTGTGTCGGTGTGTTTGTGTCGGTGTAGATGTCGGTGTGTGTGTGTGTGTGTGTGTGTGTGTGTGTGTGTGTGTGTGTGTGTGTCGCTTTCGGTGTCGGGGTGTCAGTGTGTATGTGTGTCGTGTTGGTGTGTGTGTCGGTGTCAGTGTCGGTGTGTGTTTGTGTCGGTGTCGGTATGTGTGTGTGTTGGTGTCGGGGTGTGTTGGTGTCGGTGTGTGTATGTGTCGTCGGTGTGTGTGTGTGTGTGTTGGTGTCCGTGTGTGTGTGTGTGCAGGTGGGAGATGTGTGTTTGTCACTGACAGGGCAACCTATGGCAGTGTGTGACATTGCATGATGTCGTTGTCGGTGTGTGTGTCGGTGTGTGTGTGTCGGTGTGTGTGTGTCGTTGTCGGTGTGTGTGTGTGTCGTTGTCGGTATGTGTGTCGGTGTGTGTGCCGGTGTGTGTGTCGGTGTGTGTGTCTCGTTGTCGGTGTGTGTGTGTCGTTGTCGGTGTGTGTGTGTGTGTCGTTGTCGGTATGTTGGATGTCGTGTGTGTGCCGGTGTGTGTGTCGGTGTGTGTGTGTGTGTGTGTGTGTGTGTGTGTGTGTGTGTGTGTGTGTGTGTGTGTGTGTGTGTGTGACATTGCCTGATGTTTTCTAACATGTGGCAAATGACTTATCTTATAAAAATCAACCGACAATCAGTAAGCTTCAAAGTTTAGAGTAAGACTCTATAGTATCGTTTTACAATCTGAAGCATAATTGCCCGTGTAGAATAAATTGATCACTCGGTCATAATGAAGCTCAATTAAATGTACCGTGTATGAGGGATGAACCAACCTGAAATGAATTAGGTCAGATGCCTTGCAAGATAATTATCCAAGAGCACACACCTGGGATTTAATTCGATTAGCTATAAAACAAAAAACTAATCAAATCCATTGATCACCATAGCACCCGATATAGGTTGGAGACAAAAAAGATCAACATGTAAGTTAAGAATCAGAAAAACATGGAAAAGATAAGGGACCAATTGAAACCAACAACTTGAATATTTCTTAGTTGACACGAGGTCTCATTTACTAGAACAGACAAGACATCTGATGGGAGCATGAGAAGTGTCTGCAGATGTTGTTCTATGGCCTGACACTGCCGTGTCGGCTCCGATGAGAGCTGTTCACATGTTGAAAGGAACACCATTGCGCTACATAAAGGATAGCTGATTAGGAAGTCCGGGAATGAGGCTCAAGTGCCGGAAATCGCCACAATGTAGAGGCATCTATGTAATCTTGGTCATGATCTCGGCTCTGTAACGAGCTTAGTCAAATCTCAGCGACTGGATTTAGCAGATAACAAGAATGGTTGTTGATGCTAAAAACAATGTAATCTGACAGACTACCTTGCCTTCTCAGATTGTATCCAGAAGTAAAATTTGAATCTATTCACGCACAATTTTTTAATTTTTTTTAAATAACACTGATATTGTACAGACTAAATGTTAGCGATACCGTGAAGGACTAAACCAAAAATTTGATAAATGGAATAAACCAACCCAGACAAGATACATTTAGATCGAGTAGTTCATCAGAAGTGCTAGAACAGTACCAGAAATAAGGATCCAGGTTTTGTATTTTACCTTTATTTAACCAGGCAAGTCAGTTAAGAACAAATTCTTATTTTCAATGACAGCCTAGGAACAGTGGGTTAACTGCCTGTTCAGGGGCAGAACGACAGATTTGTACCTTGTCAGCTCAGGGGTTTGAACTTGCAACCTTCCGGTTACTAGTCCAACGCTCTAACCACTAGTTAGTGCAGATAACTGACGACCTGAGCAAGAGGATGAACGGTTAATAAACCTGTACCAACACAGAGAAATCAAATGCAGCATCGTCTTCCTGGTCACTGCTGGTGATGTCAGGAAATAGTGGTTGGTATTGGACGGGAGCAGGTTGGTACAGTACTCCATGAAATTGTCTGATCTCCATTGGTCGTTCCCGTGCTCACAGTTGGTTCTGATATGGAGGATGGTGCAAGCAATTCTAACTCAACCCTACACCCTGATATCTAATTTCTTTCAGATCCACACAAGGGCAAAGGGGTAAGGATAATGTTTGGTGTGGAATTGGGCCTTAATTAACTTTGGCTGTCCATTGTTGTCTAATCAGGCTCTGATTGGTCCTAAGCTGTCCTTTACAACGTCTCTCCTCCTCACTACACCTGTCCCCACTGTTCAGTGGGTATCATAGCTGCTAATCTGTGAACATTTGTGCTGTTAACCTCTGTAATTTAAGTTATTTATTTTGTGTTGTTTCCGAGGGGGCTCCTGGTGAGTTCAGGTACACCAGAGTACCTTTTGGTGTGATTTTGCTAGAAAGCTTTTTAAAGGTTTGAATTCATTTTACATATTGTTTTTTATTTAAACGACTGGATGTGTTCCTGCTGAAACAACTTACTTTTCTTCCACCACCTCTCATGTGTGTTCCTACCACATCACCCAAGGAAGTTCCAGGCAGGAGAGCTCTCCCATCTTGCAAGCATCTATGAGCATGGCAGCAGTAAGAGTGAGCGAGCAGACCAATGGTCCCCCCGCCCCCCCACCTCTTCCTGAAGAGGCAGGCTCTATTCCAGACCCTGCTAAAGTAGCCCAATCCCTACCCAGCTTTCTTAAACCAGAGCCTAGCCAGGAACAGTTAATGGGAACTTCCCTGCTGACACCACCGACCATGAGCATGGGAACAACCAATGGAGATCAGACAATTTAGTCCAATTTAGTCCAAGGTCTCCTGCTGTACATAACTGATACATTGTCATTACTCTAACACTTGTTTATTGTCTTCCTCAGATCCCAGTCCATGGTCTTAACTAAGGGAGGGTCACTAGGCCTATAGGATCTATTGTCAAGTATGTTTTAGTTTAGGTGTCATTTCCGATGTTTATTAATGCGTTGACATTAAAGGGGGATATTTTGGCTTTCAAGGAGCAAAGTGTCACCTCATAATGTAAAGTTTTTTAACCTGAAGTCCTACGGTGTGTTTTTAATAAACTACTTTACATTCCTCTTTCTATTAAGTAAAGAACGGCTTGGCCCCTTCATTATGGCTTTTAACATCTACGCTTGGCCCCTTCATGATAGCTTATAACATCTACGCTGACTTAAGTAAAGTTATCATAGATACTGGACCTGACACTCGGTTTTTGGTTTCCACAAACTATGACACTTGGGCGACAGGTAGCCTTGTGGTTAGAGCAGGTAGTCTAGTGGTTAGAGCAGGTAGCCTAGTGGTTAGAGCAGGTAGCCTAGTGGTTAGAGCAGGTAGCCTGGTGGTTAGAGCAGGTAGCCTAGTGGTTAGAGCAGGTAGCCTAGTGGTTAGAGCAGGTAGCCTAGTGGTTAGAGACAGGTAGCCTAGTGGTTAGAGCAGGTAGCCTAGTGGTTAGAGCAGGTAGCCTGGTGGTTAGAGCAGGTAGCCTAGTGGTTAGAGTAGGTAGCCTAGTGGTTAGAGCAGGTAGCCTAGTGGTTAGAGCAGGTAGCCTAGTGATTAGAGCAGGTAGCCTGGTGGTTAGAGCAGGTAGCCTAGTGGTTAGAGCAGGTAGCCTAGTGGTTAGAGCAGGTAGCCTAGTAGTTAGAGTAGGTAGCCTAGTGGTTAGAGCAGGTAGCCTAGTGGTTAGAGCAGGTAGCCTAGTGGTTAGAGCAGGTAGCCTGGTGGTTAGAGCAGGTAGCCTAGTGGTTAGAGCAGGTAGCCTAGTGGTTAGAGCAGGTAGCCTAGTGGTTAGAGCAGGTAGCCTTGTGGTTAGAGCAGGTAGCCTAGTGGTTAGAGCAGTTAGCCTGGTGGTTAGAGCAGGTAGCCTAGTGGTTAGAGTAGGTAGCCTAGTGGTTAGAGCAGGTAGCCTAGTGGTTAGAGCAGGTAGCCTAGTGATTAGAGCAGGTAGCCTGGTGGTTAGAGCAGGTAGCCTAGTGGTTAGAGCAGGTAGCCTGGTGGTTAGAGCAGGTAGCCTAGTGGTTAGAGTAGGTAGCCTAGTGGTTAGAGCAGGTAGCCTAGTAGTTAGAGCAGGTAGCCTAGTGGTTAGAGCAGGTAGCCTGGTGGTTAGAGCAGGTAGCCTAGTGGTTAGAGCAGGTAGCCTATTGGTTAGAGCAGGTAGCCTAGTGGTTAGAGACAGGTAGCCTAGTGGTTAGAGCAGGTAGTCTAGTGGTTAGAGCAGGTAGCCTAGTGGTTAGAGCAGGTAGCCTGGTGGTTAAAGACAGGTAGCTTAGTGGTTAGAGCAGGTAGCCTAGTGGTTAGAGCAGGTAGCCTAGTGGTTAGAGACAGGTAGCCTAGTGGTTAGAGACAGGTAGCCTAGTGGTTAGAGACAGGTAGCCTAGTGGTTAGAGACAGGTAGCCTAGTGGTTAGAGACAGGTAGCCTAGTGGTTAAAGCAGGTAGCCTAGTGGTTAGAGACATGTAGCCTAGTGGTTAGAGCAGGTAGCCTAGTGTTTAGAGCAGGTAGCCTAGTGGTTAGAGCAGGTAGCCTGGTGGTTAGAGCAGGTAGCCTAGTGGTTAGAGCAGGTAGCCTGGTGGTTAGAGCAGGTAGCCTAGTGGTTAGAGTAGGTAGCCTAGTGGTTAGAGCAGGTAGCCTAGTGGTTAGAGCAGGTAGCCTAGTGGTTAGAGCAGGTAGCCTGGTGGTTAGAGCAGGTAGCCTAGTGGTTAGAGCAGGTAGCCTAGTGGTTAGAGCAGGTAGCCTAGTGGTTAGAGACAGGTAGCCTAGCTTAAATGGAAGGTTGTGACTGGGTACCATTTGAGCGATGTACAGTAACATTACATAGATTTGCTACATATTTGCTAGATACAACCTGACTATTTTTAAACTCAATGATAAATGTTTATTTTTACATGAAACACACCAGAGGAGAAATGAATGTTAATAAACATCCACAGCTACACTCTGCACCCCCCTTGGGCTGGGATTTGAGCTGTACAGTAGGAAGATGTGTGGTTGTTAAAGATTACACTCCAAACTACATCATTTATGTGCAACTATTGACCGGCATAATTTACCCTTTCTAAATGCATGAAAAATTATTTTGGGTTAAGGGTGATGCACTGTCGTTCTTAATTGGCGTCTATGAGGGTCATTTTAAAAACTAAAAAAGACCACACAGATTTCCTGTCACTGAAGTGGGTGATGGTTAGTTTTGAGCTGTAGTAATAAATACCTATCATGGTGACATTGGTTGATGGAATTAATGGGCAGCGGGCTTCCCTAATTACTCCAACAAATCAGACTCCATTGATCTTTAATCAGAATGCGTTGTTAATCACCTTCACTGTACTGACACTGGAAGGGCTCTTTTGGAAGCCTAGAGAAGTAGGGTCTTGAATGAATCCACACTAAGTTTACAGTATTTTCAGTGTTTATTTAACCTTTATTTAACTAGGCAAGTCAGTTAAGAACAAATTCGTATTTATTAAAGCCTAGGAACAGTGGGTTAACTGCCTTGTTCAGGAGCAGAACGACAGATTTTTATCTTGTCAGCTACGAGGATTCAATCTAGCAACCTTTTGGTTACTGGCCCAACACTCTAACCACTAGGCTACCTGCTCTAACCACTAGGCTACCTGCTCTAACCACTAGGCTACCTGCTCTAACCACTAGGCTACCTGCTCTAACCACTAGGCTACCTGCTCTAACCACTAGGCTACCTGCTCTAACCACCAGGCTACCTGCTCTAACCACTAGGCTACCTGCTCTAACCACTAGGCTACCTGCTCTAACCACTAGGCTACCTGCTCTAACCACTAGGCTACCTGCTCTAACCACTAGGCTACCTGCTCTAACCACGAGGCTACCTGCTCTAACCACTAGGCTACCTGCTCTAACCACTAGGATACCTGCTCTAACCACTAGGCTACCTGCTCTAACCACTAGGCTACCTGCTCTAACCACTGGGCTACCTGCTCTAACCACTAGGCTACCTGCTCTAACCACTAGGCTACCTGCTCTAACCACTAGGCTACCTGCTCTAACCACGAGGCTACCTGCTCTAACCACTAGGCTACCTGCTCTAACCACTAGGATACCTGCTCTAACCACTAGGCTACTTGCTCTAACCACTAGGCTACCTGCTCTAACCACTAGTCTACCTGCTCTAACCACTAGGCTACCTGCTCTAACCACTAGGCTACCTGTCGCCCAAGTGTCATTGTTTGTGGAAACCAAAAACCGAGGGTCAGGTCCAGTGTCTATGATGACTTTATTTTGAAGAAATGTTTGCCGTTCGTAATGATATATTTCTGGGATTGTCCATCTCCTTGTCTTACACTCTCTTTAACATTTTGTTCAACCAAAATAAAGGTGTGTGATAAAACACCAAAGATGATCCACAGGAAAAAATGGCAACTATAGTCTGATTCATCCCCCGTAACGCCAAGTCTTCTCACAGCCACAGAATTACATTATTACATTATAGCACAGTAAGTATCTATCTACTTTCTACTTTCCAGCTTCATAAATTAGTTGTGGCACGTTGATGTGGAACCCCGCCAGGCGAGTCTTGATATCAGGCCAATAGTCAAGCCTGTCTTCGCATGGGCCCCCAGGGGAACAGATACCAGAGAAGAAGGGAGAGAGAGCGAGAGGGGGAGGGAGAGGAGGAGGGAGAGGGAGAGGGGGGGAGAGGGGGAGGGAGAGGGAGATGGGGAGGGAGAGAGGTGGGAAGAGAGCGAGAGGGGGAGGGAGAGGAGGAGGGAGAGGGAGAGGGGGAGGGAGAGAGAGGGGGAGGGAGAGGGGGAGGGAGAGAGAGAGAGGGGGAGGGAGAGAGAGGGGGAGGGAGAGGGAGAGAGAGGGGACGAGAGAGAGAGGGGTAGGGTGAGAGAGGGGAAGGGAGAGGGGGAGGGAGAGAGAGGGGAAGAGAGAGAGGGGGGGGGAGAGGGAGAGAGAGGGGAAGAGAGAGAGAGGGGGAGGGAGAGAGAGGGGGAGGGAGAGAGAGGGGGAGGGAGAGGGGGGAGAGGGGAAGAGAGAGAGAGAGGGGGAGGGAGAGAGAGGGGAAGGGAGAGGGGGGGTGAAAGAATGAAAAGTCGGGAGGGAGTTGGCCAATTTCAACTGAATCCTTTTCCAAGATTCCTTTTCCTCCAGAAAGATTGTTGTTGCTTTAAGGTACACCGCAAATGACCAATACTCTGTAAAATTATTGCTGTACATTTGCCAATTCACCAGTCTTTCTGTTGGGTGGAAGGGCGTTTCTAGATTCTCCACTGACACTGACGACAGACATCTGTCTGCCATGTTGTCTGTCACTGCATGTTTTTAGCTTCAGGACAGTAGAGCAGAGGACTGATGTCTAACATAAAGTACATCCTATCCTATAGTTCCTATGGTTTTCTATCACAGCATTGATTTAACCCTGCAGTTTTCAAGGCTGTCACACTGTAATATTCACAGGCTGCACGGAATGGCACTGGAGGGAATAGCGCTGGCGGGATTAGTGCAGGAGGGCATAGCGCTGGGGGGATTAGTGCTGGAGGGGTGAGCACCGGAGGGCATAGCGCTGGGGGAATAGCACTGGAGGGATTAGTGCTGGAGGGTTTAACGCTGGAGGGCTTAGTGCTGGAGGGTATAGCGCTGGAAGGATTAGTGCTGGAAGGTATAGCGCTGGAGAGATTTCGCGCTGGAGGGTATAGTGATGGAGGGTTTAGCACCGGAGGGTATAGCGCTGGAGGGTTTAGCGTTGGAGGGAATAGCACCAGAGGGATTAGAGCTGGAGGGATTAGCACTGGAGGGATTAGAGCTGGAGGGATTAGCACTGGAGGGTTTAGCGCTGGAGGGATTAGCGCTGGAGGGATTAGCACTGGAGGGTTTAGCGCTGGAGGGATTAGCGCTGGAGGGATTAGAGCTGGAGGGATTAGCACTGGAGGGATTAGAGCTGGAGGGATTAGAGCTGGAGGGATTAGAGCTGGAGGGATTAGCACTGTAGGGATTAGCGCTGGAGGGATTAGCGCTGGAGGGTTTAGCGCTGGAGGGTTTAGCGCTGGAGGGATTAGAGCTGGAGGCATTAGAGCTGGAGGGATTAGCACTGGAGGGATTAGAGCTGGAGGGATTAGCACTGGAGGGTTTAGCGCTGGAGTGATTAGAGCTGGAGGGATTAGAGCTGGAGGGATTCGCGCTGGAGGCATTAGAGCTGGAGGGATTAGCACTGGAGGGATTAGAGCTGGAGGGATTAGCACTGGAGAGATTAGCGCTGGAGGGTTTAGCGCTGGAGGGTATAGCGCTGGAGGGATTAGCGCTGGAGGGTTTAGCGCTGGAGGGATTAGCGCTGGAGGGATTAGCGCTGGAGGGATTAGAGCTGGAGGGATTAGCACTGGAGGGTTTAGCGCTGGAGGGATTAGCGCTGGAGGGATTAGCGCTGGAGGGATTAGAGCTGGAGGGATTAGCACTGGAGGGATTAGAGCTGGAGGGATTAGCACTGGAGGGTTTAGCGCTGGAGGGATTAGCGCTGGAGGGATTAGCGCTGGAGGGATTAGCGCTGGAGGGATTAGAGCTGGAGGGATTAGCACTGGAGGGATTAGAGCTGGAGGGATTAGCACTGGAGGGTTTAGCGCTGGAGGGATTAGCGCTGGAGGGATTAGCGCTGGAGGGATTAGAGCTGGAGGGATTAGCACTGGAGGGATTAGAGCTGGAGGGATTAGCGCTGGAGGGATTAGCACTGGAGGGAATTGCAACCGTTTTACAGGCTCCTGACCAATTGTGCTATTTTGTATGTTTTTCTTCTTATTTTTTGTCTTTCCGCCATTTGTTTCTTATGACTAAAAAGGCCTTCTGGACATCAGAACTGCAATCACTAACCGTGATTTGGACGATGATTTCTACTTCAATGAGTCGGAGGCGAAAGATATATTGATTGTCCCAGACCAGGCCCAACACTAGAAGAAGGAAGAGAGGGTGCTGTAGAGGCCGGCTTGCGGGATACCTGACGAGACTATGCCGGGAGGTGAATAAATCGCCTCTATCATCCATTCTATTGACGAATGTGCAATTGCTGGAGAGTACCAGTGGCACGCGCAATAACTAAGTGGTCCGATGAAGCGCATGCTAGGCTACAGGATTGTTTTGCTAGCACACACTGGAATATGTTCTGAGATTCTTCTGATGCCATTGAGGCGTTTACCATATCAGTCACCTGCTTCATTAATAAGTGCTTCGACGACGTCGTCCCCACAGTGACCGTACGTACATATACCAACCAGGATCCATTGATTACAGGCAACATCTGCACTGATCTAAATGCTAGAGCTGTCGCTTTCAAGGAGCAGGACACTAATTCGGACACTTATAAGAAATTCTGCTACACTCGTCGATGAACCATCATGCAGTGAAAGCGTCAATACAGGACCAAGATCGAATCCTACTATATCGGCTCTGACGCTCGTCGGATGTGGCAGAGCTCGCAAACTATCACAGATTACGTAGGGAAACCCAGCTGTGAGCTGTCCAGGGACGCAAGCCTATCAGGTGAGATAAATACCTTCTATGCTTTCTTTGAGGCTAGCAACACTGAACCATGCATGAGAGCACCAGATGTTCCAGACTACTTTGTGATCACACTCTCCGTAGCCGATGTGAGTAAGACCTTTAAACATTGACATTCACAAGGTCACAGGGCCAGACAGATTACCAGGATGCGTACTCAAAGCACGCGCTGACCAGCTTCCAGACGGGCCGGACTTCCAGACGGGTCGTCCCCACGTGGTGAGGATAGGGAACAACACATCAGCTGACCCTCAGCACGGGGGCCTCTCAGGGGTGTTTGCTTAGTCCCTCCTGTACTCCCTGTTCACCCATGACAGTTCACCCACGGCTTTTCACCCACGACCTGTCACCAGCGGCTATTCACCCACGACTGTGTGGCCACCGGAGTATGTGAGCGGAGCAGAGCTGGAGCGGAGCTGGAGCGAGGAGCGGAGCTGGACCGAGAAGCGGAGTGAGGAGTGGACCTGGAGCGGAGTGAGGAGCGGAGCTAGGAGCGGAGCGGAAGCAGAGGGAGGAGTGGAGCGTGGAGAAAAGCGGGAGCGGAGGGAGGAGCGGAGCGGGAGCGGAGGTAGGAACAGAGCGTGCCCAATTTGACTGATCAAACACACAGGTGCAAAATCAAGGTGACTTACAAAGATGAGGACCAAGAGCAAGAGGGAGTGCAGTGATGTAATGTCCACAACTAAAGAATCATTGTGGAATCTGAAAAGACACATATCCCAAAAGCATGCTGGTGTACTTACTACTTGCACATGCTAAAAAAAAGGAACGAGGTGGGTAGATAACTAAGTGTGTCATTGTAGCAAAGTATTTATAAACAAAAAATCTGATTTCCTAAACCTTTCATACATTTTCATTGTATCTTTATTTAACTAGGCAACTCAGTTGAGAACACATTCTTATTTTGGCCTTGGAATAGTGGGTTAACTGCCTTGTTCAGGGGAATAGTGGGTTAACTGCCTTGTTCAGGGGAATAGTGGGTTAACTGCCTTGTTCAGGGGAATAGTGGGTTAACTGCCTTGTTCAGGGGAATAGTGGGTTAACTGCCTTGTTCAGGAGAATAGTGGGTTAACCGCCTTGTTCAGGGGAATAGTGGGTTAATTGGCTTGTTCAGGGGAATAGTGGGTTAACTGCCTTGTTCAGGGGAACAGTGGGTTAATTGGCTTGTTCAGGGGAATAGTGGGTTAATTGGCTTGTTCAGGGGAATAGTGGGTTAACTGCCTTGTTCAGGGGAATAGTGGGTTAACTGCCTTGTTCAAGGGAATAGTGGGTTAATTGGCTTGTTCAGGGGAATAGTGGGTTAACTGCCTTGTTATGGGGAATAGTGGGTTAACTGCCTTGTTCAGGAGAATAGTGGGTTAACCGCCTTGTTCAGGGGAATAGTGGGTTAACTGCCTTGTTATGGGGAATAGTGGGTTAACTGCCTTGTTCAGGAGAATAGTGGGTTAACCGCCTTGTTCAGGGGAATAGTGGGTTAATTGGCTTGTTCAGGGGAATAGTGGGTTAACTGCCTTGTTCAGGGGAATAGTGGGTTAACTGCCTTGTTCAGGGGAATAGTGGGTTAACTGCCTTGTTCAGGGGAACAGTGGGTTAATTGGCTTGTTCAGGGGAATAGTGGGTTAACTGCCTTGTTCAGGGGAACAGTGGGTTAATTGGCTTGTTCAGGGGAATAGTGGGTTAACTGCCTTGTTATGGGGAATAGTGGGTTAACTGCCTTGTTCAGGGGCAGAATGACAGATTTTTTACTTGTCAGCTCAGGGATTTGATCCAGCAACCTTTCCGTTACTAGTCCAACGCTCTAACCACTGTGCTACCTGCCGCCTATTGTCTATACAATAGGCCATAATTGATTTTGGCCCAATAGATCTGGCATATTCCCACGTTCAAAGAGCTTCCCATTTTGATTGGGTTATTTTGACTAGAAACGTTTAGGCCTACCTATTGAAAAAAACTCTGCACATCTGTCCAGCCTGGCGAGAGTGGCAAAAAGGGTGTTTAGCATCTCTACTGCTGGCAAGAGTGGCCAAAAGGGTGTTTAGCATCTCTACTGCTGGCAACAGTGGCCAAAAGGGTGTTTAGCATCTCTGCCCAGCCTGGCACGAGAGGCCAAATGTGTGTTTAGCATCTCTGCCGCTGGCCTGCTCTCCAGGCACTGTCGCATGAGCCTGAAGCCCCAGACTGGCCAATCTCGTCTTTCTAAAAATGAATTCAAAGGCACTAATAAGTCAATTTTAATTTAATTTACGTTTAATTCTAAGTACGTCACAGTCTTATATGCACAATTTATAGACTATAATGATTCAATACAATGAAATGTTGTTTAAATGCTGAGGGCTTTATGTCCTTACCATCCTATTGTGTCACACTCCAAAATGCTTCTCATTGTTTTTCTTTGTAGGCTTTAGCCTTAAAATAATTGAAATAATATAGCCTAAATAATTCATTTATGTTCCTTCTTAGGCTCCATGTCTGGCTCCTGACCTATTTAGAGGATTTTTGTGCTGTTTAATATGTCATGTAGCCTATTTGAAATGATGTTCGCTTCTTACATTTATCTTTCATGTTCATTCAAATACTTTTCTTTCAAATCCATATGGATTTGGTAGGTCCAAGTAGTCACAGAAATAGATGGGTATAGGTTCAAATGTGAATTTAATGAACAGAGCGGTATTTTGTGGAGGACATGGAGGTCAAGAGCGGTGAGCTGTGAGGGGTGAGCGGTGAGCGGGATTTCCAACTGCTCAACTCTGCTCACATGCTCTGGTGGCCACACACGACACGACGGCGGTAGGCCTGATCACCGACGACGATGAGACGGCCTACAGGGAGAAGGTCAACAATATCTCCTTCAACGTCAACAAGACAAAGGAGCTGATTGTGGACTACAGGAAACGGAGGGCCGACCAACCACATCAATAGGGCTGTAGTGGAGCAGGTCGAGAGCTTCAAGTTCCTCTGTGTCCACATCACTAAGGAATTATCATGGCCCACACACACCAACACAGTCTTGAAGAGAGCACTACTATGCCTCTTTCCACTCCGGAGGCTGAAAAGATTTGACTGGGCCCCAGATCCTCAAAAAATTATACAGTTGCACCATTGAGGACATCTTGACTGGCTGCATCACTGCTCGATATGGCAACTGCTTGGCATCAGACCGCAAGGCGTTACAGAGGGTAGTGCGTACAGCCCAGAACATCACTGAGGCCGAGCTCCTTGCCATCCAGGACCTCTATACCAGGTTGTGTCAGAGGAAGGCCCAAAAAATAGTCAGAGCCTCCAGCTACCCAAGTCATAGACTGTTCTCTCTGCTACCACATGGCAAGAGGTACCGATGCACCTAGTCTGGAACCAACAGGACCCTGAACAGCTTCTACCCCCAAGCCATAAGAGTGCTAAATTGTTAGTTAAATAGTTAACCAATAGTTACCCAGGCTATCTGCATTGACCCTTTTTGCACGCACTCTTTTGACTCATCACATACAAGGCTATGACTTGTCACAACCGCTCCCGCTCCTGTCTGGCGCTTGAGGGCGCCAGGCTGCCCATCATTACGCACACCTGTCACAACCGTTACGCGCATCAGTGCTTCATTGGACTCACCTGGGCTCCATCACTTTATTGATTGTCTCCTATTTATCTGTCTGTTCCTCAGTTCGATCCCTGTGTCAGCATTATTGTCGTTATGTTTCCCCTGTCCAGACTCTGTCCTTGTTTGTTTCGTGTCGGTTATTTGTTAAATGTTCACTTCCTCTACTTGCTTCTCATCTTCCAGCATCTGTCCCTACAGTTACTGTTTATGTTCGATCCTGTTGCCTAGTAACTTTATCCCTACCTATATGTACATATCTACCTCAATCACCTCGTTCCCCTGCACATGGACTCAGTACTGGTACCCCATGTACAAGCTATCATTACTCATTGTGTATTTATTCCTTCTGTTATTATTTTCTATTCTTTCTATATTTTCTCTCTACATTGTTGGGAAGGGCCTGTAAGTAAGCATTTCACTGTTAGTCTACACCTGTTGATTAAGAAGCATTTCACTGTTAGTCTACACCTGTTGTTTAAGAAGCATTTCACTGTTAGTCTACACCTGTTGTTTAAGAAGCATTTCCCTGTTAGTCTACACCTGTTGTTTAAGAAGCATTTCCCTGTTAGTCTACACCTGTTGATTAAGAAGCATTTCACTGTTAGTCTACACCTGTTGTTTAAGAAGCATTTCCCTGTTAGTCTACACCTGTTGTTTACAAAGCATTTCACTGTTAGTCTACACCTGTTGTTTACAAAGCATTTCACTGTTAGTCTACACCTGTTGTTTAAAAAGCATTTCACTGTTAGTCTACACCTGTTGATTAACAAGCATTTCACTGTTAGTCTACACCTGTTGTTTAAGAAGCATTTCACTGTTAGTCTACACCTGTTGTTTAAGAAGCATGTGACACATACAGTTTGACTTGATGTTCCCCACTGAGCACTACCGGCCACCACAGTGTCCTGGCTACCTGGCTACCACCAGCGACCATCCAATGTCATAGTTCACCAGAGTTCACAATATGACATCACTTTTAAGCCATCGTAATGTAAGGCCCTGTCTTTTCCCATCGCATGTCTTTGTATGCCCTGGGAAAAATAGTGAGAGACAGTGACAGCGGTAAGGAGGTCCATTCTCCCTTAACCAAAAGGACTGGTCACAGGGAGAATCACAGGGAGCTCTGAAATCACGGTCCTCAGTAAAACCACGTCCTCTTCTGAACAGGGTGGCAGCAGGGTTGTGGTCCAGGGCCTCGACCACACAGAGCCGCACATAGAGCCCGGTTTCCTCTGGATCAAAGGCTAACCGGGCCCCCAGGGATCCTGCTGTCTATATCTAGTTACTAATCTACTGGCCCTGACTCTGACCGGTGGCCCAACAGGCAGGGTAGGCTTCGCTAGGTTGCGGTAGAGACTGCAACCAGAGAAAATCCACCCCAGCTGGGCAGCCCCTGGGAACCAGATAGAGGGAGAGATGGATGGAAGGAGGGAAAGAGGAAGAGAGAGAGACAGGGAGAGACAGAGAGGGGGCAGAGAGGGGGCAGAGAGTTGAGAGGGTAGCGAGCAAGGGAGGGATGAAAAGAGGGATGGTATGGATAGAGAGAGAGAAAAGGACCTAGAAAAAGAAGGAAAGAGACAGAGAGAGCTGTTTAGAACGAGTGGTCAGGAGATGCTGAGCGGTGTGGTTGTATCGCGGCCACTCAACAGCTGTGGTTTTCTAGAATCAGAGGATTCTATCCCCTGAGGAAGTTTTGACCTGGAGAGGAACAAAGACTCTGTACAGGAAATGTATGCTTACTTCTTCAGAAAGGAAACAAAATTAGCAAACCAACTCAGTGGGAGGTTGTTGCTGTTTCATTCACCGGAGAAACACGCCGCCTGGTATAAAAAGTACATTTTTTCAAACAGAAATGATAAACTATGCTTCCTGTGAATTGGCTACTGCCCGTTGTTCGTACAATCCCATTCATAATAATGGACAACCGGAGGCCATTGTTCAACATGTTCCAGTTAACTTTTTCTGCACGCCACCATATCATACGAGCATATCATTCCCCATTGAGAAGTTGTGTACGAAAGTGTGATACAACACGTATTAACCTCACCGCGTGAAGAGAGGATCAACTCCAGTTCAATAGGGACAATAGGGATTTGTGTCTTTATCACGCTGGTCCTGTGTTTTATCTGTGTGATAACTGTTATCTCTGACACCTCTCTGTAGAGGAACAGTCAAGCGAAGAGTTGTTCATCTTCCTGATAAAAACCATACATTCTGTCTCCATATTTAGTCTCTCTATTTCTTACCTTCTCTTTTCTTTATTTTACCCCTTTCTCCCAGTCTCTCTCTCAATTCAATCTCTCTCTCTCTCTTTTCTCTCTGTCTGTTTCTCTTCTGTGTCTCTTCTCGCTCTCTTTTTCTCGCTCTCCCCTCATTTTATCTCTCCGTCTCTCACAGAATTCCTTTCTCTCTCCCTCTCTCACAGACTACCTTTCTCTCTCCCTCTCTCACAGACTACCTTTCTCTCTCCCTCTCTCTCTTTCCCCACCACTCTATCTCACACACAAACGTTCTCTCTCTCTCTTTCCCTGCCACTCTATCTCACACAAACGTTCTCTCTCTCTCTCTTTCCCCACCACTCTATCTCACACAAACGTTCTCTCTCTCTCTCTCTCTTTCCCCACCACTCTATCTCACACACAAACGTTCTCTCTCTCTCTTTCTCCACCACTCTATCTCACACACAAACGTTCTCTCTCTCTCTCTCTCTCTCTCTTTTAACTCACAAACGTTCTCTCTCTCTCTCTTTCCCCACCACTCTATCTCACACAAACGTTCTCTCTCTCTCTCTCTCTTTCCCCACCACTCTATCTCACACACAAACGTTCTCTCTCTCTCTTTCTCCACCACTCTATCTCACACACAAACGTTCTCTCTCTCTCTCTCTCTCTCTCTCTTTTCTCTCTGTCTGTTTCTCTTCTGTCTCTTCTCGCTCTCTTTTTCTCGCTCTCCCCTCATTTTATCTCTCCGTCTCTCACAGACTACCTTTCTCTCTCCCTCTCTCACAGACTACCTTTCTCTCTCCCTCTCTCACAGACTACCTTTCTCTCTCCCTCTCTCTCTTTCCCCACCACTCTATCTCACACACAAACGTTCTCTCTCTCTCTCAGCCAGACCTCCCCAGAGTACCTAAATACAGGCAGGTAAATTATTGCGGTAGGGCGGCTGGCTGGCGCTATACTCTCCTTCTCTCTCTCTCTCTCTCTCTCTCTCTCTCTCTCTCTCTCTCTCTCTCTCTATCCCTATATCTCCCCCTCTTTCTCCCTCAGGCGGGTTTGTCAGTGTTCATTGTTGAAATTGGACACATGCTCGTCTATCGGCTCGCCGCTGTGAAATATTCAATCTTCTCATTTGATTTGGACTGTAATTATGTCGTAAAAACAAACTAACTGTGAAGCCTGTGGCCTGCCAGTGTGATCTGATTTCATCAAGTGCAGGCTGATTTAATTATAGACTAGAGACAGTATTCACCTTCCCATCCTACCATCAGCCCTCTTTCACTGGGCCTGGCAGGGCAGTCTGCCTCGTCTACTGTTTCTTTAAGCCATCGCATTCTTTTATTGTGAGTTAATCCCACGGCAAATGGGGTTGTTGGTGAGGAGATGACTCAGATGGAAGACCTGCTTGGAGTGATGTGCTCAGATGACTGCGGGTAGAAGAGCTGCTTGGAGCGATGTGTTGAGATGACTGTGGGTGGAAGACCTGTTGGTGATGTGTTGAGATGACTGTGGGGGGAGGAGCTGTTGGTGATGTGTTGAGATGACTGTGGGTGGAGGAGCTGTTGGTGATGTGATGAGACGACTGTGGGTGGAAGACCTGCTTGGAGCCATGTGTTGAGATGACTGTGGGTGGAGGAGCTGTTGGTGATGTGATGAGACGACTGGGGTGGAAGACCTGCTTGGAGTGATGTGTTGAGATGACTGTGGGTGGAGGAGCTGTTGGTGATGTGATGAGACTACTGTGGGTGGAAGACCTGCTTGAAGCCATGTGTTGAGATGACTGTGGGTGGAGGAGCTGTTGGTGATGTGATGAGACGACTGGGGTGGAAGACCTGCTTGGAGTGATGTGTTGAGATGACTGTGGGTGGATGACCTGCTTGGAGCCATGTGTTGAGATGACTGTGGGTGGAGGAGCTGTTGGTGATGTGATGAGACGACTGGGGTGGAAGACCTGCTTGGAGTGATGTGCTGAGATGACTGTGCGTGGAAGACCTGCTTGGAGCCATGTGTTGAGATGACTGCGGGTGGAAGACCTGATTGGAGCCATGTGTTGAGATGACTGTGGGTGGAAGACCTGCTTGGAGCCATGTGTTGAGATGACTGCGGGTGGAAGACCTGCTTGGAGCGATGTGTTGAGATGACTGCGGGTGGAAGACCTGCTTGGAGCCATGTGTTGAGATGACTGTGGGTAGAATACCTGCTTGGAGCCATGTGTTGAGATGACTGTGGGTAGAAGACCTGCTTGGAGCCATGTGTTGAGATGACTGTGGGTGGAAGACCTGCTTGGAGCCATATGTTGAGATGACTGTGGGTGGAAGACCTGCTTGGAGCCATATGTTGAGATGACTGTGGGTAGAAGACCTGCTTGGAGCCATGTGTTGAGATGACTGTGGGTGGAGGACCTGCTTGGAGCCATGTGTTGAGATGACTGTGGGTGGAAGACCTGCTTGGAGCCATGTGTTGAGATGACTGCGGGTGGAAGACCTGCTTGGAGCCATGTGTTGAGATGACTGCGGGTGGAAGACCTGCTTGGAGCCATGTGTTGAGATGACTTTGGGTAGAAGACCTGCTTGGAGCCATGTGTTGATATGACTGTGGGTAGAAGACCTGCTTGGAGCCATGTGTTGAGATGACTGTGGGTAGAAGACCTGCTTGGAGCCATGTGTTGAGATGACTGTGGGTAGAAGACCTGCTTGGAGCCATGTGTTGAGATGACTGTGGGTAGAAGACCTGCTTGGAGCCATGTGTTGAGATGACTGTGGGTAGAAGACCTGCTTGGAGCCATGTGTTGAGATGACTGTGGGTGGAAGACCTGCTTGGAGCCATGTGTTGAGATGACTGTGGGTGGAAGACCTGCTTGGAGCCATGTGTTGAGATGACTGTGGGTAGAAGACCTGCTTGGAGCCATGTGTTGAGATGACTGTGAGTAGAAGACCTGCTTGGAGCCATGTGTTGAGATGACTGCGGGTGGAAGACCTGCTTGGAGCCATGTGTTGAGATGACTGTGGGTGGAGGACCTGCTTGGAGCCATGTGTTGAGATGACTGTGGGTGGAAGACCTGCTTGGAGCCATGTGTTGAGATGACTGCGGGTGGAAGACCTGCTTGGAGCCATGTGTTGAGATGACTGCGGGTGGAAGACCTGCTTGGAGCCATGTGTTGAGATGACTTTGGGTAGAAGACCTGCTTGGAGCCATGTGTTGATATGACTGTGGGTAGAAGACCTGCTTGGAGCCATGTGTTGAGATGACTGTGGGTAGAAGACCTGCTTGGAGCCATGTGTTGAGATGACTGTGGGTAGAAGACCTGCTTGGAGCCATGTGTTGAGATGACTGTGGGTAGAAGACCTGCTTGGAGCCATGTGTTGAGATGACTGTGGGTGGAAGACCTGCTTGGAGCCATGTGTTGAGATGACTGTGGGTGGAAGACCAGCTTGGAGCCATGTGTTGAGATGACTGTCGGTAGAAGACCTGCTTGGAGCCATGTGTTGAGATGACTGTGAGTAGAAGACCTGCTTGGAGCCATGTGTTGAGATGACTGCGGGTGGAAGACCTGCTTGGAGCCATGTGTTGAGATGACTGTGGGTAGAAGACCTGCTTGGAGCCATGTGTTGAGATGACTGTGGGTGGAAGACCTGCTTGGAGCCATGTGTTGAGATGACTGTGGGTAGAAGACCTGCTTGGAGCCATGTGTTGAGATGACTGTGGGTAGAAGACCTGCTTGGAGCCATGTGTTGAGATGACTGTGGGTAGAAGACCTGCTTGGAGCCATGTGTTGAGATGACTGTGGGTGGAAGACCTGCTTGGAGCCATGTGTTAAGATGACTGGGGGGTGGAAGACCTGCTTGGAGCCATGTGTTGATATGACTGCGGGTGGAAGACCTGCTTGGAGCCATGTGTTGAGATGACTGCGGGTGGAAGACCTGCTTGGAGCCATGTGTTGATATGACTGCGGGTGGAAGACCTGCTTGGAGCCATGTGTTGATATGACTGCGGGTGGAAGACCTGCTTGGAGCCATGTGTTAAGATGACTGCGGGTGGACGACCTGCTTGGAGCCATGTGTTGAGATGACTGCGGGTGGAAGACCTGCTTGGAGCCATGTGTTAAGATGACTGCGGGTGGACGACCTGCTTGGAGCCATGTGTTGATATGACTGCGGGTGGAAGACCTGCTTGGAGCCATGTGTTAAGATGACTGCGGGTGGAAGACCTGCTTGGAGCCATGTGTTAAGATGACTGCGGGTGGACGACCTGCTTGGAGCCATGTGTTGATATGACTGTGGGTAGAAGACCTGCTTGGAGCCATGTGTTAAGATGACTGCGGGTGGACGACCTGCTTGGAGCCATGTGTTGATATGACTGCGGGTGGAAGACCTGCTTGGAGCCATGTGTTGAGATGACTGCGGGTGGACGACCTGCTTGGAGCCATGTGTTGAGATGACTGTGGGTGGAATACCTGCTTGGAGCCATGTGTTAAGATGACTGCGGGTGGAAGACCTGCTTGGAGCCATGTGTTGAGATGACTGCGGGTGGACGACCTGCTTGGAGCCATGTGTTGAGATGACTGCGGGTGGAATACCTGCTTGGAGCCATGTGTTAAGATGACTGCGGGTGGAAGACCTGCTTGGAGCCATGTGTTGAGATGACTGCGGGTGGAAGACCTGCTTGGAGCCATGTGTTGAGATGACTGCAGGTGGAAGACCTGCTTGGAGCCATGTGTTGATATGACTACGGGTGGAAGACCTACTTGGAGCCATGTGTTGATATGACTGCGGGTGGAAGACCTGCTTGGAGCCATGTGTTAAGATGACTGCGGGTGGACGACCTGCTTGGAGCCATGTGTTGAGATGACTGCGGGTGGAAGACCTGCTTGGAGCCATGTGTTAAGATGACTGCGGGTGGACGACCTGCTTGGAGCCATGTGTTGATATGACTGCGGGTGGAAGACCTGCTTGGAGCCATGTGTTAAGATGACTGCGGGTGGACGACCTGCTTGGAGCCATGTGTTGAGATGACTGCGGGTGGAAGACCTGCTTGGAGCCATGTGTTAAGATGACTGCGGGTGGACGACCTGCTTGGAGCCATGTGTTGATATGACTGCGGGTGGAAGACCTGCTTGGAGCCATGTGTTAAGATGACTGCGGGTGGACGACCTGCTTGGAGCCATGTGTTGAGATGACTGCGGGTGGAAGACCTGCTTGGAGCCATGTGTTAAGATGACTGCGGGTGGACGACCTGCTTGGAGCCATGTGTTGATATGACTGCGGGTGGAAGACCTGCTTGGAGCCATGTGTTAAGATGACTGCGGGTGGACGACCTGCTTGGAGCCATGTGTTGAGATGACTGCGGGTGGAAGACCTGCTTGGAGCCATGTGTTAAGATGACTGCGGGTGGACGACCTGCTTGGAGCCATGTGTTGATATGACTGCGGGTGGAAGACCTGCTTGGAGCCATGTGTTGAGATGACTGCGGGTGGACGACCTGCTTGGAGCCATGTGTTGAGATGACTGTGGGTGGAATACCTGCTTGGAGCCATGTGTTAAGATGACTGCGGGTGGAAGACCTGCTTGGAGCCATGTGTTGAGATGACTGCGGGTGGAAGACCTGCTTGGAGCCATGTGTTGAGATGACTGCGGGTGGAAGACCTGCTTGGAGCCATGTGTTGATATGACTGCGGGTGGAAGACCTGCTTGGAGCCATGTGTTGAGATGACTGTGGGTGGAAGACCTGCTTGGAGCCATGTGTTGAGATGACTGAGGGTGGAAGACCTGCTTGGAGCCATGTGTTGAGATGACTGCGGGTGGAAGACCTGCTTGGAGCAATGTGTTGAGATGACTGTGGGTGGAAGACCTGCTTGGAGCCATGTGTTGATATGACTGCGGGTGGAAGACCTGCTTGGAGCCATGTGTTGATATGACTGCGGGTGGAAGACCTGCTTGGAGCCATGTGTTGATATGACTGCGGGTGGAAGACCTGCTTGGAGCCATGTGTTGAGATGACTGTGGGTAGAAGACCTGCTTGGAGCCATGTGTTGATATGACTGCGGGTGGAAGACCTGCTTGGAGCCATGTGTTGAGATGACTGTGGGTGGAAGACCTGCTTGGAGCCATGTGTTGAGATGACTGTGGGTGGAAGACCTGCTTGGAGCCATGTGTTGAGATGACTGCGGGTAGAAGACCTGCTTGGAGCCATGTGTTGAGATGACTGCGGGTAGAAGACCTGCTTGGAGCCATGTGTCGAGATGACTGTGGGTAGAAGACCTGCTTGGAGCCATGTGTTGATATGACTGCGGGTGGAAGACCTGCTTGGAGCCATGTGTTGAGATGACTGCAGGTGGAAGACCTGCTTGGAGCCATGTGTTGAGATGACTGGGGGGTGGAAGACCTGCTTGGAGCCATGTGTTGAGATGACTGCAGGTGGAAGACCTGCTTGGAGCCATGTGTTGATATGACTGTGGGTGGAAGACCTGCTTGGAGCCATGTGTTGAGATGACTGAGGGTGGAAGACCTGCTTGGAGCCATGTGTTGAGATGACTGCGGGTGGAAGACCTGCTTGGAGCCATGTGTTGAGATGACTGCGGATGGAAGACCTGCTTGGAGCCATGTGTTGAGATGACTGTGGGTAGAAGACCTGCTTGGAGCCATGTGTTAAGATAACTGTGGGTAGAAGACCTGCTTGGAGCCATGTGTTGAGATGACTGTGGGTAGAAGACCTGCTTGGAGCCATGTGTTGATTTGACTGCGGGTGGAAGACCTGCTTGGAGCCATGTGTTGAGATGACTGTGGGTGGAAGACCTGCTTGGAGCCATGTGTTAAGATAACTGTGGGTAGAAGACCTGCTTGGAGCCATGTGTTGAGATGACTGTGGGTAGAAGACCTGCTTGGAGCCATGTGTTGATATGACTGCGGGTAGAAGACCTGCTTGGAGCCATGTGTTGAGATGACTGTGGGTAGAAGACCTGCTTGGAGCCATGTGTTGATATGACTGCGGGTAGAAGACCTGCTTGGAGCCATGTGTTGAGATGACTGTAGGTGGAAGACCTGCTTGGAGCCATGTGTTGAGTACTGCGGGTGGAAGACCTGCTTGGAGCCATGTGTTGATATGACTGGGGGTGGAAGACCTGCTTGGAGCCATGTGTTGATATGACTGGGGGGTGGAAGACCTGCTTGGAGCTTTGACACTAGTTCACATCCTGGGAACGGGGTGGAAGACCTGCTTGGAGCCATGTGTTGATATGACTGTGGGTAGAAGACCTGCTTGGAGCCATGTGTTGAGATGACTGTGGGTGGAAGACCTGCTTGGAGCCATGTGTTGAGATGACTGCGGGTGGAAGACCTGCTTGGAGCCATGTGTTAAGATGACTGCGGGTAGAAGACCTGCTTGGAGCCATGTGTTGATATGACTGCGGGTGGAAAACCTGCTTGGAGCCATGTGTTGATATGACTGCGGGTGGAAGACCTGCTTGGAGCCATGTGTTGATATGACTGCGGGTGGAAGACCTGCTTGGAGCCATGTGTTGAGATGACTGATGGTGGAAGACCTGCTTGGAGCCATGTGTTGAGATGACTGTGGGTGGAAGACCTGCTTGGAGCCATGTGTTAAGATGACTGGGGGGTGGAAGACCTGCTTGGAGCTTTGACACTAGTTCACATCCTGGGAACGGGGTGGAAGTGTGCAGTTTTGTGATTGAGATGTTGTCTTTTTGTTTCTGATAGGTGTGTGTGCGTTGATGCAGGTGTGATAATCATATGTTTTTCATAGAACCGAGGTAGTACGACCTGGAGAATGTCTACTGACAGTAAAGAAATGATTGTAGTCACTTATGGTTGTTTATAGTTTCTGTGTTTAAAAGACGGGAGACGTTACCCAGACTCCTTTGACAAGTTGCTAATAGGCTGGAAAATGTTTTCTTTAAGCCCATATACGAGCCTTACTTCAACAGATTTTTTTTTAACCAAAACTTTACAGCTACTCATAAATAGTTAGCTACTGTAGCTAAAGTATTTATTGTGGCCACAAAAAAAATCCATTTATCCGTTCTACTTTATCTTCGGAGAGAGCTACATAAAAGTGTATGAAAAAAAAAACACAACTTACTTCTAGGAACAAGACTATCTCTCAAGTGTTATAGATATCGGAGATGTTATCTATGCATTTTATGAGCAAATGACTTCCTTCTACACGCTGCCTTGTCTTTGTAATCTGGCTGTTCATGGTCCAACATCTTACTCCGTGTTTACTGGGCTCTATATTTACCACGTGGTTAAAGCAGATCTTTATTCAATCTGTTTCGCTGGAGCGTTACAGATTCCGTGATAGAAAATGTAAAGGTCATTTCCGATTGAGCCGACATTGGCAGCGTTTACCGTGAATACCGTCCACACCTTCAAAATGTAAATCACGCTGTAACTACTTCCACACAGAAGGAAGAGATCGGGTCATCTATAGCTGTATTATAGATCTCACCGCAGAGCCCCATCTGCTAAACCAGCCAGTAAACTCATCTCTGAAGCCAATATATGTTTCTAACATTTCCACAGGTTGAAGGTCATCTGCAGATTAGTATTATGTACTGGTAGCTATTGGAGTGAATCCTGACTTCCAGGGAAACGTATCATTCATCTCTTATTGACCTCAGTTAAATGACTAAGAGGAAAACATCTGGGGAAAAGGTGGAAACTAGGATTCACACCCCCCATTATGAGCACATAATCCCCCATCGTGTAGACTTCAGAATCGTACATAACACTATTTATCTACAACATTATATTCAGAACGTTGCACCCACCTGAACACACCCCTCTGGTTCACCAAGCATTTCCTGATGCCACCTTATTAGTCTTTCCCCCCCTTTCATGTTGAGGGCTCAGTTATTGTGTGGTGGAGTAGTAATTTAAGTATTCATCCTCTCCTCCTCTCCACCATCGTTGTCTTTGGTGAAAGTCCCCACCTGTCTGGCTAATAAGACCTTGCATGGCCTTTCAGGAATAAAGGAAATGAAGCCCAAAGGGGTCACGAGGGGTCACGTAGGTTCAAGTGTTCTAGTAACAGATAGTGGATAAATGAAGATGTCCCACTCAGGTAATTTACCATTGAAAAAAAATGATCAGTTCCGGTCTGCTTAACAGGGTGGCTCTCTCCCATAGGCACCAATACATTAACAGCTGGGTCTGGTCTGCTTAGTTCATTGACTGTTTATGAACCTGAAAAAAGTTGAGAGTGGGATGTCTCGCAGTCTCTGGTTCCAGTGTTCTATAGTATCAAACTGAGGCCAAGGTTTCAAGCAACCATCACTAGAGATAGGGTTAATCACATGTATTAACCAGTGGCTATCTGTGCTATAAAGAATTATAATCATGTCAGTATATTGGGATTTATAGCGTCACATTGATGGCAGATGTTATACCTGCATACTAGCCTTGTTTATACCTAGTTCTAACATGCGTCCTTTGTCCTGATCTTGTCCACATTCTGATTGCGACCACATTTTTAGACGGGTGTAGATGATTAAAAGACTCATTGTGATCATCCTGTCCACCTCCCGAGGTAGTCAAGACACGCATTGTGTCTGGATATCTCACAAGGGATAGGCAGATCTGGACAGAGACCACCATTTAAACCATCATTATTCTGCCCTTTAAAAATCATTGACAGGTGCCACCTTTGACTGATTACATCAATGTGCGTGTTACAATAAACAAATAAATATTATTTTTTGAAAGAATAGCTGTGAAATAATTTGCATAAAGGGAGGGACCAGGGAAATCTGGTCACAATGCAGACGCGGTGGATGGATAACAGACATATTTTAATACCATGTGTGTAGACACATTTCTGGAAATGTGGACGCAATCAGAACAAAGACAAGATCAGGACAAAGAACACATGTAGGCACCAGGTATAAACGGGGCTACTGAGAGCAACAGTTTTAAGCACCAGTCATGAGACATTCAACACAACTACTGGTGGTTATGGTAAAATAAACAACTAAAGACGCAACAATGGAAATGTAAAAGATGCTAATGTTATTAGTAATAGTGATATTAATGTTAATAACCACTAACAGATGTTAGCAGTAATGGTGATAGTCATGTTAAAAAAAATACTTCAGATAGGCAATTGCAACATTTATTGGATTTGTTGACTTTCTTTTCGACACATTAGAAAAATACTGATATGTTCAAAACAGCTGGACGTTTTACTGCTGCTGCTTTGAAACGACTTCTCACAACAATCCCTCAAAAAAGAACAACGGATTTTTGTACAAAGAGCAAAAGTCATGAAAGTTGAAAATGTGTTAAAATTAAAAATGTTAAGTGCCATCACAAGAACTTCAACCAACCATGAGAAGAAAAAAACCAATATTGTCCTAAAACTGATTTTATTAAAAAAATAATTAAAAAAAAAACAATATTGTCCTAAAACTGATTTTATTAAAAAAATAATTAAAAAAAAAACAATATTGTCCTAAAACTGATTTTATTAAAAAAACAATAAAAAAAAAAACAATATTGTCCTAAAACTGATTTTATTTTAAAAAATTTAAAAAAAAAAAAACATTTCTCCCATAACCCATTGCAGAATCCCAAATCCCAAAATTCCTCTGATATTCTGGATGATTTCTAATTTAAATGTTTGTTTTTTTATCCATATTAGGATAGATTTACCAAAAAAACGACTTTCAACATTTGAATCAAATCACAATTGGATTGGGAAGGTAAAATAGGCTAACAGAATGTTGGAACCATTTCTTTTTAAAAACACAGCATCATTTATCACTATATCGTCATACAGTGAGCAAGAAATTATACGTATCTACTCATGTAAATCTACTTAATAAAATCCCTCCACCATCGTAACCATACAATGCTCGTTATGGCATTCAAAACATTGAAGAAAAGAATACTTTGTTATTTCAAAACACAGAGGATTTCATCATTAACATACTTCAAACACTGTAAACGTTATTCTGGGACTGAATGTTCTTGTATGAAATGACTAGTTCTGTTTTGCGAGTCTGTCTTCCTGGTTCCTCAATGCGGTTAAAATAACTCTCTAGCATCCATATTTTGGATGAAACATATGAAGCTTGTTCAGAAGTGGGAATTGTAGGTTTCTCCTCTCCGCTGTCTCAATTGCAATAATAACAGTTATTATAGTTATTATCAACTTTGTTCTGAAGTGAGAATTGATTAGAAAAAAACATTTTTTTATTGGAATACACTAAAGATGTACTCTTACTGAATATCAACATGTGTTTTCCCCAAACACATGTCTCTATGGTATCTACACCTTTTCAGCCAGTTGCATACATTATGATAACTAATCTATTCCATTTCCACATGCTGATCTGAAATAGAGGACCATTATGAGATGAGTGTTTTGTGTAAGAATCTGATTTCTGTCAACAAGATGATGATAAATAGGAAGATTTTCATTCGAGAGCACACCCATGTCCAATTGCCTAAACACACACAGCACATTTAAAACAGGCTGTGTGAAGTGATATCTTTGAGGTGAGGTGATTATCTCTATTGAAGATGGTTGTATTAAGGGAAGATGTGGCCTCAATCTTCCCTAATATTGGTCCTCTTTCTCTCTCTCTCTGATGTCCTTGGTATTAGATTTGACCAGTAGATATGCATTTGGGTTAAAACACACTTTTTATATGCTTTCAATTTCATTTGAATGACTTTGATCCTTGCTTGGGTCTCTCTCTCTCTTTCATTATATGTCTCTCTCCCTCTCTCCCTCTATCCCCTCTCCATTTTCTCTATTTCAATTTTTCATTTTCTACCTCAAGAATGATCCAATCAGATCTCAAGGTCATGTGGCCATCAGTCTAACAGCTGTGCTGAACATTATTACCATAACTCAATGTAACTCAAATCGGCTTTTTTAGATTCATTCAAGGATGAGCCATCCTCATTCCACGCAGCTGAAAATCACAAATTGTAAATCCCTAAAAGTCACGAACACCACGTACAGTGTCTTCACAAATCTGTTATTGGGCGTTAAACCCCCGTATCGCTTTGTGAAGCAAAATGAACAACCCCCACCTTTTCCTTTTCAAAGCTGCTCTACTAATACATGAACGCTGAGTTAGTGAACTGTGAAAGCAGGCAGGCAGATTGAGGCTTAGAGCACACAGTGGAGAAACACAGGCATTGATATGAATTCCATTCGGAGACCGTTTTGCTGAATCCTGAGGGGATCAGAACTCACCCTGGGCGACGAGAACACTACTGTTTGAGAATTCCCCAGGAGGAACAATGAAATGATTCTAGAAGTGGAATGTACAGTACAATGTAGAATGTTTAAAAGTTCAACTTAACAAATTGGTTTTGATTAAGCTTTATCAAGTGTCAAGAGGGTGTAAGGGACATTGCCGCTATGTTGTTCAAATGTAAACAGTATGACCATAGGAAGGAAGCACTATTGAGAGGACCTGTATTGCAATTATCTAGTGAATGGTTGCAATAACAATGGATATTATTCAGAACTTAAATAACTCAAGCCACAGATCTTTGATTGTTTTAGTTAGAGTGGACATTCCGAATGTAAAATATGGGGCTAGTATACATTTAGTTTCTGTTAATAATGATGGATCAAAGAAAATCGAATATTTACATAACGTTTGATGAAAATAAAACGGTTTATTCTTCCCAAAACATCCACACACATAACGTTTTATAGGAAGGACTGTTCTCCTTTCCACATTTACTACAGCAAGTTTGAACTGATATATCGTAAATATTCCCATGGTGATTTAATCCTGCATGTCTGCAACCGCTATTTATGTCCCCGGCTAACATTGGGAATGTGGGGACTGGATTGCATCATCACAATAACACATGCTGATATTAAAAAAAAATTGTTTCTGTAAAATTGGCTGTAATCTATTCAGACTTTTAAAACATCAACATTTTGGTTTTTTTTTTTGAAATCCTAAAATGTAAATTCTGTTGTCATAGTGACATTCAGTGCTTGATGTCAGAGATGAGCAGATGGATTGTAGTCTGCTGTTGACCTAATAGGATATTAATCATACAGATAAAAAGTAAATAATGGCTATCATAATTTAAAACGTTTACTCATTTACTTATAGTTTCCTTAAAGGAACTGTTTTTAATTAACAAATCAAAATTAAAATCGTATTTCTAATCAAGTGTGACCTGTTTCAAGTTATGTGTTTTTTTAGAAAAAAAATCTTCAGCATATTTTTTTTTTTTTAACTTACTAGCTAGCTACCTAATTCCCTATAAAACCCCACAAAGATGTACCTGCACATGCCCAATATCTTTACAAAACTCCAATAAATACAGACATTATTGCACAGTAGAAAGGCTCAATGGATTCCGAAAATGATAAAATCCTCAGATAGATTAATAGTTGGCAGGAAACTAAAGGTTTCTAGAAACATCCCATGTTTCCCTGTGTTATATTTCTCAGTTGGCAGTTTCTGTGACAAAAAGAACAAACAAAAAACAGAATTACGTACATTAAATTGTCCCCCAAAAATATTCAAGAAGATGAAAGATTATCCAGCCAAGCCCCGTGTTGAAGTCCTGTTCATTCAGAATGAGTCTGAGGTGTTAGCCTAGCCTAGCCTTAGCTTTAGCCTAGCGTAACCTAGCCTCTCTCAGCCTCCTCCAGTTTGACGTCGCTGGCCATCAAGTGTTCCCCGTGCCACTTCTTCATGTGTTTCTCCAGGGTGCTGTAGACGCTGAAGGGCATGTGGCAGATGTCACAGCGGTACACCTCCTTCCCAAACTGCCCGTGGGTCTTCATGTGGCGAGTTAGCTTGGAGCTCTGTGCGCAGGCGTAGCTGCACAGGTCACACTTGTAGGGCCTCTCTCCCGTGTGGCTACGTCGGTGCACCGTCAGGTTGCTGCAGTTCTTGAATATCTTCCCACAGTACTCACAGGTGTCGCTCCGTCTGCTCTCCTTACTAGGGGGTCGACCCGGCCCGGGACCCCGCAGGAGGTGAGGGGTGGAGCTGCCGCTGCGGCCCGATGCGCCCACTCCCTCCAGGAATTCCCCAGGAGAGGTGGAGAAGCGGAGGGAACCCGTCTCGGAGGAGGAGTGCTCTGAGGAGGTGGCGAAGGGGGACTGGTGGGCGTCACTGAAGCCGTGGAGGAAGGGTTCTCTGATGAAGTGGCGTGAAGCGGCGTAGCCCGCCAGGAGCTGGGAATACATGTTCTCTGGGGAGATGAGGGTCGGAGCCGCGGGGAGCTCCAACTCCTTCTCCACCTTCACATCAAATAGAACGAAATTAAAGTTTATTTACACTGAATTTAACAAATCTAAACCCAGTAAAACAATACAACTAGATAAGAGAAAAATGATGTACTTCTTTCAGCAGTCTAAAAGTCTGTTTTATAGTATTGGAAACAGTTGTGTAAACGACAAATATAAGAAAACATAAAAACACAAGTTATTTAAGAAGAATAAAAGTCACTTAAAGGAGTAGCTAAAAGGGGGTTCTTACCTTGATTCTCTTGTTGGAGGGGTTGGGGCTGGTGATGGGGGTGGGCCGGCGGTGGAACAGTCCAGAGAAAGAGTCTTCAGACCCACTAATCCTTCCGTTCATCAAGGGCCTCTCCTCTCTTTCAATCTCTCTCTCTCTGTCCATCGCTCTGCCCATCGCCCTGTCCAACGCTCGCTCTCTGTCCCGCTCAATCTCCATCTCCCCCCTCCCTGCATCTCCCTCCTCTCTCGACTCTCTATTAGGCTGCCTCTCCCTGTCCAGACTCATGGTCTTCTTGGAAGGGGCCAGCCTCAGGTGATTGTCCAGGTGGTTGTATGGGTGCATGATACCCACCCCTCCGCTCTCCGTCACTCTATCCCCACCATGAGGCTTCTCGTCTGGGGAAGGCCTCGACCCATTCTCCCTGTTCTTGTGGAACTCTGAGTCCATGCTCAGGTTAGACTCAGGCCTACTTAGGCCGTTCCTCATCTCCTCCTCATCCTCAATTTCCTCCTCCTCTTCTTCCTCTTCCTCATCCTCTTCCTCCTCCTCGTTGTCCATCCCCATTCTTCCCTCCCCCTCTCTGCTCTTCTCCTCCCCCTCTCCTACCTCTCCTCTATTCTCCTGTTCAGGGGAGCTCCCCAGGGAGCCTGACTTGTGTATGTGTGTCTTCATGTGTCTCTTCAGCTTGGAGGCTTGAGAACAGGCATGGTCACACAGATGACACTTGTAGGGCCTCTCTCCTGTGTGACTCCGTCTGTGGACTATCAGGTTGCTCTGGAACTTGAAGGTCTTCCCACAAAACTCACAGGACTTGGACTTGGCTTGGGCCTGGACCTGAATGAATGAATGAATGTATGAACAAATTAATTATTTATTGTCCCATAGGGGAAATGTCTTGGCAACGTTACAGGCAATTCTGTAATACATATAAGACATTACAAGACATACATCAGCATATATCCCAGGACACACTGCACATACCTGGGCCTGGTTCTGGCCCTGGGGAGGAGTGGTGGCGTTTCCCTGAGGCGTGGGGGGCTGTGGGGGGTAGGTGAGGAACGGTGGGGGCTTGGAGCCCGACTGGAAGAGAGTTGGACTCAGCAGGCGGTGCATGGGGGGCACCCGGGTGGGCGAGAGAGGAGGTGTAGGGCCTCCGTTGTTAGTATTGTTGCCAACCGCCAGCTCTCTGAGCCTTCTGGAGAAGTCCATGGAAGGAGGATCCATTGGGGTCAGACGCATCACCCTCTCGAAGGCACTGGGGTGCTGGAAGAGCAGGGGCCCCATCTCCTCTGGACCCAGGCGCTCCAGGAGGTGTCTGGGGGGCGGGGGTCTGACGAAGGGTGGGGTGGCAGGGAGCCGGGTGTCCAGATAGCCCGGAGGGGGACGGGGGTGGTGAGGGTGTTGGGGATGGTGTGGGTGGTGCTCCCTGAGTAGTGGCGCCGCCATCCGGAGGAGGTGGAAGGAGTTAGAGGTGTCCCCCAGAAAGGTTGGTAAGGGAGAACGAGGGAGGGAGTCTCCCCCGCCCATGGGAGGGGGGAGGGCCATGCGAGGGGTGAGGGTGTAGTTGGAGGGGTGTGTGTCCAGATAGATGCGGATGCCGTGGGTGTGTTGGGCGTGCTGGAGCAGGAACCAGGCGCTGGTGAAGGTCTGTTTACAAGAGGTGCAAATGTAGCTGGACGGCTCATCTTTACCTGAGAAAGAGAGGGGGGGGGGGGGGGGGGGTAGAAAAGGGAGCGAGAAAAAGGGAGCGATTGTAAGTGGTTGGTTCCTACTTTAATAAGAGGTGTCTGCTAAATGACTAACATGAGAAAAATGTAGAAAGGAATGCATGACTGACTCATACTGTAATACAGTTTTGAATCACCTACATAACAATATAGGTATAATCAACATACATACATTATCGTTTGGAATGTCTGGAACGACAGCATATAAAATTAGGATCTCAATGACCTTTTCACACGACCCTGCTGTACACATACATAACAACATGACGTGAGAGAGATATTCTATTCTCCCGGGACAGTCGACTTCATCACAGAGCTCCCACGGAGAGAATATCATATGATAACCTGGGTGAGAGAATATCATATGATAACCTGGGTGAGAGAATATCATATGATAACCTGGGTGAGAGAATATCACATGATACCCTGAGTGAGAGAATATCACATGATAACCCTGAGTGAGAGAATATCACATGATAACCTGAGTGAGAGAATATCACATGATAACCTGGGTGAGAGAATGGTTAGTGTGATCTCCTCAGACAAACACATTTGCATATATGAGCAATACGAACTATATGCAAACAAACCCGGGCTACCTAGGGGCAGGATAATACTAATGTGTGTGTGTGTGTGTGTGTGTGTGTGTGTGTGTGTGTGTGTGTGTGTGTGTGTGTGTGTGTGTGTGTGTGTGTGTGTGTGTGTGTGTGTGTGTGTGTGTGTGTGTGTGTGTGTGTGTTTTGGTGTGGGGGAACGAAAGATATATGACAAAAGAGAGACAGGGAGAGGGAAAAAAAGAGAGAGCTGAGAAAGGAAGAGAGAGCTGAGAAAGGAAGAGAGAGCTGGGAAAGGAAGAGAGAGAGGGAAACGCCTCCGCGAGGGTGACAGCATTCCCTCCCCCATATGCCCCCCTAGGCACAACTACGACAACATAACCAACAAAAACAGGTCACAACTCCTACAGCTCTGTCGCACGCTGGGTATGTACAGTACATAGTCAATGGTACTGTGGGCTTTGAGGTGACTCCTCTGGTAGGTGCACCTATAGCTCATCTCTTGGCAGTAGTACTGTAGACTACTTTATCATTGACCTCAACCCAGAGTCTCTCAGAGTGCCTACTTGAAACAGAGCAATACTCAATCATGAGGCATCAAAGCCAAAGGAATGGAATAATATTAAGAAACACTATAGATGGAAGGAAGGTAGTGTGGAAACCTACAGTGCCTTCCACTAATATTGGCACCCTTGGTAAATATGAGAAAAATGGCTGTGTAAAAAAGGTCTTCGCTGTTTATCCTCTTGGTATTTCAGTCAAAATATTCACAAAAATCAAACCTTAAATTGAAGTAAAATGATTTTTAAAAAATAAAACGGAAATAAATTAAATAAATATTTTTCTCCAAAACATGTGTGCCACAATTAATGTCACCTCTAGAAATGCTTATGAGTAAAATCTAGCTGAAGTATATTCCCATTCATATTTTACGGTTTAAAGTTCACCTGAGAGATTAGGAACACTTAAGTGGTAAGCCATGACTTCCTGTTTCACTAGGGTATAAATATGAGGTGACACACAGGCCAAGTTTCCTTAGTCATCCATCACTATGGGAAAGACCCGAGAATACAGTAATGATGTACAACAGAAGGTTGTTGAGCTTCACAAATCAGAAAATGTCTATAAGAAAATATCTTAACGGTTGAAAATTCCCATTTCCACGATCAGGGCAATAATTAAGAAGTTTAAAGCAACTGGAGATGTTAACAATCAACATGGAAGAGGACGTGTGTCTATATTGATCCCGAGTACAGTGAGGAGAATAGTTTGAGTGGACAAAACATCTCCAAGGATCACAGCTGGAGAATTGCAGACGTGAGTTGGGTTTTGGGGTAAAAAAAAGTCTCCAAAACTACAATCAGACGTAACAACAAGATGTTTGGAAGGGTTGCCATGGAAAAGCCTTTGTGTAACGATCGTTGTCGGTGGAAGGAAGAGTGGACCAAAGCGCAGCGTGGAAAGTGTTCATGATGTTTATTTACAAGAAACACTCAAACAAAAATACCGTTCCGTCAGGCACAGACACTAAACAGAAAATAACTCCCCACAAAACACAAACGGAAAATCACAACTTATATATGATCCCCAATCAGAGACAACGATAGACAGCTGCCTCTGATTGGGAACCACACACGGCAAAACAACAAAGAAATAGAAAACATAGATTTTCCCACCCGAGTCACACCCTGACCTAACCAAAGAGAGAAATAGAGAGGGAAATAGAGAGAGAGAGAGAAATAGAGAGGGAAATAGAGAGAGAGAGAAATAAAGAGAGAGAGAGAGAGAGATAGCAATAGAGAGAGAGAGAGAAATAGATTTTGTGGTTCTCATATGCATAGGCATCCACTTCTTGATGTTATGTGGGTCTACCTCCAGGGAGACGGAAGTCTGTGGGGCCTACTCCGACTCTGCCGTGTTCCCGGCTCAGGATTAACGTCTTTAGTGATCAAATAAAGGGTGTTTAAAATGGCTCCACACACACACAGCACTGATTGAGAGAAGAACAGACCATTTCAGTAAATGAGCCTCTCATTAACTCGCTGACCTGCCTCCCTGGGGCTCTGTCTAACCAATCACTGAGCCAAGACAGGCACACGTCGCCACAGTTACTGGAGTCTGTGTGCGTGCGTCTGTGTGGAGCGCGTTGCGTGTGTCGGTACGCTAGGCTGTCTACCTGTGTTTAGTTTGGCTGGTCTTCACAGACCTGTTTGGCAGCTGAGCGCTGGACAGCTTACAACTTGGACGGAGAGAAGAGAGGGAGAGAGGGAACCAGAGATGAGGAGGAGGGGAGTGTAAGTAGAGAGTCTTTAGGGACCATGGTGGTTGTAGAGCTTTTTCCTGATAGAACAGTGCAGTTGAACATCACGGGGGGGGGGGGGGGGGGGGGGCACTATGGAATCAAGCCATACCACGCTCTTAGTCCTGCAATTACATATATTTCAATACTAGGTCATGAACATCTCAGCAATGTGTGTGTGTGTGTATGTGTGTGTGTGTGTGTGTGCCTATGAGTGTGTGCCTATGAGTGTGTGGCTAGCTAATCAAACCCGCACAGACCCCCTCCCTGTGTGAATTTGCATCTTGTCACATCTTCCAGAGAGAATGCCATATGCTGTTAGATCTGCGTGGCAGTTTATGGACTGGCAGCTTAGTGGCTCTCTGCTGATGGCTCTCTCCTAATGGCTCTCTCCTAATGACTCTCTGCTGATGACTCTCTGCTGATGGCTCTCTGCTGATGGCTCTCTTCTGATGGCTCTCTTCTGATGGCTCTCTGCTGATGGCTCTCTGCTGATGGCTCTCTGCTAATGGCTCTCTGCTAATGGCTCT
>NC_048572.1:8699828-8784828 GCF_013265735.2 Oncorhynchus mykiss
TCAGACAGCACAGTACACTGCAGCGTAAACATCCCCAGCTGCCCCAGCCAGCTAAATCCATTCCCTTATTACACTGTAAAGTACCACCACTCTCACAGAGAACAAGCCTTCCATCCTAACCAATCAGGGAGCTATAAAAACCGGCTCGTCACATGCTGCCTTAGACCTGGGACCGTAGTCACAACTTCTCAGAGTAGGAGTGCTGATCTAGGATCAGACAGACACCAGTAGAAGGGATGCTACAGTAACAGCCTAGTATACGAATGGGTGGTCCACTACACTCTGTGACAGTCAGCTACAGCACAAATTCAGGCTTCAGTAGGAGACAGTAGAACAACAGGGAGGAGATGTTATCACTATACAAACCATGTCTCCAGGTCAACTCTATCTGTGGACTTCTCAAACAAAGTGAGGGCGTATCGAACCGTCTCTTGGCTGGCAGCGGAGGTGTAAGCTCAAATAACACACCTCACTCCACAACAGTCCCCCTCCCCCGCCTCCCCTAAATCACATTCATGCACAGCAGAAGACACACACAGAGAGACACACACTGTGAGAACGATGGGGATGTGTTTGACCCTGGACTTCCCCTATGGGTTTATTTCTCTGCTCCGGTAGATGGAGCGAGAGATGTGACATTTGAAATGTCTTTATTATTTTGGAGTGAAATGTTTACTGTTAATTTATTATTATCTATTTCACTTTGTTTGGGAATGTTAACATGTTTCCCATGCCAACAAAGCCCTTTGAATTGAGAGAGAGAGAGAGAGAGAGAGAGAGAGAGAGAGAGAGAGAGAGAGAGAGCATCCCCTGGCTCTTATCAATCTGATACATGTCCTGCTCCTGGCACGGCTCCTGCATAGCTTATAGTTAAGAAGGCATTCATCCATCCAGTCTAACACACACAGACTGAAGTAGGGGCCTGCGCTGTCCCACCACACCCCAGCCCTGGCTACCCTGGCTGTTACCTCCTGCCACAGGCCCAGACTAGCTCCTTGCTCCACTGGCTCCAATCACACTGATAACATCTGACTCTTTCTTTTAGCTTTGTTCTGGGAAAGAGCACGGAGGAGAAGGGGTGTGTGTGTGTGTGTGTGTGTGTGTGTGTAGGTTGACTTGTTATCATGGTACCTCTGTAACCTTGCAGAGGTAATTCCCTTGGGTCTGTTGTCATCAACCATTCTCTTTTTAAATAAGGAAGGGGGATATATACAATATAAAACTCCACAATGATTTAGATCAAATTATTGAGCAGGGACAGTGCATACATTACTACAAGATTTAATACAACAAAAAGAAGATATGATATTATTTGAACAACATCATTTCCATTATTTGTCTGTGATTCATAGAACTGACAATAATGTAGCTGTTAAGAATTTAACTTAATAATGTAGCTATTAGCAATTTAACTTAATAATGTAGTTATTAGCAATTTAACGTAATAATGTAGCTGTTAACAATTTAACTTAATAATGTAGCTGTTAAGAATTTAACTTAATAATGTAGCTGTTAACAATTTAACTTAATAATGTAGCTATTAACAATTTAACTTAATAATGTGGCTATTAACAATGTAACTTAATAATTTAGATGTTAACCATTTAACTTAATAATGTAGCTGTTAACAATTTAACTTAATAATGTAGCTAGCTGTTAACAATTTAACTTAATAATGTAGCTGTTATCAATTTAACTTAATAATGTACTCTAGCTGTTAATAATTTAACTTAATAATGTGCTCTAGCTATGAACAATTTTACTTAATAATGTAACTGTTAACAATTTTACTTAATATTGTAGCTATTAACAATGTAACTTAATAATGTAGCTGTTAACAATGTTTTTTATTTATTTATTTATTTTACCTTTATTTAACCAGGTAGGCAAGTTGAGAACAAGTTCTCATTTACAATTGCGACCTGGCCAAGATAAAGCAAAGCAGTTCGACAGATACAACGACACAGAGTTACACATGGAGTAAAACAAACATACAGTCAATAATACAGTATAAACAAGTCTATATACGATGTGAGCAAATGAGGTGAGATAAGGGAGGTAAAGGCAAAAAAGGCCATGGTGGCAAAGTAAATAAAATATAGCAAGTAAAACACTGGAATGGTAGTTTTGCAATGGAAGAATGTGCAAAGTTGAAATAAAAATAATGGGGTAATGTAATGTAATAATGTAGCTGTTAACAATTTAACCTAATAATGTAGCTGTTAACAATTTAACTTAATAATGTACTGTAGCTATTAACAATTTAAGTTAATACTGTTGCTATTAACAAGTAGCTATTCAAAATTTAACTTAATAATGTAGCTGTTAACAATGTAACTTAATAATGTAGCTATTAACAATTTAACTTAATAATGTAGCTGTTAAGAATTTAACTTAATAATGTAGCTGTTAAGAATGTAACTTAATAATGTAGCTGTTAACAATTTAACTTAATAATGTACTGTTGCTATTAACAAGTAGCTATTCAAAATGTAACTTAATAATGTAGCTATTAACAATTTAACTTAATTAAGTGTAGACACTGCAGTCTGTCTCTTGACTTTAACAGTACCGTATCAGACAGACCGATCAGCCAATAAGATACTAAGATACATAATAACACTAAAGTAACTGGGATTAACCCTTCTCTCAAACACACAAGACCGTCTTTACAAAACCACACACAGTCAGAATGTAAACACACCATCTACTTTTCAACAGAAAAATTCAGGGAGTGAACATGCCCTGGTCAAAACACACCCTGGTCAGAAAACACCCTGGTCAGAAAACACCCTGGTCAGAAAACACCCTGGTCAGAAAACACCCTGGTCAAAACACACCCTGGTCAGAAAACACCCTGGTCAGAACAGCTCTCCTATTTCCTAAATGGGGAACATATTTTCTGAAGTTTGCAGACTGTACAATAGACTTAGAAAAATGTCTAAAGAGCTTTTTATCCCATGTCTGTCATCTATGAAAGGCTTAAGTTGTTACCTAAAGACTGGTGTTAAAACAGGGGTAAGTCTCTTGTCTATGTTGCAGGGCAGGTTTCTAATTGTTGTGACAATCCCTGGTCGGGTCGAAAGCGTCTCAGAAAATAAAAAAACGTGTATGGTTGTTGGCATCATGTTCAATCTTTAGAAATATAGCTCTTCTTGGGAGAATCAGAGGACGTTAACATCATGTCTCTAGAACACCTGCACAGCAAGGCCTTGGGCTCAACAGAACACCATTCACAGCATTCAATCTCAATCACAAGGTGTATGTATGGAAAATCTCTCTCAGTGAGCAGCAAACTACATTCACTGTGGTACTTTAACAGTACAACGTCAGACACCTTGTAGAAACAGCCTCCTTCCATTCACAGATCAACTGAGAAAGCGTATCAGTACCACTATCGCTACTTGCTAGTCGCTACTCCTTCTACTCCTCCTTCTCCTTCTACTCCTCCTTCTCCTTCTACTCCTCCTTCTCCTACTCCTCCTTCCACTCCTCCTTCTCCTCCTTCTACTCCTTCTACTCCTTCTCCTCCTACTCCTCCTTCTCCTTCTACTCCTTCTACTCCTCCTTCTCCTTCTACTCCTCCTTCTCCTACTCCTCCTTCTACTCCTCCTTCTCCTTCTACTCCTCCTTCTCCTACTCCTCCTTCTACTCCTCCTTCTCCTCCTTCTACTCCTTCTACTCCTTCTCCTCCTTCTCCTTCTACTCCTTCTACTCCTCCTTCTACTCCTTATTCTACTCCTTCTACTCCTCCTACTCCTCCTTCTCCTTCTACTCCTTCTACTCCCTCTCCTACTCCTTCTACTCCTTCCTCTCCTCCTTCTACTCCTACTCCTCATTCTCCTTCTACTCCTTCTTCTCCTGCTTCTCCTCCTTCTCCTCCTTCTACTCCTACTTCTCCTTCTCCTTCTACTCCTTCTTCTCCTGCTTCTCCTCCTTCTCCTCCTTCTACTCCTACTTCTCCTTCTCCTTCTACTCCTACTACATTTTCACTTAAGCCTTAACTTAACCCAAAATCAATGAGTGACACACACACACACACACACACACACACACACACACACACACACACACACACACACACACACACACACACACACAGTGTGACATAGCTGGACGCGGTGTGATTCCTCTACGCGTTTAAGACTCGCCTATTAAGCAACATAAAAATCCACAGCACATCTGGACAACACCATCAGACAACACATACGTGTTTCCTTCAAACACACACACACACACACACACACACACACACACACACCACACACACACATACACACACACACACACACACATAAATTCACACACGCACAATTATGCGGAAATTTAGCGGCAAGCATCTCTGAATGCTCCCTTGCTAGCCCAGTCCAAATTAGTGGTGAGTTTTATTCCTCCACTGTGGTAGGAAAATATCAAATGTGCTGCCATATGAGTGCCATAAAGATGGCAATGAACCGTTTGATGCCTTCATGTGGGAGCCTGTGTGTGTGTGTGTGTGTGTGCGTGTGTGTGTGTGTGTGCGTGTGCGTGTGTGTGTGCGTGTGTGTGTGTGCGTGTGCGTGTGTGTCGCTCCAATAGGTCAGGTGGTACACATATGTGTCTCCATCACATATGTATAATGCCTCCAAGTATGGACCTGGTTGAACCTGGTAGCACACACAGCCAGGCAGTCAGACAGCCCTGGGGTGGTCTCCTTTCAGCTAGCCTGAAAACGGAACATTGTAGAGGGCTAGAGATGCGGAGCGAGGCGGGGCAGGATGGAGGTAAAGTTATATAGACTCTGTAGGCCTATCTACAGCTTATACATCATTGCAACAAAGAAGAAAAAAAATGCTAAATGTTTGCAGACCAGACAACGCTTGCAGCGCAACCTGTCTCTCAATGAAATCTGCAGTGTTATTCCTCAATTTCTGCCTTAAAATTAGGGGCATAGGAAATCACTGTGGGGAGTGTCCTAGTCTGAATATAGTGTTTTTTAAACTTCTGCATTCAAATTGTGGTAAAGGCAATCGCTGTTCCGGTCTGAGTAGTCCTCCAGACCCCAGAAAGTACAGTCTCAGTCATATTTCCTGTATTGTGTTCTGTCTCTCTTCCCCTACATAAGGAGAGCGTAGGACAGACTTAAAGAGAGCGTAGGACAGACATAAGGGGATATTGTGTCTCTCTTCCCCTACATAAGGAGAGGGCTCTGGACAGATTTAAAGAGAGTGTAGGAGAGACTTAAAGAAAGCGTAGGACAGACTTAAAGAGAGCATAGGACAGACTTAAAGAGAGCGTAGGACAGACTTAAAGAGAGCATAGGACAGACTTAAAGAGAGCGTAGGACAGACTTAAAGAGAGCATAGGACAAACTTAAAGAGAGCGTAGGACAGACTTAAAGAGAGCATAGGACAGACTTAAAGAGAGCGTAGGACAGACTTAAAGAGAGCATAGGACAGACTTAAAGAGAGCGTAGGACAGACTTAAAGAGAGCATAGGACAGACTTAAAGAGAGCGTAGGACAGACTTAAAGAGAGCGTAGGACAGACTTAAAGAGAGCGTAGGACAGACTTAAAGAGAGCGTAGGACAGACTTAAAGAGAGCATAGGACAGACTTAAAGAGAGCGTAGGACAGACTTAAAGAGAGCGTAGGACAGACTTAAAGAGAGCATAGGACAGACTTAAAGAGAGCATAGGACATACTTAAAGAGAGCGTAGGACAGACTTAAAGAGAGCGCAGGAAAGACTTAAAGAGAGCGCAGAACAGACTTAAAGAGAGCGTAGGACAGACTTAAAGAGAGCGTAGGACAGACATAAGGGGTTATGTGTGTAGAGACATGGTCCTTTGACATGTGTCTCCCAAAAGTGTCTCCCAAAATACACACTGCACTGAACACACCAACTGGAGCAGACAAACACACACACACACTCACACACCTCTCATGTACGCAGGACTCTCTCTCTCTCACACACACACACCCCATGTACGCAGGACTCTCTCTCTCTCTCTCACACACACACACACACACACACACACACACACACACACACACACACACACACACACACACACACACACACACACACACACACACTCACACACACACATACACATACACATACACACTCACACACACTCACACTCACACACACACACACACTCCTCATATACGCAGGACTCTCACGTGTACACACACTCCCCTACAACACCCAACTGCCTCCCCATAACCCTTAATCACAACCCTGAGGCCTGGACATCAAATGAAGCAAGTAGAAACGAAATATCATCAGGAGTAATTAACATGGTTTCATATGCAAATGTGATGAATGCAAAACTACAAAGTCATTATGCTAATGTAGGTGTGTGTGTGTGTGTGCATCCTTGAACGTCTGTACAAATATTCACAGCTCCAATCCGAGGGATCTGTCTCAGAATCTATTTTATCTCTTTTCCCCCTCTCCTTTCTTTTCCTCTACTCTACTCTACTCTACTCTACTATATTCTACTCTATTCTACTCTACTCTATTCTACTCTACTCTACTATATTCTACTCTACTCTACTCTACTATATTCTACTCTACTCTTCTCTCCTTTCCTCTCCTCTACTCTACTCTACTCTACTATATTCTACTCTACTCTACTCCCCTCTCCTCCCCTCCCCTCTCCTCTCCTCTCCTCTTCTCTCCTTTCCTCTCCTCTTCCTTCTCTCCTCTCCTCTTCTCTCCTTTCCTCTACTCTACTCTACTCTACTCTACTCTACTCCCCTCTCATCTTCTCTCCTTTCCTCTCCTCTTCCTCCTCTCCTCTTCTCTCCTTTCCTCTACTCTACTCTACTCTACTCTCATCTACACTCCTCCCCTCCCCTCCCCTCCTCTCCTCTCCTCTCCTCTTCTCTCCTTTCCTCTCCTCTTCCTCCCTCTATTATTCTCTCCTCTCATCCTCCTCTCCTCTTCTCTCCTCTTGTCTCTCATTTCCTTCCCTTGCTCCATCTGTCTCTCCCACTGCAGAGAAAACCCAGAAGTAGCAAGTTAACTTATTTCTAAACTTCAAAACCTTTTTTATGTGCATTTGTCCGTCCACGTGCGCCATGTGTGTGTGTGTGTGTGTGTGTGTGTGTGTGTGTGTGTGTGTGTGTGTGTGTGTGTGTGTGTGTGTTTTCATGCGATGGGCCAGGCTGCAGCTATTACGCAGGCAGCGTGCTGATTAGGCCTGCTTGGTACAGAAGCGAGACAGGGACCCTGCCCGACTGACTATACAGGGAGCGAAGGTATGAATATGCAACACCCTGATTGCTTTTCATGATTAAAGCCTATTTAATATGCTAATGTGAGCATGCCAGGTGATTAAAATAGCAATGGGTGGCAGGGCAGGGAGAAAAGAGGGAAGAGAGAGAGAAGAGAGATGAGGGAAGAGAGAGAAGAGAGATGAGGGAAGAGAGAGAAGAAAGATGAGGGAAGAGAGAGAAGAGAGATGAGGGAAGAGAGAGAAGAGAGGAAAACTGAGAAGAGCGAGAGAAGAGAGATGAGGGAAGAGAGATGAGGGAAGAGAGAGAGAAGAGAGATGAGGGAAGAGAGAGAAGAGAGATGAGGGAAGAGAGAGAAGAGAGATGAGGGAAGAGAGAGCAGAGAGATGAGGGAAGAGAGAGAAGAGAGATGAGGGAAGAGAGAGAAGAGAGGAAAACTGAGAAGAGAGAGAGAATGCACTGACACATTCAAATACACTTCTTGATACTGGAATACCAAGGGACGTTATAGACTCTACTGCTGTGATTCTGCTATACTACTACTGTTAATATGACAACTACCCCATACAATAACTACAGCACTCACTGCTGTTGACAAGTCTCTACCACACTGTACAATATATCACCACAGAGTAATGAAATGTCTGGGGCCTTAAACTAGAGCTTTAGAGACCAAGCTCAAGAGAGAGAGAGAGAGAGAGAGAGAGAGAGAGAGAGAGAGAGAGAGAGAGAGAGAGAGAGAGAGAGAGAGAGAGAGAGAGAGAGAGAGAGAGAGAGAGAGAGAGAGAGAGAGAGAGAGAGAGAGAGAGAGAGAGAGAGAGAGAGAGAGAGAGAGAGAGAGAGAGAGAGAGAGAGAGAGAGAGAGAGAGAGAGAGAGAGAGAGAGAGAGAGAGAGAGAGAGAGAGAGAGAGAGAGAGAGAGAGAGAGAGAGAGAGAGAGAGAGAGAGAGAGAGAGAGAGAGAGAGAGAGAGAGAGAGAGAGAGAGAGAGAGAGAGAGAGAGAGAGAGAGAGAGAGAGAGAGAGAGAGAGAGAGAGAGAGAGAGAGAGAGAGAGAGAGAGAGAGAGAGAGAGAGAGAGAGAGAGAGAGAGAGAGAGAGAGAGAGAGAGAGAGAGAGAGAGAGAGAGAGAGAGAGAGAGAGAGAGAGAGAGAGAGAGAGAGAGAGAGAAATGTCAAAGTTGAGGGAAGAGAGAGAAGAGAGATGAGGGAAGAGAGAGAAGAGAGATGAGGGAAGAGAGAGAAGAGAGATGAGGGAAGAGAGAGAAGAGAGATGAGGGAAGAGAGAGAAGTGTCACATTTCAAAGTGTTTGAGGTTAAGTTTAGGCATTAACTCTGAATGGTTAAGGTTAAGATTTAGGAAGTCTTAAAACAATAAATCTAAAAAACAACTTTCTATCGCTTGGCAACCTTCGGAATCAGAGGCTGAAGCTTACGTCCATCCCTCTAAACCCAAACCTACCTGAAGGTTTCCACTTCATCTCCTGACGTCCTCAGACACAGACGAGTCGAATCCTGACTCGTATAAAGGGTGACCTGGCTGCAATCTTCACACACACACACACTCACACACACACACACACACACTCACACTCACACACACACACACATCTCAAACACACACACACACACACACACACACACACACACACACACACACACACCCCTTCTCCTCCGTGCTCTTTCCCAGAACAGAATCTCAAACACGTACCACTGTCTCAACCGTACACACACACCACATGAGGCTGGTAAAGGGGAGGACGACTCATAATAATGACATAATAAATACATCATAAATACAACATAATTACATAGTAGAGTGAATGGAGTGGTATCAAACACATATCATTCCATTCTGGCCATTACCACGAGCCCGTACTCCCCAATTAAGGTGCCACCAGCCACCTGTGACACACACATGGCTCACGGGTTTGCATCAGTGAGAGGAAAGCAAGGAAAAAAAGAGGACACTGAAGGACTATTTTCATCCAACATGGTGTGTGTGTGTGTGTGTGTGTGTGTGTGTGTGTGTCTTCTCCAGTTTAACGTGCCTTGCAGCATCCTTGTAGTCTAAGCGGATGACACAGAACAAAGCCAAGGCAGGATGTTACAAAACGAAACCACTCATCTGTCTCAGTCAGGAGAGGAAGGGGTTAAAGCGTGTTCCTGAGTGTGTGCATGTGGGCTTGCGTGCTGTTGGACGTGCCTGCCTGTATGTTTGTGTGTTTGTATGTCTGTGTTTCTGCGTGTGTGTGTGTGTGTGTGTGTGTTTACGTTTCACAGACCCTGGGTGAGCCCTTCTCCCAGACTCCCTCCCTTCCCAACCGCAGTGCTCTGCTCTCTGTGACCCACATAGGCTAGCATGTGTTCTGTTCCTTCCACCTCGGGCCCCCTATGCGCTCGGCTCTGTCTGGCAGCCATGTTGGATCTAATTAGCCCTATTAAATATAATCTGGTTTGGCTGAAACTGAAGAACACGGCTCTAAGTGGCAATCTAATGTGTTGAGTAAAGCTCGAAACGCTCCTGAACTGTTTCATTCATTAATTCAGCCCCGGAGTGGTTCCTTGTCCTGCATTCCCAGAGATAAGGTTGACTTTTCCTCCGGGGAAATAAATCAGGGGAAGGTCACTAGTACTGTGGAGATGGAAGAAAGGAATTCAACTGGGTGGGATCTGATTCTGACTCACGTTGCTTCTAAATGAATTGATTTGGGATAAACTCAAAACGTGTCTATTTCTCTCAGTCTGTTATACCAGCGTGTTGAGTTGTGTAGCAATATTTTTTTTTTGCAAAAAGGGGGAACAGTCTTCCTCGTCGTACTGTCTGCTTTATGGTCTCTCTGCAATTGACTGACTTGACTTAACTCAATTCACCCAATTCACCCAATTCACCCAATCCACCCATTCCACCCATTCCACCCATTCCACCCAATCCACCCATTCCACCCAATCCACCCAATCCACCCATTCCACCCATTCCACCCAATCCACCCATTCCACCCATTCCACCCATTCCACCCATTCCACCCAATTCACCCATTCCACCCATTCCACCCATTCCACCCAATCCACCCATTCCACCCATTCCACTGTCTCCAGTCCAGCAGTTTGAGTTCCTGCAGTGATGACTTTGTGCCCTGATAACTTTGAGCTTGTCCCCCTGCAGCTCCACTTGCTGATACTAAACAGTCTCTTTAATCCAGATCAATGGTCCTATATCCTCTTTATTAATCCTCTTCTCTGCACCTCCCAGCCACAGCATTTTAATCAGCTTTCTTAACCTTTTGATGCGGTGGAATCTCCTTATGTGAACACACACACACACACACACACACACACACACACACAGACACAGACACAGACACACACACACACACACACACACACACACACACACACACACACACACACACACACACACACACACACACACACACACAGGGCTCTGTCACGTTCTGGCACAACTGGTTACAACAGCAGGAGTCCTTCAGGCAGTGTGTGTGTGTGTGTGTGTGTGTGTGTGTGTGTGTGTCTGTGTAATTGAGGGGCAAAGCTCAGAGTGAGTTCTGATTTCCTACCTGTGTTCCCTCTTTCCTGCTTGGGACAGATTCCTTTAGCGGGCGTCAGCCTCCTCTCCTCTTCTTCCTCCCCATGAGGGGTCACCTGCACCCCCACCTCCACCGGCACCGCCCCTCCCCGCAGCAAGACGGGGTTCCCCCTTTCGCCCGGTTTGGAGAACCCCCCAGGGGCGCGGCCTCCCCCACTGCACCGTCGTCTCTTATGCTCTATGAAGACCAGGATGTCTCCCAGAGGGAATTTGGTCTGGCACCTCCCACAGGTCAAGAGGTCATGCTCCCCTGGTCCCGCCCTCCTCGGAGTGGGGCTGGGAGTGGACGGCTCCGGGGAGCGAGTTCCCACCCCCAACTCATGATTGGCCTCGGCTGTGGGGGAAGATGAAAAGGGGGGGGGGGGGGGGGGAGAGAGGAGATGTTAATCATGATGTCATCATGGAACAGTTCTAGAACACACTAGATCGTCAACAGACTGTATCGTACAAAACTAAAGTCAATAACAAATATGTTTTTCCTTTATGTTTCAGATAACGTTACCTGCAAAATGCCATAATTCCATACCACACCAGAGAACCTGCTTAATGTTAAGCATACTGTTTAGTCTCACCACACAAGCAGGCAGCTGTGTTGCTGTAAACCTTCCGCAACAAATAAACCAACCAAACACCTCAGACCCTCAGTCTTATCCGGGAGCTGAGATGAGTGAGTGAAGGCGTGGCTGACACACTATGAGTGAAGCTATGAACCGTTTCACAGCGGACTATGGGTTTCCGGTGCAGCTCGCTGTTCTCTGCAATAGCTTCTGCTGTGTGGGAACCTCACTACAAGCATGCAAGAAGGTAGGCCACATCCACCCCACGACAGATGTTTATGTTGAGTGGGGACATGTGTGTGTGTCTGTTTGTGTGTGTGTGTGTGAACACAGGTGTATTCTCCTCAGAGAGATCTATAAAGAGAAGCCACTCCTAACCCAGGTGACAGTACTGCAGGTCTCATTCTCTACACTGTTGACACTGTCATCAATAACCATAAGTCATTCTCTCCTGGTCGTTTTACAGTGAAGTCCCATGGTGTAAATTCATGAAGGACGCTTCCTCTGTAACAATACCCTGATATAACCAATAGGTTACGGTATATACATCTTCTCCCAGAGGGCCTGCAGGAAGCTTGAAGCTCCAGAGCGGGTACCCAGGGAGAGGTGTTGATGCCTGGGAGAGGAGCTTAGCAGAGCATGTGTCTATCGTCTACCAGCCGCATTTCCCTACAGTCTCTCGCCCTACAAACATCCACGGGCACAGATCAGTGTGTGTGTGTGTGTGTGTGTGTGTGTGTGTGTGGCTAAACTTCTAGTCACATCTGCTACAGCCAGGCAGTTACACAAAACATGGGTCCCAAAAGACCCCCTATTCCCATAGGGCTCTGGTCAAAAGTAGTGCACTATATAGGGAATAGGGCTCTGGTCTAAAGTTGTGTACTACATAGGGAATAGGGCTCTGGTCTAAAGTAGTGTACTACATAGGGAATAGGGCTCTGGTCTAAAGTAGTGTACTACATAGGGAATAGGGCTCTGGTCTAAAGTAGTACCACTATATAGGGAATAGGGCTCTGGTCTAAAGTAGTGCCACTATATAGGGAATAGGGCTCTGGTCTAAAGTAGTGTACTACATAGGGAATAGGGCCCTGGTCTAAAGTAGTGTACTACATAGGGAATAGGGCCCTGGTCTAAAGTAGTGTACTACATAGGGAATAGGGCCCTGGTCTAAAGTAGTGTACTACATAGGGAATAGGGCTCTGGTCTAAAGTAGTGCACTACATAGGGAATAGGGTGTCTTAGTTGCACATAATCCTCCATTATGTCTGTCTTTCCAGTCCATTCCCTGACCTCTGACCTCCTGGCTATTGCCCTGAAGTGATTCTACGTGTTTTTTTCACACAGCATATTTCTCTTAAACGGTATCTTGGAACAGGGCCAAGTAATTTCCATGTCATAAAAGAGGAAGACAAATATGTAGTTCTAACCTAGCCAGGCCAGGATATCACCTGATGGGACCTGTTTCAGTGTGTTTCTATGTGTTTCAGTATGGGCCTTGTGACCATGTGTGTCCTTAGCCCTGGCATCAAAGCCTCATCTCAGTTGCCAGGGACATTTAAGATGGGTGGGTGGCATAATTTGAAATGAACTCAATTCCTGACATGACTGCAACTATAAGCACAGAGAGAGAGAGAGAGAGAGAGAGAGAGAGAGAGAGAGAGAGAGAGAGAGAGAGAGAGAAAGAGAGAAATACAATGAGCTCCAAAAGTATTGAGACAGTGACACGTTCTTTGTTGTTTTGGCTCTGGCAGTTTGGACTTACAATGATACAATGACTACGAGGTTAAAGTGCAGACTGTCAGCTTTAATTTGAGGCTATTTTCATCCATATCAGGTGAACCGTTTAGAAATGACAGAACTTTTTGTGCATAGTCCACCACTTTAAGGGAACCAAAAGTATTGGGACAAATTCACTTATATGCGTAAAGAAGGTAAACGCACTTCAGCCCAGCTTAAACTCAAAAAGGGGAGATCAGGTGCTCGACTGAGAGACTTGAAAATCCAAAAAAACATTCCTTACCCCAGGATATTTCAACTGGTGACGATCCAGAATGAATCAAAATAAGCACTCTGTTGCTGCAATAAATCTGATAGATGTATTGACGAGACAAGAAAACAGTCGGCTTAAGTTTCAGCATGAATCGCCTTCATCAGAGCCTCGAGTAGGACAAATGTAGGAGGCACCTACATTACATATCCTCGCAGGGGAGTGTTCCACTCGTCCCACTCAAACATGTCAATAATATCAATACTGTCAGCAGTAGCAACTACGCAGGTTATTCAAGTAAGAGTATGAGCATCATTCCAGACTCCTCCCCATACATCCCAGACTCCTCCCCATACAGCCCAGACTCATCCCCATACATCCCAGACTCCTCCCCATACATCCCAGACTCCTCCCCATTACATCCCAGAGTCCTCCCCATACATCCCAGACTCCTCCCCATACGGCCCAGACTCCTCCCCATACATCCCAGACTCCTCCCCATACATTCCAGACTCCTCCCCATACAGCCCAGACTCCTCCCCATACAGCCCAGACTCCTCCCCATACATTACACGTGAATAGCAAAATACAGAAATAAACAAAGAAAAAAAAACATGTTTACAAAAAAAGATGAGAACGATGGATATTTATTCAGCATTAAAAAGTGCAGTATTTGGTCCCATATTCGTAGCTAACAATGACAACATCAAGCCTGTGCCTCTACAAACTTGTTGGATGCATTTGCTGTTTGTTTTGGTTGTGTTTCAGATTATTTTGTGTCCAATAGAAATTAATGGTAAATAATGTATTGTGTCATTTTGGAGTAACTTTTATTGTAAATAAGAATATAATATGTTTCTAAACACTACTACATTAATGTGGATGCTACCATGGTTACAGATCATCCTGAATGAATCCTGAATCATGATGAGAACGTTACAGACACACAGCTGCCATAATGGTGAAAGGTATGTCTTAGGGGTATGATATTTGTGAGTCTGTAACTTTCTCAATCATCATTATTTCACAATTAATTCAGGAATATTCACTTCAACTTCACAGTCATGGTATCATTTCAAATCCACAGTGCTGAAGTAAAGAGCCAAAACAACAAAACATGTGTCAATGTCACAGTACTTTGGGATTTCACTGTATGTACAGTATATAAAGAGAGAGTTACAACACTGTATGTACAGTATATAAAGAGAGAGTTACAACACTGCATGTACAGTATATAAAGAGAGAGTTACAACACTGCATGTACAGTATATAAAGAGAGAGTTACAACACTGCATGTACAGTATATAAAGAGAGAGTTACAACACTGTATGTACAGTATATAAAGAGAGAGTTACAACACTGCATGTACAGTATATAAAGAGAGAGTTACAACACTGTATGTACAGTATATAAAGAGAGAGTTACAACACTGCATGTACAGTATATAAAGAGAGAGTTACAACACTGTATATAGACATAGTATTTACATTTGAAATGTCTTTATTGTTTTGGAACTTTTGTGAGTGTAATGTTTACTGTGCATTTTGTGTTGTTAATTTCACTTTTGTTTATTATCTATTTCACTTGCTTTGGCAATATAAATATATGTTTCCCATGCCAATACATCTCTTAAATTGAATTGAATTGAGAAAGAGAGAAAGAGAGAGACAGAGAGAGAGAGAAAGAGAAGAGAGTATATAGAGAGAGAGAGCGAGAGAGAGAGAGAGAGAGAGAGAGAGAGAGAGAGAGAGAGAGAGAGAGAGAGAGGTGGCGGGTGTAGAAAGAGAGAGCGAGAGCAGAACAGATAGAGAGGGGAACATATGTGTTTGTTAACCCAGGGAGGGTTGAGTAACATGTCCCAGGGCTTAGGACTGTAAATTAGCAGGCGTTGGCACCGTCACAATGCCATAGAAATATCAGCCAACCGCTTGCTCGCTCTGTCAAACATCTTCTAACCGCACCCTACCCTAATCTCCTCATCACCCACCCTCCAGGTCAGGAGAGAGAGAGAGAGAGAGAGAGACACACATTTATTTTCATAACAAAAAAACGAAGTATGTGTAGAAACAACAGAACAGACTTCACAGCTGCAGTTATAATGTTAAACTTGACACCAATTATGAGGGTTTGAGTTGATAAGGTTGAAACCAAGTAACTAAATCCAGTAACTAAAATCTCACTGATCATCACTTTCCTTCCTATACAGTATTTATATGAAGACACAGCTATTAATCAGACAATGACTACGCCACAGGACTGTAAGCTAGGTGGCAGTCAGCTCCTGGGAACATTTTGATATCCTCTCTGGTTGAGCAACTATCATCATAGTTAAGCAACTATCAGAAGTTTAATGAGATGAGCTGGGTCTAGTGCTTTAATTCATGCTCAAGGGGTTATAATTGCAAACACACACACACACACACACACACACACACACACACACACACACACACACACACACTAGAATGAATGACATTAGACTGAATGACTAAAGACAGACAGGCTGAATGACTAAAGACAGACAGGCTGAATGACTAAAGACAGACAGACTGAATGACTAAAGACAGACAGGCTGAATGACTAAAGACAGACAGGCTGAATGACTAAAGACAGACAGGCTGAATGACTAAAGACAGACAGGCTGAATGACTAAAGACAGACAGGCTAAATGACTAAAGACAGACAGACTGAATGACTAAAGAAAGACATTAGACTGAATGATTAGATTGAGGACACCCGATAACAGCATTTTCGTGAACAAAACTACAAAAAAATGACAATTTTTCTCAAATGATCATGTATTTATATTTCTTATTTATTAAGGATCCCCATTAGTTCCTGCCAAGGCAGCAGCTACTCTTCCTGGGGTTTCTTATGGATCCCCATTAGATCCTGCCAAGGCAGCAGCTACTCTTCCTGGGGTTTATTATGGATCCCTATTAGTTCCTGCCAAGGCAGCAGCTACTCTTCCTGGGGTTTATTATGGATCCCCATTAGTTCCTGCCAAGGCAGCAGCTACTCTTCCTGGGGTTTATTATGGATCCCCATTAGTTCCTGCCAAGGCAGCAGCTACTCTTCCTGGGGTTTATTATGGATCCCCATTAGTTCCTGCCAAGGCAGCAACTACTCTTCCTGGGGTTTATTATGGATCCCCATTAGTTCCTGCCAAGGCAGCAGCTACTCTTCCTGGGGTTTATTATGGATCCCCATTAGTTCCTGCCAAGGCAGCAACTACTCTTCCTGGGGGTTTATTATGGATCCCCATTAGTTCCTGCCAAGGCAGCAACTACTCTTTCTGGGGTCCAAACACATTAAGACACTTACATTACACAAAACCCCCAGCATAAAATAGTACATCATATAACATTATTATACCACTAGATATCTAAAATTCTAAATGTATAATACCACGATACAACAACATAACAATGCACGTGTGTGTAGAGAATGTGTGCTAGCATGTACAGTTGAAGTCGGAAGTTTATATACACTTAGGTTGGAGTCATTAAAACTTGTTTTTCAAATTCACTCCACAAATTTCTGGTTAACAAACTATAGTTTTGGCAAGTCGGTCAGGACATCTACTTTGTGCATGACACAAGTAATTTTTCCAACAATTGTTTACAGACAGATTATTTCACTTTTAATTCACTGTATCACAATTCCAGTGGGTCAGAAGTTGACATACCCTATGTTGACTGTGCCTTTAAACAGCTTGGAAAATTCCAGAAAATAATGTCGTGGCTTTAGAAGCTTCTGATAGGCTAATTGACATCATTTGAGTCAATTGGAGGTGTACATATAGATGTATTTCAAGGCCTACCTTCAAACTCAGTGCTTCTTTGCTTGACATCATGGGAAAATCAAAAGAAATCAGCCAAGACCCCAGAATTTTTTTTTAGACCTCCACAAGTCTGATTTATCATTGGGAGCAATTTCCAAACGCCTGAAGGTACCACGTTCATCTGTTCAAACAATAGTACGCAAGTATAAACACTATGGGTCCACACAGCCGTCATACCGCTCAGGAAGGAGACGCGTTCTGTCTCCTAGAGATGAACGTACTTTGGTGCAAAAAGTGCAAATCAATCCCAGAACAACTGCAAAGGACCTTGTGAAGATGGAAACATGTACAAAGGTATCTACAACCACAGTAAAACGAGTCCTATATCGACATAACCTGAATGGCCGCTCAGCAAGGAAGAAGCCACTACTCCAAAACCGCCATAAAAAAGCCAGACTACGGTTTGCAACTGCACATGGGGACAAAGATCGTACTTTTTGTAGAAATGCTCTCTGGTCTGATGAAACAAAAATAGAACTGTTTGGCCATAATGACCATCATTATGTTAGGAGGAAAAATGAGGTAGGAAAATTATGTGAATATATTGTAGCAACATCTCAAGACATCAGTCAGGAAGTTAAAGCTTGATCGCAAATGGGTCTTTCAAATGGACAATGATCCCAAGCAGACTTCCAAAGTTGTGGCAAAATGGCTTAAGGACAACAAAGTCAAGGTATTGGAGTGGCCATCACAAAGCCCTGGCATCAACTGAAAAAGCATGTGTAAGCAAGGAGGCCTACAAACCTGACTCAGTTACACCAGCTCTGTAAGGAGTAATGGGCCAAAATTCACCCAACTTATTGTGGAAGCTTCCCGAAACGTTTGACCCAAGTTAAACAATTTAAAGGCAATGCTACCAAATACTAAATGAGTGTGTGGAAACTTATGACCGACTGGGAATGTGATGAAATAAATAAAAGCTGAAATAAATTATTATCTCTACTATTATTCTGACATTTCACATTCTCAAAATAAAGTGGTGATCCTAACTGACTTTAGACAGGGGATTTTTACTAGGATTAAACGTCAGGAATTGTGAAAAAAAACTGAGTTTAAATGTATATGGCTAAGGTGTATGTAAACTTCCGACTTCAACTGTATGTGTGTATGCTTGTGTAAATTTGTGACAATGTAGAGATTGACACAAACTGATACTACTGTAACAGTGCTACAGTTCATTCAGTGTATCCACGGCAGACTGACTGATAAGTCCTGGGGCATTTGAGACTGACGGATAAGTCCAGGAGCATTTGAGACTGACTGATAAGTCCTGGGGCATGTGTCTGATAATTAGATAGATTTCTAGAATGAGTTCAGGCCTGTCATACTCCCACTGTGTTTTCCCTTTAGCCACTGGCTGTGCTAACACACACGTTCACACAAGCACACACACACACACACACACACACACACACACACACACACACACACACACACACACACACACACACACACACACACACTCACACACACACACTCTCTCTTTTCCAAGAGATGGGGGTGAGATCCATTGCTGTCTTCAAAATAAATGACACAATGCCACCAACGATACACACTGATGGTTCTGATCAAAAAAATTAAATGACAAGCGATCCTGTTTAATCGTGTGTTTTCTCCAGGGTGAGATCCAAGGCAGTAGCTGCTGTTACAGTGTGTGTTGTGTGTGTGCATGTGTGCGTGCGTGCGTGCGTGCATGTGTGCGTGCGTGCGTGTGTGTGTGTGCGCGTGTATGTGTGTGTGTGCGTGCGTGCGTGTGTGTGCGTGTGTGCGTGCGTGTGTGCGTGTATGTGTGTGTGCATGTGTGCGTGTGTGTGTGTGTGCGTGCGTGCGTGCGTGCGTGTGCGTGCGTGCGTGTGTGTTTCATTATCTTATCCCCGTATAATCCATCTCAGTGACATCTCATATCATTAACCTAGATCCCTCATTTCAAACATAAAGTGATGAATCAGGTTCATGTCAATAACGTTGACAAGATGTTCTATAAGAGATGTTTATGTGTTATCTGTTTAGGTTTCCTTTCGGATACTAGTCCAACACTCTAACCACTAGGCTACCCTTAGGTTACTTAACGTGCTGTTAGAGACGTTTCTCTGTTATCTGTTTAGGTTACTTAACGTGCTGTTAGAGACGTTTCTCTGTTATCTGTTTAGGTTACTTAACGTGCTGTTAGAGACGTTTCTCTGTTATCTGTTTAGGTTACTTAAAGTGCTGTTAGAGACGTTTCTCTGTTATCTGTTTAGGTTACTTAATGTGCTGTTAGAGACGTTTCTCTGTTATCTGTTTAGGTTACTTAACGTGCTGTTAGAGACGTTTCTCTGTTATCTGTTTAGGTTACTTAACGTGCTGTTAGAGACGTTTCTCTGTTATCTGTTTAGGTTACTTAACGTGCTGTTAGAGACGTTTCTCTGTTATCTGTTTAGGTTACTTAACGTGCTGTTAGAGACGTTTCTCTGTTATCTGTTTAGGTTACTTAACGTGCTGTTAGAGACATTTCTCTGTTATCTGTTTAGGTTACTTAACGTGCTGTTAGAGACGTTTCTCTGTTATCTGTTTAAGTTACTTAATGTGAGAGGTTCAAGGGAAAAATGGATTTCCTCATAAAAATAGTATTTCATCACAAATAAATAAAAAGTTGCATTTTCTAAGATATCATTTTATGATATACTTTTTAAAATTATTGAATTAATCTTAAATTATTAGCCTTGTTACAACATTTTTGGTATCATTTCACACAGACACAGACACAGACACAGACGCACACACACAGACACCGATACCGACACAGACACAGACCCACACACATTACCAGTAAATGATCCTATTCTGAATGTACACAGATACTGCATTAACATAAACCAACTCCACCTCAGGTAGCAACTACAGAGTGGTCAAACATCCGTATACTCCATGTTAATGTTCCATAGGAGATCTGCTGAGATACAGTAGACTATCTTTCATGTGTTTCTTTTGAATAACACAGACAGGATGCTGTGTGTAGATAGAGGCCCTCCACTTGTAACAACAGATAGTGAGTATGAACATGCGTGATCAGATACTGTCAAAATGACAATCCTGAGGTCATGAGGGGCACGAAAACATCACTGACCCTCACATTCGTAATAGAACATGAGTTACATCCCCGACTGGGAAGGTCAATGTTCCACAACAACAAAAAAAGGTATAATTTCCAAGAAAGTGAAAAAAGTCAATCTAGTCTTTGAACTGTCAGACGTTATTGCCATATACACACTGAGTGTACAAAACATTAGGAACACCTGCTCCTCCCATGACATAAGACTGACCAGGCGAATCTAGGTGAAAGCCATGATCCCTCAGTGATGTCACTTGTTAAAATTCACTCCAATCAGTAGATTCATTGGAGGAGACAGATTAAATAAGAAGCTTTGAGACAATTGAGACATGGATCGTGTACGAGTGCCATTCAGAGGTTGAATGGGCAAGACAAAAGAGTTAAAGTGGCTTTGAATGGTGTACGATAGTTGGCACACCGGTATGAGTGTGCCGAGAACATCAACGTCGCTGGGGTTTTTCACGCTCAACAGTTTTCCCATGTGTGTCAAGAATGGTTCACCACCCAAAGGACATCCAGATAACTTCACACAACTGTAGGAGGCATTGAAGTCAACATGGGTCCGGCATCTCTGTGGAACGCTTTGGACACCTTGTAGAGTCAACATGGGCCGGCATCTCTGTGGAACGCTTTGGACACCTTGTGGAGTCAACATGGGCCAGCATCTCTGTGGAACGCTTTGGACACCTTGTGGAGTCAACATGGGCCAGCATCTCTGTGGAACGCTTTGGACACCTTGTGGAGTCAACATGGGCCAGCATCTCTGTGGAACGCTTTGGACACCTTGTAGAGTCAACATGGGCCAGCATCTCTGTGGAACGCTTTGGACACCTTGTAGAGTCAACATGGGCCAGCATCTCTGTGGAACGCTTTGGACACCTTGTGGAGTCAACATGGGCCAGCATCTCTGTGGAACGCTTTGGACACCTTGTAGAGTCAACATGGGCCAGCATCTCTGTGGAACGCTTTGGACACCTTGTGGAGTCAACATGGGCCAGCATCTCTGTGGAACGCTTTGGACACCTTGTGGAGTCAACATGGGCCAGCATCTCTGTGGAACGCTTTGGACACCTTGTGGAGTCAACATGGGCCAGCATCTCTGTGGAACGCTTTGGACACCTTGTGGAGTCAACATGGGCCAGCATCTCTGTGGAACGCTTTGGACACCTTGTGGAGTCAACATGGGCCAGCATCTCTGTGGAACGCTTTGGACACCTTGTGGAGTCAACATGGGCCAGCATCTCTGTGGAACGCTTTGGACACCTTGTAGAGTCAACATGGGCCGGCATCTCTGTGGAACGCTTTGGACACCTTGTGGAGTCAACATGGGCCGGCATCTCTGTGGAACGCTTTGGACACCTTGTAGAGTCAACATGGGCCCGGCATCTCTGTGGAACGCTTTGGACACCTTGTGGAGTCAACATGGGCCAGCATCTCTGTGGAACGCTTTGGACACCTTGTAGAGTCAACATGGGCCCGGCATCTCTGTGGAACGCTTTGGACACCTTGTGGAGTCAACATGGGCCAGCATCTCTGTGGAACGCTTTGGACACCTTGTGGAGTCAACATGGGCCGGCATCTCTGTGGAACGCTTTGGACACCTTGTGGAGTCAACATGGGCCAGCATCTCTGTGGAACGCTTTGGACACCTTGTGGAGTCCATGGCCCGAAAAAATCAGGCTGTTCTGAGTGCAAAAGGGGGTGCGCCTCAATATTAGGAAGGTGTTCCTAATGTTTTGTACACTTTGGGATTCTTACAGTTTATGTCTCTGTAGAAATTAGTTGTAGTAATTCATGTACAGTACACTACACACCTGTCTATGTGGATGTGCAGGTCTGAGAGAGAGAGAGAGAGAGAGAGAGAGAGAGAGAGAGAGAGAAAGAGAGAGAGAGAGAGAGAGACAAATACAAAGAGAGAGAGAGAAAGTACACTCAGCATTTACAGCAAGTCAGAACGTCCAGAAATATGCTGATATTCTGGTTCTCTTCTCTTCTTCCCAACATGACCTGTAGAACCATCGCTGCAGGCTAACTAGCTTGGTTGAGCAAGTCTTCAAACAGACATCAATATGTACAGTCAAGATATCTCGTTGACTCAATTAAACTGGCAGTTTAGTTTACGCCTTCTTCGACCTAACATCTTCCTTTAGCAGTGTTGGGGAAGCCACTCAATCAATATAGTGTACCAAACTACCAATTACTATCAATATAGTGTACCAAACTACCAATTACTATCAATATAGTGTACCAAACTACCAATTACTATCAATATAGTGTACCAAACTACCAATTACTATCAATATAGTGTACCAAACTACCAATTACTATCAATATAGTGTACCAAACTACCAATTACTGTCAATATAGTGTACCAAACTACCAATTACTATCAATATAGTGTACCAAACTACCAATTACTATCAATATAGTGTACCAAACTACCAATTACTATCAATATAGTGTACCAAACTACCAATTACTGTCAATATAGTGTACCAAACTACCAATTACTATCAATATAGTGTACCAAACTACCAATTACTGTCAATATAGTGTACCAAACTACCAATTACTATCAATATAGTGTACCAAACTACCAATTACTGTCAATATAGTGTACCAAACTACCAATTACTATCAATATAGTGTACCAAACTACCAATTACTGTCAATATAGTGTACCAAACTACCAATTACTATCAATATAGTGTACCAAACTACCAATTACTGTCAATATAGTGTACCAAACTACCAATTACTATCAATATAGTGTACCAAACTACCAATTACTATCAATATAGTGTACCAAACTACCAATTACTGTCAATATAGTGTACCAAACTACCAATTACTATCAATATAGTGTACCAAACTACCAATTACTGTCAATATAGTGTACCAAACTACCAATTACTATCAATATAGTGTACCAAACTACCAATTACTATCAATATAGTGTACCAAACTACCAATTACTGTCAATATAGTGTACCAAACTACCAATTACTGTCAATATAGTGTACCAAACTACCAATTACTATCAATATAGTGTACCAAACTACCAATTACTGTCAATATAGTGTACCAAACTACCAATTACTATCAATATAGTGTACCAAACTACCAATTACTGTCAATATAGTGTACCAAACTACCAATTACTGTCAATATAGTGTACCAAACTACCAATTACTGTCAATATAGTGTACCAAACTACCAATTACTATCAATATAGTGTACCAAACTACCAATTACTGTCAATATAGTGTACCAAACTACCAATTACTATCAATATAGTGTACCAAACTACCAATTACTATCAATATAGTGTACCAAACTACCAATTACTGTCAATATAGTGTACCAAACTACCAATTACTGTCAATATAGTGTACCAAACTACCAATTACTGTCAATATAGTGTACCAAACTACCAATTACTGTCAATATAGTGTACCAAACTACCAATTACTGTCAATATAGTGTACCAAACTACCAATTACTATCAATATAGTGTACCAAACTATCAATTACTGTCAATATAGTGTACCAAACTACCAATTACTGTCAATATAGTGTACCAAACTACCAATTACTGTCAATATAGTGTACCAAACTACCAATTACTATCAATGAAAGGAAAGTCAGCTACTCTAAAGCTAACCTGAATCTGAAATACCATAGACTACAAATTGTAAGAACAGATCACTCTGGTGTCAGAATTTGCAATTAAGCCCAGTAAACACAACACTTACGTTTCAAGTGAGAATAAGGCAGGTCTGATGCCATAAAAAAAAAGAATGTATTACCTACACCCATATCTAGTTATTCATAGCAAAGCTGAGAACCTTTTTATTATTTTTAGATGTGTTTTTCCTTGACATTATCAAATATCTCAAGCAAAAAATTACCAAAATTTGGCACGCAGAAACTACAAGCCATGAGTAACGTGGTCAAAATAACGGCACTGGTTGGCCAGTAGGTGGCGTGGTTATGAGCAGTCTCACTTAAACCCTCATATCCGCCACCCGTCTTGGCTCATGCTAAACAAATTTGCCCGCAAGGACCCATAAGATACGTCACGATATATTTGCCTCCATCTTGGACATTTTTAAAAACCTTTTGAAAAAACATATTCTCATGAACCATACGTCTAAATAACACCATATTCAGTATGCAGGCCCATGTTACATCTCTTATTAACTTAGTTTGATTGTATGTGTCGATTGAAATCCTTTTTAAATCAACTCCTTGTTTGGTATTGATATCTTAAACAATAAACAAACTGTAAGCAATTCACTATTTTCACTATTTAATCCTTAAAATAATAATTTAAAAAAATCTTTGATGGACTAGAAGTCCGATTCACTCCAAATGTGGTCTTTGGACTCATCACAACAGCCCCTAAAGAATGTGAGAAAATAACGATGTATTTAAAGATGACCACACTAAATGCTAACCTATACAGAAGTGTTAAAATATGCTAAAAATACTTTTAAAAATCTCCTTGACATGAACCATAGGACCGAATGACACCAAATGTGGAATGTATGTCTTAACTTACATTTGAGAAAAGTTATCGACAAAATCATAAACGGGATTTTACGTCTCCATTTAAATCACTGTCAATCCACTGTCATCACTATCATGGATGTCATCGCTATCATGGATGTCATCGCTATCATGGATGTCATCGCTATCATGGATGTCATCGCTATCATGGATGTCATCGCTATCATGGATGTCATCGCTATCATGGATGTCATCGCTATCATCACTATCATGGATGTCATCACTATCATGGATGTCATCACTATCATGGATGTCATCGCTATCATGGATGTCATCGCTATCATGGATGTCATCACTATCATCCGTCGCTATCATCGCTGTCATGGACGTCCCTAAGATCAACCTCATTGAATTGTGGTATTGATTTCTCAAAAAACAAGGAAAATGTAACTTTTTCAGTCCTGAGATTCCAGGAAATATCTGCTTTACATTTATCTGCATTTATCTTATATTTAGGCTCACAATTATGTGTTTTGTTATTTATTAGGATAACCAGGACAACGAGTAGAAGACAAAACAATTTGACATAAACATTTCCATTCATGAGTTTTACTGACAAAAGTAAATCAAATAAACCATTTTTTTTACCAGGTTTGTGCTTTGGAAGTCCAGATTTATTTATCAGGTCTGTCTGCAAAAGCAGGATCCTGATAAAACATTTATTTACATGGATGCTGTAAGTACAGAAATGGTTTACTCACTAGGAAATTAATATCCAACTAGTCAGTGACAACTGTGTGGAGTTTGTGACAGCAACTCCCTGAATTTATGCGAGCTTATTACAGTATTATAGACACTATGTCCTGTTAACCTCTTACCTTCTTACGACTCTTGTGTAGCTGGTGTAGTCTCCGCTTTTCATATATAGCTTTTATTAGTTTGTAGCTCAAACCACTGGGACTCTACAGACATTTGTTGTATAAAAGACCCGGCTCCTCTTCTGCCCTTGTCTTACAAACACCGCTGTAGCTCAGCCCCCGTGAATCACACACAATAATGCTTGGTATCTACGGATGCAGATGGAATAGACGAAGCCAGTGGTACTGCACAGTCTGTACACAATGTTTAAAAGTGGTTATAAGTCCAAAACGCGCTGACGATAGGGTGGGACTCATTGGCTTTTAACAACTCATTCTTTGTATAATGTAATGCTAATGGTGAAAATCATCTGTAATCATCTTCTCCTCGTGAATCATAACGTCAGATTCACTCCAGATTTGGGATTAAGACTCATTACATCAGTCTTTAATGGTTTTGATAGAAAAAAAGATGGTTGTTGCATTCAAATATATCCGCTCTGTACCTATAGATGTACGTTAGCACATGTACTAGTGCTAAAAAAAAATTACAGGAAAAATCTACTCATGAATCATAAATCAGATTGATTCCAGATTTGGTATACATGAACTCAATGAATTAGCCAATGATTTGAGAATGATTAGTTGCTGAATTCAACGTCGACCACGCTACACCACTAGGTGGCACTATATCACACCAGGGCTTTAAGAACTGAACCCATGGACATGGGGCCATGAAGCTTGGTATGTAAACCTTATGTATATATCCTTAGAATCTTTGTGAATATAAAGTCAATGCAACTGTAGATGGCTGCACCAGACTAGTTGGTGGCACGATAGATGTCATTGGCACCAGACTAGTTGGTGGCACGATAGATGTCATTGGCACCAGACTAGTTGGTGGCACGATAGATGTCATTGGCACCAGACTAGTTGGTGGCACGATAGATGTCATTGGCACCAGACTAGTTGGTGGCACGATAGATGTCATTGGCACCAGACTAGTTGGTGGCACGATAGATGTCATTGGCACCAGACTAGTTGGTGGCACGATAGATGTCATTGGCACCAGACTAGTTGGTGGCACGATAGATGTCATTGGCACCAGACTAGTTGGTGGTACTATAGATGTCATTGGCACCAGACCAGTTGGTGGTACTATAGATGTCATTGGCACCAGTGGCACCCAAAGATACTAGATCAATAACTATTGGTCAAGTGGACTTGAGCAAAGGTATGTTAGATTTAAATTATTTGTGAAATATTGTTAAAATAACACAGAAAATATTTAAAACTTATCTTAACATAAACCATTAGTCAAATTGACCCCAAGATTTGTAAATAAACTCAATACATAAAGTAATGACTTTAAAAAATATACAAATATTTAACCTATATTTAACTAGGCAAGTCAGTTAAGGACAAATTCTTATTTACAATGACAGCCTACTCCGGCCAAATCCAGACGATGCTGGGCCAATTGTGCGCCGCCTTATGGGAGTCCCAATCACGGCGGGATGTGATACAGCCTGGATTTGTACCAGGTCCTATAGTGATGCCTCTAGCACTGAGATGCAGTGCCTTAGACCGCTGCGTCACTCGGGAGCCTGAAAATTTAAGAATGATTACCTGCGGCATTCAAGGTAACCAGCCTACAGCACTAGGCTAAACTACACTTGCGTCAACCATGGCATTGAGAGAAAAACGTGGTAATGCTTTCAGTGATTGCACATAACGGAAAATAGTTCCTACATGATAGAGTGCTTGCTTTGTTATCCAACTGATCGTGTCCTGTCTGTCATCCTGTGAACCCCGTTCATAGCTGCTCAAAGCTACATTTTATACTCTTTTTGCAAAAAAAAAGTAGTTTGTAGTTCCAGTAGTTAGCTACAACGCTACAAAAAAGTAATTAACTACAGGTAACACTACCAAGATTTCCATTTAGTTCAACTACCACCAAGCTACTGTAAAATGTACTTGAATTACTAGTTGAACTACTCCCCAACACTGTCCTTTAGCCTCTGGTCTCCTCCCTCCCTCCCTCCCTCCCTCCCTCCCTCCCTCCCTCCCTCCCCCCCTTCTTATACGCACCTCCCTCCCTCCTTATACGCACCTCCGTCCCTCTCCCCTTCCCTCTCCTCTCCCTACCAGATGGGTGTATTACCTCCAGGGCTAACCTGGGGGTTATGGCATGATATAAGGCAGCTCGCCCAGTATCGGTTTACACACATATGAGCACACTACGTGTATTTGGCTTAATTCATTTGCAGGGCCTATACTGTAAATACAGGCATGGACACATGCAAACACACAAAACCTCACACACACACACGGCTACACACACACAATGCATATGTACACACGCAATGCGTATGTACACACGCAGACACAGGTGGACAGAATTAGGGACAGGTGGGGAGACAGATGGGCAGATGGACACATACAAATTCTACATTCTCTTTCTCTTGTTCTCTCCCTCTCTGTCTTTCTCTCTTTCCTAGTTTATAGTCTAATTACATTTATTTCATAGAATATATGCATTGTATTTAACGTTAAAGTTGAATCGTTTAAATCCTCTGGCTTAGCGTTATGCCAGTAACTGTTCTGTGCTTCCCAGTCATAAATACATACACGCCCACATGCAAACACACACACACACACACACACACACACTCACAGTTTCAGATATTCACTATAGATAACTAGGTTGTCGTTGAAGAAGCATTTTCAAACTTTTTGAAATATTTGAACACACGGTTCGTTCCGTAGCTCTGTAAGCAAATGAGCCATAGGTGTGTAGGAGCTATTATAGTGGTGGAATGTCCCCTGAGCCCTGTGTGATGTTACGAGCTGCATCCCGAGGGTTGTTGATGAACTTAAACACAGACCTGCCTCGGGCTCACCTGTCCATCATCCTCACCGATTCGTCAACTGAAAAACGGGTGATTTGTGAGACAGAAAACAACACCCTTTCCTGCTGCTAACCCTACAATGCAGATGTAGCATCTCTTACAAACCTGTTACATCTCCCGTCCTTTCAGTAATACATGTAATCTAATAACACTTACAGTGGGCGCAGGCAATAGGCCTGTACCTATTTCAGTTCTACTCATGAGCACATTATATGCATACATGGGGAAGGGGATTGCTGTGAACGACACCTGATGAAAACAACTGTAATACAAAACTCCTGTCCTCGTCCTGCAGCAACTGACCAGGTTGCTGATTTAACTGCTATCATGTTTGACTCCTCTCACCTGCTATGAAGAGAGAATGACAGCACTTTAATTTTCATTACTCAGGCCTATTGATAACCAATGGCTGCTGCTGTCTGATAGCCGACAGCGGGAATCCAGTCCCAGCTGCAGCAAGCAGGGATCCAACCATTGCAGAGCATCTCGTATATAGGATGCATGCCTAGGCTACAACAATATTACAATAAGTCACATCAGCACGCAAGGTTAGACCACAACTGAAGGTAATCGGATCCACACTGAGAATGTTAGGCCTTCCTTTGTCTTGGGGTGAAAATTGAAACAGCCTTTGTGACATGCAAAATGATTTTGGTTCAAAATAAATTATTTCAATTGAATTATTCAAGCTGTTATGACTTTACTTGCTTTAAAAAATATATATATATATACATGTATATATATATATATACTTGGTATTGATATCTGGGGTTGAGGGTTAAAATACTGAAAGATTAAAAAATCATGATAGAATAAAAAGAAGATTTAAAGGTCTAATCAATTGGGGATAAATCCAGTAAAAAGGCTGCAGAGTAAATGATTAGTCTACATGTTAAATAGTGTTGGGTAGGACATAATGTACCTAACCCCGCTCAACACAAAACAGATTTATCCAAAGATTACATCATAAACCTCTGTTATGAATTAGCTAGATTAGGCCACTATGAAATTGGATTTAAGAACGGGAGAGAGCGCTGGGAAAACTCTGGATTTATTTAACTGATTTAAAATGTGACGTATTTTACTCATATGCCCACAACAATCTTCAATCAGATGTAATCTATAACATATCGGTTCGGGCCTAGGAAATTCACTTCGATTAACTACTGATGATTACGGCATTAAATGAAGGCCTGCCTACCCGAATCCACCAGCCTGGAATCCACGACAAGAAGCGAATCGTTTTCAAGCATTTTGGTGACGTTGGTGGTACTTTAGATACCCCGTCCTTTTCCAATATAAGTTATTATAGGCCTACCAGACGGCTGAACATCAACTAACTATTCACAACCTTGATCCACATGCTCTTCTTCTCTCCCAATAACTTGGTATCCAGACATGGCTTTTCGCTAATAAAGTGCAGGTCTATAATGCACAATATGCCGATAATACCCGCAACAACTGCAGCATCTCCGGCCAAAAGAAAGAAACGATTAGACTGCATAGAATAATTATATAATCAATATTCACCTGAATGTCACGCTGACATAAATACATCGTTTTCGTCGAGCAGAAAAGGGTATAGGCAATACCATTCTCAAAATGCATGCTTGAATGGGCTAACTTAGATAATAAAGGATTTCAGTGAAATCAGGAAGATACATTTCACGGACTGATCAAGGAATTATTGATGTCTTCTAAGTATTGGTGTGTGTGTGTGTGTGTGTGTGTGTGTGTGTGTGTGTGTGTGTGTGTGTGAGAGAGAGATATGGCGTTATGCACAACTAAAGTCTAATTGAATATTTTTTGAAAGGTTTCCAAGCAACCAGGATGGCATGTTATGTTTCTTCGCACACCGTAGTCTATGAGTGTCACATGTCTTCTCAACTAATTGTACTTTAAAACACAAGTGCAATTTTGGTTAATGAATTTCAATAACACAATGCCTAATAGCCACTTGACATTTAGCCACAGGGACAGAAATGTACGATTCAACAATAGGCTATTAGAATGAATAAATACATTATCTTTACATTTGGAATTGTAAATTGTGAAATAAAATAGTATGTTTTTGTTGCACAATTATTTTGGTTTTAAATGTGAATTAATTATTGGTTAAATACGCCCGAAACAATAACCTATAAAGGCTGGTTATAACCATGAATGCACGCTCGGTTTTTTTTCTGGACATCAGTAGGTCCTTACAAAGAAAGTTATTCTGGACTTTTGATTTTTCAGGTTCTTGCAAAAACTACTTAAAAGTCAGACCATTCCACACCTCTTGCAAATATTGTTTTTTAAAGTGGTTTGCATTAAACATAAATAGCTATGCTATAGAATAAGATACGTGTTTAAAATATATCGTGCTTGCTCCAGTATCACACCGTAAACATGTAGGCCTAAATTCATCCTAATAATTGCGCGTGATAATGGTAATTTAATCGGGTATATAAGATGCTAAATTCACATATTTGGGCTATTAACAATTGATCTATAAGATGATCATACTCACGTCGTATTGTTTCTCTTTGCGACAGTGGTAGGTGCTGAGGGTTCCCCTGCTTGCGACGGGACATTGCCCCTGCATCTACTCTGGCATCGCCCGGAGACCTGCGCTTGGGGTTGGCTTGCTCCGTGATGATCCTCCGCTGGTCTGGTGCCCGGTAACTTTTTTTCAAATTGCTTCCAATTCAGACGATTTTCACAAAGCTACTGCAAGTGAAAATGAGCCTAGTGTGTTTTTATTGTGGTTGTTGAAAGGCGGGTAAAAACCGTTGGTCAATTGTCCAGTTAGTTCTCTTATCGCAGAATCACTCACCCTAAACGCAACACCTGGAATTGCCAAAGGAAGCTTTAGGACACAACAGAAACATGCAGGTGCATGCAAATATTTCTGGAAGGTTATGTTTTGTTAATACAGCAATGGATATTGTAATGATTGCAGAGAATAACGATCATTTAAATTCCGACGAGGTGCCCTCTTCTGCAGCGCGTTGACAACTGGGGTAGCCTACGGTGCATGCCACTCTTCGACCGATGGGTCAATATTCGATTCAACTGTCACCTCTTCTTCTCCTCTGATATGTTCTTAAATAATTATAACAAATTAGCTACTCATTTACGTGATGTGAGCTTTGGCCCCATTCAGTCCTCGCGGCGCGCGTCTTGGCAACGGTGAACGGAATGGCATGGAACTCTACGCTCTAGGAGTTGAGGGGGAGACGGAGACAACAGCCAGTCACAGCCAAACACCTCCTCTTTCTCTCATTCCAAACAGTGGAGGTCCAGTGTTTCCGTCTTGTTGCTTTGGGAGGACCCCTTCGTGTGTGTATGGCTGGGGTTGCCTCTGTACAATGGGATAAGAATTCAAGTTCAAGTACGGACGTGACGTTGCGTCCACGCTGAGAGAGACATTAGTGGGACTTGGGGGCAGTGGGGGCGACTAGCGGTGACTCGGGTGCCCATTGGCTTACCTGGAGTGCGCGCGTTTGGCGCGTGCGGTAAGGAATCAAATGGACACAGCGCGAGGAAACCAACGCAAACCGTGCGCACATAGCGCAGACAACCCGTTCCAAATCGCTTTCACAATAAGATGATGGCATATCATGTAACAGATTTCAAGGTGGATTTTGAAAAAGCTTTAAACTGTCAATAAGGCTACTTTGAGCCTGAGTAATTTGAAGACTGGGGTTTTGGGGTAAGCATAGAAGTGATTTGGTCCAAATTAGATTTGATTCTACATTCAATAGGCTACCGACATTCGCTTTGCGTAAATGCTATAGCAATTTTTCTTAAAGATTATGTTTATTACTAATGCAGTGTTTCAATTGTTTATCATTTTGCTAATATGTAAAATAAGACACGGAGTCCTACATAAAAAATGCTGTGCCAAAAAGAACATTAGGCTATAATTAATTGAGGCATTAATGCTAGAATACATAATAAAAAACAACCCATTGTTATGAGGACAGTATATTTTAATTTTGTGCATTATACCCTCTCAGACATGTTGGCCTATAATGATTATTTAATTAATTGAGGTAGCAAACATTTCACATTTTAAACAATAACAATTTATGGGAAAGCAGTCCATTGTGACATGTATAACAATAGACAGACATACTGCACAGGTATGCCAAAAGGGAAATCTCCCCTGTGTTTGTCTGTGTTCTACATATTCATCTCCACCTTGTTGTGAAGCAACAGTACCCTCTGTTGGCATGACGATGTTAGCCTCCTCTAACGTTCCCCTGTGGCTGTGCGTCACTTTATTGGGTTTCATTGTACAATATGTGCATTATTAGCGAGTCTCAGAACAGTTGATGTCTCAACTGTCACATTTCCTCACATCATTTTCTCCTTTAAAAATGCCACTTAATTTGCCATAATAGGGATTTCTATACCCATTTAAATCATTCCTATTTGGACAGGATGATCAGGTCAGTCAAGTACTATGGCCTCCTTGAGAAGAAAAAAAAAACACCGTCAATGACATTAAAGTGTGATGCTCTCTGGTCATCATAGATTGGATGATGAAACTGAATGACCCACTTGAGAGACATAGTGTATAAAGGTTAACACCACATTCCAATTATTCCAGACTGTTTGTAACATTAGTTTTAAACGCTTCATACATGTAGATTTCCTAGGACCTCACCACCTTGTCCGTCCAGTCACGCCCCAATTAGTGTAAAAGAGGGGCATCTTTAATCTAATGAAGTATCATGTAAGTACTGCAGCATACTAATTGCTATGTTGTTCACATACGAATGAGGACATTTTAGTGACTGTAAAATTAAGTATGATCAAATTAAGTATGATCAAATTAAGTATGATCAAATTAAAAAATGAACTTCATGTGGACACAATTTCCATTTCAGATCAACCGAGGCAATGGTATACAACATTTATTATAGGCTGCGATGAATATTACATGAAAGTACATTTTAAGAGCATTAGACGTCTGATTGCTTGAGGCCAGGCCTATGGGATGTCCGGGACAGTCATTATTTATATAAATGAAATGTCATATCAGCTCTGTCTCAAATCAACGTAACCTCAGAAGACCCTAACGTAGAAACGGTGTACGGAAATCTAATAGGTAATCTATGTGTGTTGTCAACAAGCAGAGCATTTTGACAAGAGGCCATTGTACACAGAGTGACTGGTATCTATATATACGTTTGTATATTTTAACAGGCAGAGCAATTAAGAGCAGATTCTCATTTTCAATGAATTCTCTGTTTAACCGTTTCTATTGCTATTATTATTTTTATCTAGTCCATTAACATTGTTACTTGATAATTCTGCTGAATTCCATAACCTATTTATTTTCTATTGTTAATCACTGTGTTACTCTTTTTATAATGTGACTTGTGCTATGGCATTATGTATCAACACATCATGCCAATAAAGGAACATTAGATTTAAATTGATAGACAGTGACTGAGAGAAAGAGACAGACAGACAGATTGAAAGAGAGAGAGCGACACAGAGAGAGAAAAAAAAATGTATACAGTGCATTCGGAAACTATTCAGACCTATTCAGACCCCTTGAAATGTTCTATATTTTGTTACGTTACAGACTTATTCTAAAATGGATTAAATATTTTTTTTAAATCATCAATCTACACACAATAACACATACCAACGAAGTGAAAACAGGTTTTTAGAATTGTTTGTACATTCATTATAAATAAAAACAGAAATACCTTATTTACATAAGTATTCAGACCCTTTGCTATGAGACTTGAAATTGAGCTCAGGTGCATCCTGTTTCCATTGATCATCCTTAAGATTAGTCATCCAGGAGTCCACCTGTAGTAAATTCAATTGATTGGACATGATTTGGAAAGGCACACACCTGTCTATATAAGGTCCCATTGTTGACAGTGCATGTCAGAGCAAAAACTAAACCATGAGGTGGAAGGAATTGTGTCGAGGCACAGATCTGGGGAAGGGTTCCAAAAAATGTATGCAGCATTGAAGGTCCCCAAGAAGACAGTGGCCTCCATCAATCTTTATTTTTATTTTTATTGGTTTTATTGAACCTTTATTTAACTAGGCAAGCCATTTAAGAACAAATTCATATTCTTATTTGTAACCACCAAGACTCTTCACAGACTATCCGCCTGGCCAAACTGAGAAATCGGGGGAGAGGGAGGTGAGGGAGGTCAGAGAGGTGACCAAGAACCGGATGGTCACTCTGACAGAGCTCCAGCAAAAGGCACATGACAGCCCACTTGGAGTTTGCCAAAAGGACTCTCTAAAGGACTCTCAGACCAAGAGAAACAAGACTCTCTGGTCTGATGAAATCAAGATTGAACTCTTTGAACTAAATGCCATGTGTCACACCTGGAGGAAACCAAGAACCATCCCTACGGTGAAGCATGGTGGTGGCAGCATCATGCTGTGGGGTTGTTTTTCAGCAGCACGGACTGGGAGACGAGTCAGGATTGAGGGAAAGATCAACAGAGCAAAGTACAGAGAGATCCTTGATGAAAACCTGCTCCAGAGCGCTCAGGACCTCAGACTGAGGCAAAGGTTCACTTTCCATCAGGACAACGACCCTAAGCATACAGCCAAGATAACACAGGATTGGCTTTGGGACAAGTCCAGTGACTTGTCCTTGAGTGGCCCAGCCAGAGCCCGGACTTGAACCCGATCAAACATCTCTGGAGAGACCTGAAAATAGCTGTGTAGCGACGCTCCCCATCCAACCTGAGAGAGGATCTGCAGAGAAGAATGGGAGAAACTCCCCAAATACAGGTATGCCAAGCTTGTAGCGTCATATACCCAAGAAGACTCAAGGCTGTAATCGCTGGCAAAGGTGCTTCCACAAAGTACTGAGTAAAGTGTCTGAATAATTATGTAAATGTGATATTTCATTTATTTTTATACATTTGCAAAATGTTCTAAAAAACAGTTTTTGCTTTGTCATTATGGGGTATTGTGATGTCATTATGGGGCATTGTGACATCTTTATGGGGTATTGTGATGTCATTATGGGCATTGTGACATCTTTATGGGGTATTGTGATGTCATTATGGGGCATTGTGACATCTTTATGGGGTATTGTGATGTCATTATGGGGCATTGTGACATCTTTATGGGGTATTGTGATGTCATTATGGGGCATTGTGATGTCATTATGGGGCATTGTGACATCATTATGGGGTATGTGTGTAGATTGATGATGTGGAAAATACATTGAATCCATTTTAGAATAAGGCTATAAAGTAACAAAATGTGGAAAAAGTTGAGGGGTCTGGATACTTTCCAAATGCAATGTATATATATATAAACACACACACACACACACACACACAGTATAGAGAGCGAGAGCGAGAGAGAGAGCGAGAGCGAGAGAGAGAGAGAGAGCGAGAGAAATAGAAAGAGAGCAAGAAAAAGAGAGAGAGAGAGAGAGAGAGAGAGAGAGAGAGGGAAACAGAGAAGCAGAGAAACAGAGAGAGAAGTTACACACTCTTACCATGATCCCTCCGGCTCCCTGAGTCCCAGCTCCCTGATCCTTACCCCTTGGGTTCCTCAATAAAACATCAGTATAGCTCCATGATGGCGGATCGCTGTTGGCTCGGGGCAAAGACAGTTATAGCCCAGTAGCATCGGGCCAAGACACCACAACATACTGCTTGTGGACTCAGGAAAGTTTTTAAGTCCAAAGTGTTGCTTCTGAGGAGACAAGTTTTGCGTGTCAGCGCTGTGTGAGTACTGTCCCAGGGAAAGACCATGAGAGTAAAGTAACTGAAACACTGGAGGGCATTCAACACAGGGAATGGGAAACGACTGTAAAGCTAACGGCGTTAAGGACTTTACAGTAAGGGCTGAAAAATGTACAGCATGGTCATGGAAATGCTATTGAATAATAACATAACATACGTGCATTAATGCAATCCGTCAATGAACATTTCCAAAGATCGTGGGATCTCTACAGAGTCCCAATTGTGATAGCAAAAAAACACCCAAACAGCCAAGTGCAATGTGATTTACGGTGAGCTCCAAAAGTATTGGGACAGAGACACATTGCTGGTTGTTGTCGCTCTGTACTCCAGCACTTTGGAATTGAAATGTTACAACATAAGTGACTCCAAGTGACTTTACACAATAGATTATTTAGCACTCATTTCTATTGGGCACAAAAATAATCTGAAACACATCAAAAACAAACAGCAAATGCATCTAACGAGTTTGTAGAGTCACAAGCTGTATGTTGTCATTGTGTGCTAGGAATATGGCCCCAAATACTAAACTTATGACATATTTAATACACATTCTGTATAAGTTCATTTGTTCCAATACTAGTTGTGGGGATTATGTACAAAAAGTGCTGTAATTTCTAAACGGTTCACCTGATATGGATGAAAATACCCTCAATTTAAAGCTGACAGTTTGCACTTTAACCTCATGGTTGTTGTATCATTTCCAATCTAAAGTGCTGGAGTACAGAGCCAAAACAGCAACAACAAAAAATTGAGCTCACAGTACAGGTTAAATAATTTAACATCATGTGAAAAAGGACAATGAGAAAACAAAGAGAGGTTCACTGTAGGGACACATCACGGTTAATAGGAATATTGCTCTGGGATTTGCTTATAGTGCCTCATTATGCACTGTTTAATATTAATACAGAAGAAAGGAGTATATTATTCATGAGATGATTTACTGTGTGTGTGTGTGTGTGTGTCTGTGTGTGTGTGTGTGTGTGTGTGTGTGTGTTAGTGTGTGTGTGTGTGTGTGTGTGTGTGTGTGTGTGTGTGTGTGCGTGCGTGTGTGTGTCCTACGGCCTGAGTGACAGATTAAGATCTCTTGCTATGGGCAACAAACTACCAGACAAGACTTGCAACAGTGGCCCATGGCACACAATGTGACAACTCTTCCCACAGTTAATAGGCTTTTGTCTGAGAAAGGGTTAATAATGCATGCAGATTCCAGATTTTAATTGGGATTAAGTAAATGTTTCAAAGCTGTCTGTTCTCTGGGAGTTGGGCGATAGATTCACATAGAGATAATGGGAAGAGATGAGCGAGGCTATTGGGAGCCGATTGCCTCATGTTCTTGGACACAACTGACACACATTAGTTGTGACAGAGACAATTTATCTCCTTCCTTCAACCAAATACAAATCAGATGATTTTGTTTGACTGAAACTTGAGTGATGGGGAAAGAGTTTGTTTCACCATTCTAGTCAACTCTGAAATTGCAAACACATTGCCCAATATGGACTGATGTATTAGTCAAATCTATCAACTTGATTGTGCGGTAGGCCGAATTTGTCCCTCAATGAATAATGTGATATCTGTAATGTTTTCAGTAAAAGAGGCAACTAGACAATCCAAAGCAAAGCATATATGTTTATCAATTTGTCCAGTAGTAAATTAATGCATTGACTCCAGTGGGCGATTTTAACCTCTATTTTACCCCCCCCCCCCCCCCCCCCCCCCCCCCCCCCCCCCCCCCCTCCCCCTCCCCCCCTTGAAAATGTATTAATACAAAAATACAAAATGTTGTACATTTTGAACAGATATGCATTGCATTGGAGATATGCATTGGATCAGTCTAAAACTGTGCACGTACACTGCTGCCATCTAGTGGCCAAAATCTAAATTGCGCTTGGGCTGGAATAATGCATTACGGCCTTTCTCTTGCATTTCGAAGATGATGGTACAAAAAAACGAACGTTATTTTCTTTGTATTATTTTTTTTACCAGATCTAAAGTTATATTCTCCTACATTCATTTCACATTAACACAAACTTCAAAGTGTTTTCTTTCAAACGGTATCAAGAATATGCATATCCTTGCTTCAGGTCCTGAGCTACAGGCAGTTAGATTTGGGTATGTAATTTTAGGAGAAAATGTGAAAAAGGGTCCGATCCTTTAACATGAAAAGATCAATGGGGTAAACTCATTCAAAAAAGCTCATATGCATCATAACCACTACACACACAAACGTTATAATATTAATTTATGATCAGTTTACTTCCCATAGTAAAATTCTGCATGGGTCTTCAATATTGCTTAATTGTTACAGTATTGGGACGCAGCCAAAACACCGTTCTGAGTGGGCCTGCCAGCCTGCCTGCCTGCCTGTTACCAACATGCTCTGGTTAAGAATAAAGCAACGAGGTTTATAAAGTTACTCCCTCGCTTCATCTACTGTATAGTTCCAGTTCCATAGGTATAACAGTCTGACATCAAACATTAACAACAAGCCACGTCGTATAGCTTCCTCAAAACTGATGTTAGCCACTGCTTCTACTCACCACCAACCACAATTTAAACTTTTTTTTACCAGCTTGCTTCATTTTAATGGATGGCCTTTCAATGTTTAGTCGCTGATGAGCACCGAGACATTTTATCTCTACATTTCCTTCATAATGCTAAATTTGAAAATGATTTGCTAGGAGATAATCAGCATAGTAACTTTGAAGCTGACGCGCATCGGTCCAATCACAGTTACCGGAGAAAAGACGCTGACTTATCTGTGACTTTGAGCCTCCTTGGATGGGCACTGCCGATGTAACTCTATGGCAGCACCCAAGGGGGCAGAAGCTCCCTGGCCCTCAGTGTGCTCTCCTAGTAGGTGCCGTGAGCCAATCACCCTGAGCCAATCACTCGCAACCAAAGAAGATCTACGATGCCTACGCTCTGTGCTTCCTCTGGCTGCCCTTCCGTCACAGAAGGCACTGAGTGAGGGTGAAACTGCTGCATTCTGGAATGACCTTACTCAAATAAAATGTACCAAAACAATAATATGACAGTGAGGAGTCAAGTATGCTGCTTATTAACGCAAGCAATTACTTTATTTACATTGTTTGCTAGCTGTTATCATATAATATTGAGACAGGAATGTATACCAGCATTACATGCAAAACAGCGTCATCTTCTGGACAGTAGCGGGGCTGTGGCCACTGATTGATTTTTTCATTTATCCATCCATTCATGAACTCGGACTGACCATTGAACTCCTTTTACTGAGGTATAATAAGAATTGGAGGCCGCGTCCAAAATGTCCGACCTGTTGTTTTCAAGGTAATCTACTAAGGTTTTATACGCCGATTCATGGACCGTCTATATCCGGGTTGCATCCGGTTATACGGACCAACATCACATGCTCACTAGCACTCATTATGCTTTCAAGACAACTGGGAACTTGGGGAAAAAACGAGGTCAAATCATGACGTCAGTGTTCTTCAGGTCGGAAAGTCGGAGCAAAAGAAAGAGGCCAGACTTGGATTTCCGAGTTGGATGACCTTTCAAAACGAATTTACCCAGTCAGAGCTCGTTTTTTTCCCGAGTTCCCAGTTGTCGTGAACGCATTGAATTCGGAAGTCAGAGATTTCCAAGTTCCCAATCCCCAGTTGTTTTGAACGCTGTAACAGTGCACACAGGGAGCAGCGTGAGTGGCGACGACGTCATCACTTCGTCAAAAAACACGGCAGACGAGGATTTCATTTATTTTTATTTAACTAGGCAAGTCAGTTAAGAACAAATTATTAATGATAATGACGGCCATCCTATATATAGGATGAAACACACATCACGACAAGAGAGACACCACAAAAATACATAGAGACCTAAGACAACAACATAGCAAGGCAGAAACACATGACAACATAGCATGGTAGCAGCACAACATGGTAGCAGCACAAAACATGGTACAAACATTGTTGGGAACAAAGGACAAGAAGGCAGAGCCAACAATACATCATGCAAAGCAGCCACAACTGTCAGTAAGAGTGTCCATGATTGAGTCTTTGAATAAAAACTGTTTGTTGCTGCTCGTTCCAGCTGCTAGCAGGAACGAACTGAAAAGTGGAGCGACCCATGGATGTGTGCGCTTTGGTGACATTTAACAGAATGTGACTGGCAGAACGGGTGGAGGATGAGGGCTGCAGTAGATAGATAGGGTGGAGTGAGGCTTAAGAGGGTTTTATAAATAAGCATCAACCAGTGGGTCTTGCGACAGGTATACAGAGATGACCAGTTTACAGAGGAGTCTAAAGTGCAGTGATGTGTCTTATAAGGAGCATTGGTGGCAAATCTGATGGCCGAATGGTAAAGAACATCTAGCCGCTCGAGAGCACCCATACCTGCCGATCTATAAATTACGCATCTAGCAGTCTAGGATGGGCAGGATGGTCATTTGAACCAGGGTTAGTTTGACCGCTGGGGTAAAAGAGGAGCGATTACGAAAGAGGACACCAAGTCTAGATTTAACTTTAGCCTGCAGCTTTGATATGTGCTGAGAGAAGGACAGTGTACCGGAGGAATATACCATTTTAATATTTTTGGGTGTGAGTGTAACAGTACAAATTTAGACCGTCCCCTCGCCCATAGCCGGGCGCGAACTGGGGACCTTCTGCACACATCAACAGTCACCCTCGAAGCATCGTTACCCATCGCGCCACAAAAGCTGTGGCCCTTGCAGAGCAAGGGGAACTACTACTTCAAGGTCTCAGAGCAAGTGACGTCACTGATTGAAACGCTATTTAGCGCCCACGCTAACTAAGCTAGCCGTTTCACATCCGTTACACTCACCCCCCTTTTGACCTTCCTCCTTTTTCCGCAGCAACCAGTAATCCGGGTCACGGCACCAATGTAACAGTACAAATTTAGACCGTCCCCTCGCCCATAGCCGGGCGCGAACTGGGGACCTTCTGCACACATCAACAGTCACCCTCGAAGCATCGTTACCCATCGCGCCACAAAAGCCGCGGCCCTTGCAGAGCAAGGGGAACTACTACTTCAAGGTCTCAGAGCAAGTGACGTCACTGATTGAAACGCTATTTAGCGCCCACGCTAACTAAGCTAGCCGTTTCACATCCGTTACATGAGTAACGGGAAAAAAACGGCCTCAGCGACAATTATTTGAATAATTCAATGGATGCTTTGTGTCTCCTTCTTGTCTTTCTGGGCCAGGCGTCAGTTAAACTGCAGTACCGAAGCAAAAACTGTGCTTCAAGAACCGGAACACTGGCCCCTTGGCTCCTCCACTTAGAAAAGTAAAGGCAAAGATTTGTATAATTAACTCAAGATTAACCAGAGTCTGTCGTTTCCAATGGGAGCAAATTAATCATAGTGGGCAGAACAAGCAAGGAGGTGGGCAGAGCCAAGCACGAGCTAGTGAGATCTTATTGGCGCGTTCTAGTATTTATTTGCATATTTCCGTTAGGGAACGCCTATGAATTGCGCGTGTCCAATCACTAAATTTGCCCTTGCACTCCTTCTAAAAAACACAATTTTATGAAACTTCTGCAAAGGGTAAAGTCTACAAAATGCAGTACACTCAGTTAGTTACAGATTCTAGTTTTGGAAACAGAAAACTGTATTGGGATCAAATGTTTAATCGATGAGAAAATTTGCTTTATTGGTGTGGGAAACAAGTGAAAAGCAAGTGAAATAGATAATAAACAAAAGTGAAATAAACATTTACAGTAACCAATACACTCACAAAAGTTCCAAAATAAAATACATTTCAAATGTTATATTATGTGCAAATAGTACAATACAAAAGTGAAAATAAGTAAACATAATTATGGGTTGTATTTATAATAGTGTTTGCTCTTCACTGGTTGCCCTTTTCTTGTGGCAACAAGTCACAAATCTTGCTGCTGTGGTATTTCACCCAATAGATATGTGAGTTTATCCAAATTGTGTTTGTTTTTGAATTCTTTGTGGGTCTGTGTAATCTGAGGGAAATATGTGTCTCTAATATTGTCATACATTTGGCAGGAGGTTAGGAAGTGCATCTCAGTTTCCACCTCATTTTGTGGACAGTGTGCACATAACCAGTCTTCTCTTCAGAGCCATGTCTGCCTACCACGGCCTTTCTCAAAAGCAAGGCCATGCTCACTGAAGTCGGTACATAGTAAAACCTTCCTTAAGTTTGGTCAGTCACAGTGATCAGGTATTCTGCCACTGTGTACACTCTGGTTAGGGCCAAATAGCATCCTAGTTTGTGCAGTTGTTAATTCTTTCCAATGTGTCAAGTAATTATCTTTTTATTTTTTTCGTGATTTGGAACACGATTTGGAAATATCTGGCTCATTGTTCTATCTTTGGTAGTCATCTACATTAGTAGTTCTCTGTCGCTCTCTAGTGGGTCATTTTGTCCAAAACGCGACTGCGCACGCATACAACCCCCGCACCGGCTTCTGACGTACAACAAAATGGCGGCGTCCATGTTACGATGACTAATTCAATATAAATATAAAACGAGTTAATCGATTGTTGATAGTGTTACTCATTATTCAGTCTACATGATAAAGGTAATTGTGCTTATTTTCAGATTTTAGACCACGTACGTTAGACATGCGTGTGTTTTGGATTAGTTGAAATGTCATTAGCTGGCGTTAGCCTCTCGAGGGAGTGCTAAAGTTAAGTTTAGCAAGTTAACTTAGCTAGCTAACGTTAGCAACTTCGGCCTGAAAGCTAGTAAGCTAGCTAGAATGATAAAGGTAAACATCCTTCTAGCTAGCTTACAACACTATATGTTTGTGATATGTTTAGTTTTTATAACTCTAGCTAGCTAGCTTACTAGCTAACGTTACCCTATTTCTTCATCCAAGATGACAAAACACCATTCATTCATGCTGTGAATGATCCCTTCCTCCTCGGTTGCCAGTCTTCTAGTTCAGCGGCTCCATCACCCTCCTCGCTTCTCCAGATGAAGGAAAACAACCACCCCGCTAGTGGTCAAGCCTTCCTGGACCATATCAAGCCATGCTGGTACTGGGACAAGAAGGACCTGGCCCACACCCCGTCCCAGTCCGAGGGCCTGGACCCAGCCACCGAGGCCCGGTACCGCAGGGAGGGGGCCCGGTTCATATTTGATGTGGGGACCAGACTTGGACTGTATCCTTTTACACACTAGATATTGGAAAGTCATTTCATTTAGGGGCAGTGCTCGGTGACATCACAAAAAAAATTATTACAGGTTCACAATATTATTAACATTCAATATATCAAAATATATAACCATACACAAGGAAAGTGATAAATATTTACAATGATGTATATCTATGTGTACTGAGTGTATAAAACATTTTAAGGACACCTTCCTAATATTTAGCTGCATCCCCACTTTTGTTCTCAGAACAACCTGAGAGCAACCAGAACAACCTCAATTCATTGGGCCACAGGGATGTAGGCCCATGTTGACTCCAATGCTTCCCATAGTTTGTCAAGTTGTCTGAATGGCCTTTGGGTGGTGGACCATTCTTGATACAGACAGGAAACTGTTGAACATGGAAAGAAACCGCAGCGTTGCAGTTCTTGACACAACCCAGTGCGCCTGGCACTTATTACCATTACCCTGTTCAGAGGCACTTAAATATTTTGTCTTGCCCAATAACCCTCTGAATGGCACACATACACAATTCATGTCACAAGGCTTAAAAGTCCTTCTTTAACCTGTTTCTGCCACTTCATCTACACTGATTGAAGTGGATTTAACAAGTGACATCAATAAGGGATCATAGCTTTCACCTGGTCAGGCTATGTCATGGAAAGAGCAGATGTCCTTAATGTTTTGTACTCTCAGTGTATATTCAATTAGGGTAAAAAAAAACAACTCGTTTTTACATTTTAGAACTAAAAATGGTTTCAAGTCCTCCTCCTGGTTGGTTGAATTTACCCTTAACTCTGTTATCAGACATTATGACACCTTGGCAACAGGTATCATCTACTTCCACCGCTTCTACATGTTTCACTCCTTCAAACAGTTCCCCAGATATGTGAGTATAGCCTTTACAGTACTGGTGTCACTATGCTTAAGGGATTTCTGCAATGTTCATTAGTACTATTATCATTTACATTTAGCAGACACACTTAGCCAAAGGGACTTGCAATGCTATACTTGCCTTCACAAATCGGAATGATTGAACACAGTCATGTTGTCAACATTTTAATCTCAGTGGTGCATACCTGTGCTGGGATTAAATGGTGAGTGAGACCTGTGTATTGTGTACAGTTCCTTCAGAAAGTATTCACACCCCTTTACTTTTTTCCATATTTTGTTGTCTTACAGCCTGATAATTAAAATGGATTAAATTGAGATGTTTTGGTCTCTGGCCTACACACAATACCCCATAATGTCAAAGTTGAGTTATGTTTTAAGACATTTTTTACTAATTCATTAAAAATTAAAAATGTTTACGTCAATAAGTATTCAACACCTTCGTTATGGCCTAAATAAATTCAAGAGTGAAAATGTGCTTAACAAGTCATTTACGTTGCACGAACTCACTCTGTGTGCAATAATAGTGTTTATCTCCACACATACAATTATCTGTAAGGTCCCTCTGTCGAGCAGTGAATTTCAACCACAAACACCAGGGAGGTTATCCAATGCTCGCAAAGAACTTGCAGACATTGAATTTCCCTTTTGAGCATGGTGAAGTTATTCATGACACTCTGAATGCTGTGTCAATATCAAATCAGTTTTATTTATATAGCCCTTCTTACATCAGCTGATCTTTTTTTATTCAACTAGGCAAGTCAGTTAAGAACAAATTCTTATTTTCAATGACGGCCTAGGAACAGTGGGTTAACTGCCTGTTCAGGGTTTGCAACCTTCCGGTTACTAGTCCAACGCTCTAACCACTAGGCTATCCTGCCGCCCCATATATCAAAGTGCTGTACAGAAACCCAGCCTAAAACCCCCAAACAGCAAGCAATGCAGATGTAGAAGCACGTTGGCTAGCAAAAACTCCCCAGAAAGGCCAATACATACCCAGTCACGACAACGATACAGGCGTCCTTTCTAACTCTGTTGCCGAGAAGAAGAAAAGCACCCAGGGATTTCATCACGAGGCCAATGGTGACTTTAAAACAGTTGCCTAGCTTAATGGCTGTTATAGGAGAAAACTGAGGATGGATCAACAACATTGTAGTTACTCCACAATACTAACCTAATTATCCTGTTATCCTGTTTGGCACTAAAATAATACTGCAAAAAGTGTGGCAAAGCAATTAAAGTTGCACGATGCAGAAATCGCTCCGCCATTTCCTGGTTGCTAAAACTCTAATAGTTCCCCTAATTTCAGTTTGTGACAATGTGTAGGGAATCATTGTACCATGAAAACCGCAGTGAAATAATATATTTTCCAGAATACAAAGTGCTATGTTTGGCGCAAATCCAATACAACACATTACTGAGTAACACTCCATATTTTCAAGTATGGTGGTGGCTGTGTCATGTTATGGGAATGCTTCTAATTTTTAAGGACTGGGAAGTTTTTCAGGATGAAAAAAATAAATGGAATGGAGCTAAGCACTGGCGGTTTCCACCAGACATTGTGAAATTAATTCACCTTTCTGCAGGACAATAACCTTAAACACAAGGCCAAATATACACTGGATTTGCTTCGCAAGAAGACAGTGAATGTTCCTGAGTGGCCTAGTTACGGTTTTGACTTAAATCGGCTTGAAAATCTATGGCAAGACTTGAAAATGGTTGTCTAGCAATGATCAACTTAACAAAGCTTGAATAATAAAAAATTAAAAAAATTGCAAAAATTGTACAATCCAGGTGTGGAAAGCTCTTAGACTTACCCAGAAAGACTCACAGCTGTCATCACTGCCAAAAGTGATTCTAATATGTGAATACTTATGTAAATTAGGTATTTCATTTTCAGTACATTTGCAAACATTTCTAAAATCATATTTTCACTTTGTCATTATGGTGTATAGTGTAAAGATGGGTGAGGAAAAAACATTTTAAACCCATTTTGAAGTCAGGCTGTAACACAACAACATGTGGAATAAGTCACAGGGGGTATGAATACTTCCTGAAGGCACCCTGTCTCCAGGTGACAGGTGCGTGTTGTCTCTTCCTGGCTGGGAAAGTGGAGGAGACCCCTAAGAAATGTAAAGACATCATCAAGACGGCTCGCAGCTTACTGAACGACGTACAGTTCGCCCAGTTTGGAGACGACCCAAAGGTGAGAAATATCTTACTCCATTCACTCTTCTCCTTCCTCTGTTTGTACAGTGAAGTCCTGCTGGTAACCTTGTCACACGTGCTAACCCAAACGAAACTGTGCTAGCTCGATAATAGGCTTTTCTTTTCACAGTGTCCTTTTCAGCACAGTTCCAACCATAAAATGGTGTCCCCCATGTACTTAACACACGTCTAATTAGCGACGTCGTATTATACAGTGCTCTTCATTAGTCTTCTTTTGTATCGGCATTAGCACAGTAAACTTGAAAAAACAAAAAAAAGTAAGATTGTGCTGATTTATTAGCACATTGAACCATGTTGCGCGCCTTGGTTTAAAAACTCTCTGGGTTGTACCAAAACAATTACATCATATCTGCATTCCTCCATATGCACCTTCAAGATTACGGTGGATGCTTAGCCAGGCCAAGTCAATACTGCTAGATTTTTTTTTGTAGTAGTGTGAAAAGCCCTTGTGTTTCCTTTACTTTACGCTCTTGTTTGGGTCCTGGGATGTATCCTAGGATTTTCGCCATCAACAGGAAGAGGTTATGGTGCTAGAGAGGATCCTGCTACAGACGATCAAGTTTGACCTGCAAGTGGAACACCCTTACATGTTCCTGCTGCGATACGCCAAACAGCTCAAAGGTCTGAAAGGTGGTGTTTCCATCTTAGTTTGACTTCATTTCCAACACTTCATTTCCAACTTTTCATTTCCAACTGTCTTTGTTTTATTCTAGGTGACAAAACCAAAGTTCAGAAGCTGGTGCAGATGGCCTGGACCTTCGTCAACGACAGGTGGGCCAAACATAACACAATAGTTTGGACTCCTTACAGTGTCTCTAGTTACGTTTGACCTGAAGGCTTGTATGTTGTTACAGGTCTCCTATGTATACTCCTGTTTCCTGTCATATATAGTACCTCACCTTACAGTGTCTCTAGTTACGTCTGACCTGAAGGCTTGTATGTTGTTACAGGTCTCCTATGTATACTCCTGTTTCCTGTCATATATAGTACCTCACCTTACAGTGTCTCTAGTTACGTCTGACCTGAAGGCTTGTATGTTGTTACAGGTCTCCTATGTATACTCCTGTTTCCTGTCATATATAGTACCTCATCTTACAGTGTCTCTAGTTACGTCTGACCTGAAGGCTTGTATGTTGTTACAGGTCTCCTATGTATACTCCTGTTTCCTGTCATATATAGTACCTCACCTTACAGTGTCTCTAGTTACATCTGACCTGAAGGCTTGTATGTTGTTACAGGTCTCCTATGTATACTCCTGTTTCCTGTCATATATAGTACCTCACCTTACAGTGTCTCTAGTTACATCTGACCTGAAGGCTTGTATGTTGTTACAGGTCTCCTATGTATACTCCTGTTTCCTGTCATATATAGTACCTCACCTTACAGTGTCTCTAGTTACGTTTGACCTGAAGGCTTGTATGTTGTTACAGGTCTCCTATGTATACTCCTGTTTCCTGTCATATATAGTACCTCACCTTACAGTGTCTCTAGTTACGTCTGACCTGAAGGCTTGTATGTTGTTACAGGTCTCCTATGTATACTCCTGTTTCCTGTCATATATAGTACCTCACCTTACAGTGTCTCTAGTTACGTCTGACCTGAAGGCTTGTATGTTGTTACAGGTCTCCTATGTATACTCCTGTTTCCTGTCATATATAGTACCTCACCTTACAGTGTCTCTAGTTACGTCTGACCTGAAGGCTTGTATGTTGTTACAGGTCTCCTATGTATACTCCTGTTTCCTGTCATATATAGTACCTCACCTTACAGTGTCTCTAGTTACGTCTGACCTGAAGGCTTGTATGTTGTTACAGGTCTCCTATGTATACTCCTGTTTCCTGTCATATATAGTACCTCATCTTACAGTGGTTGGTTCTCTCCTTCTCTCATCTTACAGTATTCATTGAGGAGTATTGTACGACTTTGTATTTGCTTCCACCTCTAAACTGCTCTCTCTCTCTGTTCCTATCTCTCTCTCCCCCCAGTCTGTGCACCATGCTGTCCCTGCAGTGGGAACCAGAGATCATAGCTGTAGCAGTCATGTACCTGGCTGGACGGCTGTGTAAGTTTGACATCCAGGAGTGGACGTCCAAGCAGTCGTCACGGCGATGGTGGGAGCAGTTTGTCCAGGACGTCCCAGTGGAGCTGCTAGAAGGTATAGACAGGAAGTCTCTGACAGGATCTAGTGGAATATGTAATGCTGTATATTTGCCTTTCTGGACCTGCCTTCCAACATTGTGAGAGAGAAGAAGTTATTGATCTTTGTGTAAAAACATTTATTTGTAATGTAACAATTTCATATTTTTTTCTTTTGTCTCGTAGGGCTGAATCCTAAATTGAGATCTGTTCCCATAACTAAGCAAATCGCTTATTGACATGATTTATGCAACATGTCCAATGTGTAGCATATTTATCAAGTTAGAATTCGACCCATATTGTCCCTGTCTGCCGAACCTCGCCTCTCCTAATCTCTCTCTTCCCAGACATCTGTCACCAGATCCTGGACCTGTACTCCCAGGGGAAGACTCCCATCCCTCCAGGCCTGGAGCAGGAGACCAAGCAGAGAGGTCCACCCCACTCCCCGGTCCCTGCCCCTCCTCCAGTCCCAGAACCTCCACAGGACCAGCCTCCAGGGGGTGCTCCACCGCCCCCTCCACCCAAGAAGAACTCACCCCAGGGCAGCCCACCACGCCAGCTTAAACGCACACATGTGAGTGTGTGTTGTGTGCCTTACTGCGTTGTCCCTGGATGTTTCAGCTCAGCTGGTGATAAAGAAAACCCACTTTTCCATCTGGGGATCAATACAGTTTATTCATTCATTCAATAAATTATTAATTAACTCATTCATTCAATAAATTATTAATTAACTCATTCATTCAATAAATTATCAATTAACTCATTCATTCAATAAATTATCAATTAACTCAGTCATTCAATAAATTATCAATTAACTCATTCATTCATTAAATTATCAATTAACTCATTCATTCAATAAATTATCAATTAACTCATTCATTCAATAAATTATCAATTAACTCATTCATTCATTAAATTATCAATTAACTCATTCATTCATTAAATTATCAATTAACTCATTCATTCAATAAATTATCAATTAACTCATTCATTCAATAAATTATCAATTAACTCATTCATTCAATAAATTATCAATTAACTCATTCATTCATTAAATTATCAATTAACTCATTCATTCAATAAATTATCAATTAACTCATTCATTCAATAAATTATCAATTAACTCATTCATTCATTCATTTGTGTGTAGTATCTGTGGATAAAAGTGATCATTCAACCACCCTGACGTCATAGTTTCTCTATAGTTTCTCTATAGTTCTGTAGTAGCTTACCATAACTAAAGTGCTCAGAGGTCAAATTTGGTGCTTGTATTGTGTGCCTGCTTGAAGCAGCAGTGTATGTGAGTGACTATCTCTCTTTTTGTCTTCTCAGAGTTCTCTGAAAGAGGAACCTAAACCACCAGAACAAGTGGGTTGTAAGATTCCACGGTTGGAGAGCCCTATGCCCCCGCTGCCCACTTCACAACCCCCTCCTGGTGAGTGTCTCTTGGGTCGTTCCTCCTCAAAAAGCACCAGAAAGAAGATTTCAAAACCCACCCTCTCAGATTGTTCTGAAATCGCTTCTGTAGTTAGTAACAGATACCATTAGCATTCCGAAACTATAATTTGATCATTGAGAAATTAAGATAATTGTTTGCACCCAATTTGACCATTTAAATTTATATCTTATATATATACATCTTCAATAAATACTGTATATTACCCAATGTCTGATTTGGACCAAAGTTCTTCCTACCAATGAGACATGAGAAATCCCCTAAAACATTCTCCACACCCCATGCCAATCTCACCCCAACAACCAGTATCAGTTCTCGGTGTTTGACAAGTAGTATGAAGCTGTGGCTTGGAGTATTGCTTCTCCATACTATATAATGTATTCCCTGTGAATCTGGTTATGTTTTTTGCCCCTGTTCAGTGACATTAGTAATTGAAGCTGCTCGCTTAAGTAGTGTGGAAGTACCAGGTTTTGATCACTAAATGTTCCTGTGACCACACACAATCCATTTTTTATCATGAGCCAAGTCTATTGGTTTTCTACCCAAAGTTGCGAAAGAAATGTTGTGATCTCCTAGTGGTTAGAGTGTAGGCGGCAGGTATCCTAGTGGTTAGAGCATTGGACTAGTAACCGGAAAGTTGCAAGTTCAAACCCCCGAGCTGACATGGTACAAATCTGTCGTTCTGCCCCTGAACAAGGCAGTTAACCCACTGTTCCTAGGGCCGTCATTGAAAATAAGAATTTGTTCTTAACTGACTTGCCTAGTTAAATAAAGGTAAAATAAATAAAACATCTATTTAATAAACACAAGACACCAGCAAAATGTATAAAAGAAGGAACAGCAACATCTAGTGGTCAAAGCCTGGTACTTCCACACTACTTTATGGTAAATAATGCCTTAAATAATGTCTTACTCATTGGTAGGAAGAAGTTTGGTTCAAATCAGAATTTGAGTACTTTATTTATTGAACATTATCGGAATCCTATAAATTTAAATTGGTTGCAACCAATAAGATTCATTTCTCAGAGGTTAAAATTACATTTCAGCAAAATAATGTTTTAGGAATGCGATTCTTACCTGTTCTAAGAACAGTAACACTTTCAGAACTAGCTGAGATGATGATGGGTGTCTTGGCTTGCTGAAATGACACGGAACAGGTCTTACTTCTCAGTAGTTTCTCATCATTTTCCAAGATGGCGTAGCAGTCAGACGTCCTTTGTCCTCGTTTTATCGTGTCCCGTGTATATATCTTTTTATACGCATATCTTTTTTTTTTCTAAAACTCAACTTCAAAACATTCCTGCAACCCGCCACACCCAATGTGGTGCGGATCAGTTTTTTTCTAAAGTATTATTCACCTCGAATAAGGAATCCCACAACAGAAGCTAGCCAGCTCACTAGCTAGCAGTCAGCTAATCACTGCTAGCGGTCCACAGCTAACCTTTAGCTCGGAAAGCTCCCGCCAGTTTGTACAATGCGACTCAAACCAGAGCATACCGGACCTATTTTCTCTCCATATCCCCGGATTCCTACCGCAAGCTCTGGACATTTTCACCTGGATCTTCGCAGCTAGCTAGCTGCTATCCGACTACTGGCTAACGTTTTTCCCGGAGTAAGCACCAATTAGCCTGCAGCCCATGCTAGGCCCTTTCTCCCAGCTTGCTAGAGGCCCATCAGCCACTCCTGGGCTACAATACCCGGACCCCTTCTACTGCCTGTACGTGGCACGGAACCCCGCCGATCCTTAATGACTGGACTACGACTTTATCTACTCGAGGGGGTACTCAACTGACCTCTACATCGCGACCACCCCTGAATGCGCACCCCTCTGCTACTCAGAACCCTACTAATCCATCACGACTGGTCTATTGACGTCACCAACGCGGAGACCAAAACAGATTTTACTCTGTCGAGATGCCCCTCTAAGGCCCTTTTGCTAGCTTGCTAGCCCCGGTCTGCTAGCTTGTAGCCCCGGCCTGCTAGCTGTCTGAATCGCCGTGTCTCCAGCCAGTCCAACCACTCACTGGACCCCTGTTGGTCACCCGGCTACGCATGCCTCTCCATAATATCAATATGCCTTGTCCATTACTGTCCTGGTTAGTGATTATTGTCTTTTTTCACTGTAGAGCCTCTAGCCCTGATCAATATGCCTTAACCTACCACCTCCCACATATGCAGTGACATCACCTGGTTTAAACATCTCCAGAGACAATATCTCTCTCAATATCATTACTCAATGCCTAAGTTTACTTCCAATGTACTCACATCCTACCATGCCTTGAATCCATTCTCTCATGCCCAGAAACCTGCTCCTTTTAGCCTTTAGCCGTACCCTCATCCTACTCCTCCTCGGTTCCTCTGGTGATGTAGAGGTTAATCCAGGCCCTGCAGTGCCTAGCTCCACTCCCACTCCCCAGGTGCTCTCATTTGTTGACTTCTGTAACCGTAAAAGCCTTGGTTTCATGCATGTTAACATTAGAAGCCTCCTCCCTAAGTTTGTTTTATTCACTGCTTTAGCACACTCTGCCAACCCTGATGTCCTAGCCGTGTCTGAATTCTGGCTTAGGAACACCAAAAACCCTGAAGTTTCCATCCCTAACTAGAAACAAGTCTCTCACTGTTGCCGCTTGCTATAGACCACCCTCTGCCCCCAGCTGTGCCCTGGACACCATATGTGAATTGATTTCCCCCCGATCTATCTTCAGAGGTCGTGCTGCTAGGTGACCTAAACTGGGACATGCTTAACACCCCGGCCATCCTACAATCTATGCTTGATGCCCTCAATCTCACACAAATGATCAATGAACCCACCAGGTACAACCCCAAATCCGTAAACACTTGCACCCTCATAGATATCATCCTAACCAACCTGCCCTCAAAATACACCTCTGCTGTTTTCAACCACCCCTCATCACTGTTAAACGCTCCCTAAAACACTTCAGCATGCAGGCATTTCTAATCGACCTGGCCCGGGTATCTTGGAAGGATATTGACCTCATTCCGTCAGTAGAGGATGCCTGGTTAATCTTTAAAAGTGCCTACCTCACCATCTTAAATTAGCATGCCCCATTAAAAAATGTAGAACCAGGAACAGATATAGTCCTTGGTTCTCTCCAGACCTGACTGCCCTTGACCAGCACAAAAACATCCCGTGGAGTTCTGCATTAGTATCGAACAGCCCCCGAGATATGCAACGTTTCAGGGAAGTTAGGAACAAATATACACAGGCAGTTAGGAAAGCCAAGGATAGCTTTTTCAAGCAGAAATTTGCATCCTGTAGCACAAACCCCAAAAAGTTCTGGGACACTGTAAAGTCCATGGAGAATAAGATAATCTCCTCCCAGCTGCCCACTGCACAGAGGATAGGAAACACTGTCACCACCGATAAAATCCACTATAATTGATCATTTCAAAAAGCATTTTTCCATGGCTGGCCATGCTTTCCACCTGGCTACCCCTACCCTGGTCAACAGCCCTGCGCTCCCCACAGCAACTCGCCCAAACCTCCCCCATTTCTCCTTCACCCAAATCCAGATAGCTTATGTTCTGAAAGAGCTGCAAAATCTGGACCCCTACAAATCAGCCGGGCTAGACAATCTGGACCCTTTCTTTCTAAAATGATCTGCCGAAATTGTTGCAACCCCTATTACTAGCCTGTTCAACCTCTTTCGTATCATCTGAGATTCCCAAAGATTTGAAAGCTGCCGCGGTCATCCCCCTCTTCAAAGGGGGAGACACTCTTGACCCAAACTGCTACAGACTTATATCTATTCTACCATGCCTTTCTAAGGTCTTTGAAAGCCAAGTTAACAAACAGATTACCGACCATTTCGAATCTCAGCGCACCTTCTCCACTATGCAATCTGGTTTCAGAGCTAATCATAGGTACACCTCAGCCACGCTCAAGGTCCTAAACGATATCATAACTGCTATCGATAAGAGACATTACTGTGCAGCCGTATTCATCGACCTGGCTAAGGCTTTCGACTCTGTCAATTACAACATTCTTATTGGCAGACTCAACAGCCTTGGTTTCTCAAATGATTGCCTCACCTGGTTCACCAACTACTTCTCCGATGGAGTTCAGTATGTCAAATCGGAGGGCCTGTTGTCCGGACCTCTGGCAGTCTCTATGGGGGTGCCACAGAGTTCAATTCTCGGGCCGACTCTCTTCTCTGTATACGTCAATGATGTCGCTCTAGCTGCTGGTGATTCTTTGATCCACCTCTACGCAGACGACACCATTCTGTATATTTCTGGCACCTCTTTGGACACTGTGTTAACTAACCTCCAGATGAGCTTCAATGCCATACAACTCTCCTTCCGTGGCCTCCAACTGCTCTTAAATGCAAGTAAAACTAAATGCATGCTTTTCAACCGATCGCTGCCCGCACCTGCCCGCCTGTCCAGCATCACTACTCTGGACGGTTCTGACTTAGAATATGTGGACAACTACAAATACCTAGGTGTCTGGTTAGACTGTAAACTCTCCTTCCAGACTCGAATTAAACATGTCCAATCCAAAATTAAATCTAGAATCGGCTTCCTATTTCGCAACAAAGCATCCTTCACACATGCTGCCAAACATAGCCTCGTAAAACTGACCATCCTACCAATCCTCAACTTCGGCAATGTCATTTACAAAATAGCCTACAACACTCTACTCAACAAACTGGATGCAGTCTATCACAGTGCCATCCACTTTGTCACCAAAGCCCCATATACTACCCACCACTGCGACCTGTATGCTCTCGTTGGCTGGCCCTCACTTCATACTCGTCGCCAAACCCACTGGCTCCAGGTTATCTACAAGTCTCTGCTAGGTAAAGCCCTGCCTTATCTCAGCTCCCTGGTCACCATAGCAGCACCCACCCGTAGCATGAGCTCCAGCAGGTATATCTCACTGGTCACCCCCAAAACCAGTTCTTCCTTTGGCTGCCTTTCCGTCCAGTTCTCTGCTGCCAATGACTGGAACGAACTGCAAAAATCTCTGAAGCTGGAGACTCTTACCTCCCTCACTAGCTTTAAGCACCAGCTGTCAGAGCAGCTCACAGATTACTGCACCTGTACATAGCCCATCTGTAAACAGCCCATCCAATCGTCCTCATCCCCATACTGTATTTATTTATTTATCTTGCTTCTTTGCACCCCAGTATCTCTACTTGCACATTCATCTTCTGCACATCCTACCATTCCAGTGTTTAACTGCTATATTGTAATTCCTTCGCCACCATGGTCTATTTATTGCCTTACCTCCCTTATCCTACCTCATTTGCACATGCTGTATATAGATTTTTCCACTGTATTATTGACTGTATGTTTGTTTTACTCCATGTGTTGTTGTTGGATGTGTCGAACTGCTTTGCTTTACCTTGGCCAGGTCGCAGTTGCAAATGAGAACTTGTTCTCAACTAGCCAACCTGGTTGAATAAAGGTGAAATTTAAAAAAATATGCAATAACAGCAGTAGCTTCTGATCATCTTTGTCTTATCGGAGAGAATAGCTGGTCAGTTGTTATATGATGGATGAAGTGGCATATTTATGTTGTGTGTTTAATGAGACAGTTGTAGAGATGTGGGTGCAGGGCCTTTCTGTAAGAGCAGAAAACACAACAGGCGTTCCAATCTTTAGGCCTTCTTAGAATCCCAATGTACATAACTAACTTCCCCCCCAGCCTAGTCAGAACACTCCCCACCCCCCCTCCTCCTGCCCTGCTCTCTCAGACCAATCTGATTACTGTTGCAACGAGTACTCCGCAGGGAGTGTAAAGTCTAAACTCTGGGAATACTAGGAATGACTGTCTGGGTAGAAGTGTGTTGGATGTTTTCAGGTCTCAAACTTTTGGTCTTGTTGAACAGGAATTATAACCTATGATTAGGATGGTTTGTTTAGTGGAGTTGGAAATGACATGATTTCTCTCTTTCTTTCCGTCTCTCTCCATAGATCGTAGAGCACCACCGGTCCCTCCTGAAGCAGAGCCAGCCGTGGGGACTGAACCCGTTCCCCCTCCCCCCTCTCACGCCCCACCCCCCCACCAGCCCCCTCCCCTGCCCCACCGCCCCCCTCCTCCTCCTCCCTCTAGTTACATCATGGGAATGTCCACCTCTAGCTCCTACATGTCAGGGGAAGGCTTCCAGAGCCTTCAGTCTATAATGAAGACAGGGGAACCGTCCTACGCCCCCATGCCCCCCAACTACGGTCCCCCCATGCCCTATCACCCTCACGTTTACCCTAACGCCCCACCCCCTGGCCCCCCACCCAGCGCCTACCCACCCCCCAACCTGCCCCCTCCCTCCCCAGCATACCCTCCACCGGGCTACAACCACAGCTACCCTGAGTACCCCCCTCCCCCTCCACGCATGCCCCCTCCAGGGATGGGTATGCCTCCTGGGGTGTACCCCCTGCCACCAGGCCAGCCTCAGGTGCCCCTGCCACCCCCTGGCATGCCCATGAATCATGGGGGATGGATGAGATGAGAGGAAGAGAAATGTGGAAGAAAAGTAGAGGAATGTCTGATGCTTAGCAGTCCTGTTCCTGTTGTCAGTCCTGGGTCGTGTTCATTAGGCACCAAACAGAAGAAAGTCCCTCAGTTTGGTTATCTGAACTTGTCCAATAAGAAATACTCCTTTTCGGCTTTCTGTTGCAAAACAGTTTGGTACATTGTGTCCTAATGAGTACGACTCTGGAGTCCACTGGAGATCTTAACAAATAAAGGAGCGATCTGTTTAATGTACATGATCTTAGAGGCGTTGTGGAATCCCATACATGTACATCTTTATGATCCCTGGAATCTGAACAGGCATTCTGTAGAGATTCTATCAGTTCCACATTCCAAAGGGTTCCTTTTGAGAGTACACGAGGCAGATGATATTGAATCCTTAACATGGTTGAACACATTTTGAGATGAATTGAAAGGAAATACAATTGATATTTAGACTGATGGTCCGGTTAATGCTACAAAAAGGCTGCTTGTTTTTGCTTACATATTTTTTGTCTGTGTGAAAATAAAATATTTTCAGTAATCAATATTGTGATAACTTTACCTTGTGTGTGGAAAACCAAGTTGGGTTTATCGCGGAAAATACCAAACTTATTTTTTCCTCCTTATTATTTTAATTTAGCTGTGTGATTATTGGTTAATCTGTCAAATGTATTGGACTGGATGTACCCTGTATAATTACAGTAATTGCACTTAAACTGTTACTTGTAGGAGTCATGAACTGAGAGACGTTGGTAACCCATATCTGAACGGCAGGGCGATAGAGCACTGGACAGCCAGGGGTGTATTTGTACATAATGATCAACTTTACTATGTGAAATCTGAGCGATGGGATCTTTTTAGAATGCTTATATCAATAGTGCCTTAATTAGGCTTTACTTTAACAAACTATTTTGTGCTTTCTATACACACACACACACTTTTATGTCTCGTAGGCCCTTGGGATAATAAAATAAATTTATCTTACTTTGAAACGAGTGTTTGTGTAGTGTTATTAGTCTAGCCAGTGTTACTATTACTGCCATGACTCGTTCCTCAACCCTGCTAATTGAGGCTAGTGTTGAGTGTTTTATGTTGTTGTTGACGTGTGTTTGGGGGTGTATTCACTAGGAAGGAACCAAACGGAAGGGGGAGGGACCTACTTGAATATGTCCAATAGAAACTTGTTTCCGTTCCAAAATGTTTTGGACTAATGAGTACACCCCAGGTGAAGTTCAGACTGTCTGCTTCTCAGGTCCTGACCTTAGGAACTATCAGCTTCACTGTTTTGTCTGTTTGTGACCCCCCACCCCTCCACAAACTACACCCACACATTCACTGACCAGTGGTTTAACCTGTATCCGCTGTATCTGTGTCCACTTTGAAGGTTTTCGCCAATACTGTCAGTCCCATTCCGTTGATCCAACTTGAAATGTTAAGTTTCTCAGACATAAAATACAGTACATTGATCATTCACTATATAAACCAGCAGAGGGCAGGTTTGCTCAAGTTCTGAATTCCTGTCACTTCAGTATGGGAAGGTACTGTATGTGTTTATCAGTTCAGCTCAAGTCAGCATTTCCTGACACATGAATTCAGAGAAGACACAGAATTACAAAGAGAGTAATTGTTTATTTTTTTTCAACTAAAAAAATCATCTAAAAGTGACCTAGTTCAATTACTGTTTTTGTTTTGTTAACTATCACCTACACATATTTGTCTGATCTCAGCGAAATTCATGGGGGGGGAAAAAAAACGTTTACATTCATGCTAGTTGCTATAGGAATAGTTTGCATTAAACACTGTAGGGTCGGTGTCTGAAATAACAACCTATTCCCTATATAGCACAATGCATATGACCAGGGTCAGCACAAGGCAGTGGTCAAAAGTAGTGCACTCTGGAATATATTGTTATTTTGAGACGCAGACTAGGTTCTAGGATCATCATGACTTCTAGTTTAGCACATATATACAGAATAGGAAAAATGCAACAAAGTTCAAAACACAGGTTCCAACTCAAAATCCCATGCAGAGAAAAATGTGGCACATCTCAAATCAAAATGCCAGACTGAAAAGCATTACATCATTATAACATTATATCATTATATCATCATAGCTTCGAATCAGTTGTTCCTAGAAAAAAAAAGGACACTTTTTGAAAATCCATACTTTCATTTTCTTTTTTTGTTGTTGTAGTAGATCCTATTAGAGAGAACCCGAGGAGGACGAATCGTAAGAATGTACGGTCAGAAGCCTCAACGTTCTAATTTGGAAAAACTAATACTAGAGCCAGGAGAGCTTGAGCTGTCAATCATTACCAATTGCCCAATCAAAAGACCTGGATACCAATCAAAATCTCCTGATAGGTCAAAATCTTAAACTGGCCAATCACATGACAGCCCTATTATTGGATAGCTCTCCCCATTTTTTTTTATCGAAACACCTGGCAATAAATAGCCTTGAACAGTTTGATCATAACAGTACTTATTATTTCATCTGACATCATTATAACTGTTTAAAACATCTAAGGGAAGACTTGCTCTTTCTCACATTCCAACAGAAGTCATTTTCTACAAAACATGCACAGTCCACTGCTGAAACTCATCTGCTGTATCCACCATGACTAAAAACACAGTCATATTATGCTAATTGAAAATGAAAAGCTTTCCATTTATTTGACAACTTTCTTAGCTTTTAATTAAAATACTGTGTTGTACAGCGGTTTGATTAATGCAATAGTTATTGATGACCAAAAAATAGCCAAAATTAGTCTGATCTGTCCTTTATGACAGTAAAGAGAACGTTTCTGAAACATTCTGTCATGAAACTTATTATTTCATATAAAATGAATGCAATACAATGTGTTCAGTAGTCTCCAACCCTGTAGTAACCAGGTGTCATCAGTCTGTTACAGAGAACGTCAGTACACACAGGCAGCCTGACCAAACGTCAACAAAGAATCCCCACGATATCCACAGAGGAGCCACAGGGTCGGGGGAAAAGCTCTCGTTATTTCCCAACCTGAGAAACATGATTGTCTTAGAGCAGACATAACCTTGTACATTTTAGTAAAAAAAAACAAAAAAAAACATTGACTCTTGGCTGAGAGGGTTTAGATTTAAAATGGCCTTGATACGTTTACAGAGGAGATGAAGTAATCATTGGTTTCAACGAACTACAGTAAAAAGATGAGTGGTTACCTTAGAAAGAACCCTGTTCAGTTGTGTGCTTTTGTAAAACATAAAACCCACAAAACAGTCCGTTTATAACACGTGGCCACGCTAAAATAATAATAAAAAACAAAAAGCTCAAAATAAACGATAACAACAACAATGCAGTGCTATGTTTTTTTTTCGTTTACATATTTTACACTAGTTTTAAAAGTGATCTCTATAATAGTACTGTATTAATAATAGACTTCTCTTATGAGCATAGGGTGCTATGTATCATATCACAATGGGTATCACGTATTAACACTTTGGATGCTAATGCTAATTCTGCTAAGGCAAGCATTAGCTAATGCTAATTCTGCTAAAGCTAGCATTAGCTAAGGCTAATTTCGCTAAGGCTAGCATTAGCTAATGCTAATTATGCTAATCAACCAGATAAAGGCAAAGCACAACTAACAGAGGAGCTAGCTGTTTTTTTTTATTTATTGGGAAGTACTATGAAGGAGTGGGGTGACATTGCTCCTGGACACTGCTCCACCGTCAGTTCTGTACATTACCTCTAAAGGCTCAAGATCAGGATTGAAGGTGGATGAAGCTGATCCTAGAATTGTCCATACGAGACACTCGTAACCCAAAATGTAACCGTGTCTGACATTATCACAGCGTCACTGTAACATCCTAGAGATCCTATAGCTCTCATCTGAGTTTCTTTCTTTCTTTTTTTAGCATGAAACAAAACAACATAAGAATTTGGTCTGTAATAGTCATCAGCACTGTGTAAAGTGTAAGCCTGTCTAACTATAAACCTAACATCTGTAATAGTCATCAGCACTGTGTAAAGTGTAAGCCTGTCTGACTATAAACCTAACATCTGTAATACAAGGAAAGTGGCAAATCAGTGAAACTAGCTGCCAGTTATCAACAACACTGGAAGTTCAAACGAAATGTGTGTGTATGGGGAGTTGACTAGTGGTGAGGGAGAGATGGAGAGGTCCATTCTGTGGTTTTCCTGGGTCGTATAATATCCAGTCACATATCCCAGGAGAATGGTGGGTGATGGGACCTATAGTCAGCGGGAGAATGGTGTTATGGGTAGTGTAGGTAGTAGGAATGGGATGGGTCATATAATATCCAGTCACATATCCCAGGAGAATGGTGGGTGATGGGACCTATAGTCAGCGGGAGAATGGTGTTATGGGTAGTGTAGGTAGTAGGAATGGGATGGGTCGTATAATATCCAGTCACATATCCCAGGAGAATGGTGGGTGATGGGACCTATAGTCAGCGGGAGAATGGTGTTATGGGTAGTAGGAATGGGGAGCATGTAGGAAGGACTCTCTCTCTCTCTCTTTCTCCCTCTCTGGTTGCTATGGACTACATGGGGCCTTTGAACTGGTTACCAGAGAGATGCTGTCTGATAGACGGCTTAGATCCTGCCACGTCGCCCAGCTTTCTCCACACCACCTGCTCACACACGTACGCACACACACGTACGCACACACACGTACGCACGCACACGTACGCACGCACACGTACGCACGCACACACATAAAAAGAAAACAAACAAATAAGTTATGTTATGCAACCTTTTTTTATACACAGAAGCTGAAATTCAATCATTTTGATGTTGATGCCCCCAAAACACTATGTGCAGGAAAAGCATCTCTGTCCTCACTTGGTCTTTCACTAACTAAACCCCCGGTGGAATCTCTCTGTCCTCACTTGGTCTTTCACTAACTGAACCCCCGGTGGAATCTCTCTGTCCTCACTTGGTCTTACACTAACTGAACCCCCGGTGGAATCTCTCTGTCCTCACTTGGTCTTTCACTAACTCAACCCCAGGTGGAATCTCTGTCCTCACTTGGTCTTTCACTAACTGAACCCCCGGTGGAATCTCTCTGTCCTCACTTGGTCTTTCACTAACTGAATCCCTGAAGGAATCTCTCTGTGTGTGAGATGACAGGACACAGGGGCCCATAGATAATACAGGACACAGGGCCATATAGATAATACAGGACACAGGGCCCCATAGATAATACAGGACCCAGGGCCCCATAGATAATACAGGACACAGGGCCCCATAGATAATACAGGACACAGGCCCCCATAGATAATACAGGACCCAGGGCCCCATAGATAATACAGGACACAGGGCCCCATAGATAACACAGAGCCGGTGTTGTGAAGCTCCCCAGATTCCTATCCTGCCACATCAGTCTGGTCCCTAGAAACTTTTGAATAGGCCCTGAGGACGTGGATATATATGCCTTCCTCAGCATTCAACTCCCTCTCCTCCCCCCGAAAAACCATGGCACAGCACTGGGTGAAACTCATAAGGCTCGGAGCCAGAGCGCGCTGCTTAGACCACAGTGCCACTGCAGCTCATAATGCTCTAGCAAGCAGGGAGAGGACTTAATAATATTTGATGGAAACAGCCCATTGTTTTGAATTATTTGGTTAAATATTATCCCCAACCCATAGCCCTTACATTAACCCCTCGGAATGAAAACCTAAACTTAACCCTTTGAGTTGTTACCGTTTTAACCCTGTAACCATGTGGAATTAACCATGTAACCATGTGGAATTAACCCTGTTACCAAGTGGAATTAACCCTGTTACCAAGTGGAATTAACCCTGTAACCACATGGAATTAACCCTGTAACCACGTGGAATTAACCCTGTAACCATGTGGAATTAACCCTGTTACCAAGTGGAATTAACCCTGTAACCATGTGGAATTAACCCTGTTACCAAGTGGAATTAACCCTGTAACCACATGGAATTAACCCTGTAACCACGTGGAATTAACCCTGTAACCATGTGGAATTAACCCTGTTACCAAGTGGAATTAACCCTGTTACCAAGTGGAATTAACCCTGTAACCACATGGAATTAACCCTGTAACCACGTGGAAATTAACCCTGTAACCATGCGGAATTAACCCTGTAACCACGTGTAATTAACCCTATAACCACGTGTAATTAACCCTGTTACCAAGTGGAATTAACCCTGTAACCACATGGAATTAACCCTGTAACCACGTGGAATTAACCCTGTCACCACAGAATTAACCCTGTAACTACACAAAATTAACCCTGTAACCACGTGGAATTAGCCCTGTAACCACGTGGAAATTAACCCTGTAACCATGCGGAATTAACCCTGTAACCACGTGGAATTAACCCTATAACCACGTGTAATTAACCCTGTAACCGTGCGGAATTAACCCTGTAACCACGTGGAATTAACCCTGTAACCATGCGGAATTAACCCTGTAACCATGTGGAATTAACCCTGTAACCATGCGGAATTAACCCTATAACCACAAAGAATTAACCCTGTAACCATGCGGAATTAACCCTGTAACCACACAGAATTAACCCTGTAACCATGCGGAATTAACCCTGTAACCATGCGGAATTAACCCTATAACCACACAGAATTAACCCTGTAACCATGCGGAATTAACCCTGTAACCATGCGGAATTAACCCTGTAAAAAAAAAGTACTTTCATCCATAATACGGCAAATTCCAAAGTGAAACTATGAGATCAGGTTGGCAACATACCTATGTAGGGGCCGGTAGACTAGCTGTCTCTCTGTGTCTCTCTCTGTGTCTCTCTCTCTGTGTGTGTCTCTCTTTCTCTGTGTCTCTCTCTGTCTCTCTCGCTCTCTCTCCCTGTGTCTCTTTCTCTCACTCTCTGTGTCTCTCTCTGTCTCTCTCTCTCACTGTCTCTCTCTGTCTCTCTGTGTCTCTCTCTGTCTCTCTGTGTCTCTTTCTCTCTCTCTCTGTGTCTCACTCTGTCTCTCTCTGTCTCTAATCAGTAGGCATTTTTTTAATAATGGAGGGAAGAAGCAGAGAAGAGGAGAGGAGGGGTGCTCTGCTCTTTTCCCTGCCTGCTCAGAGAGATTAATTGCTCTGACAGTTGGGCTGCGAGACCCTCTTATAAAATATTCCAACTAGAACACCGCTCCACGATGGGACACAGACACAGAGGAGCAACCAGTGGTGTAGTGGAGGCTGTATGCAGTGGGCATTGCGTATTCTTGATGCTTATGAATGTAGTGTAGTGGAGATACACTCTGTATCAATTATGCAGTACAATAGAGAAATCATCCACAAAGTAGCCTACACAAAGTGAAATATAGTCTAGTTTCAGAGGAATATCAGGCAGCAAGAGCATGCAGCTCTCAGAATAATGACACCGGTAGCCGGTAGGGTAGGTAGGAAAGGAGTTTCAACTTATATCTATCTACCAGTACACGCTAACTAAGTCAAAACATGGGTATGTAAACCAGGAATTGCAAAAGGTCAAAAATCTTGGTTTTAATCTTTGCAATGTGCAATTCAGTCATCGTGTTGTGTTTCTAAAGACTTTCTAAAATAAAAACCTTCCCCATTAAATGTTGACTGCAAAGTAGGCAGAATGATAGCATGATGAGTGGTGTCAATCGGGAGGAAATTTGTTTTTGAAAACTTTGCCGTCACATAATGTAGGCCTACATTGGACATTACAGAAACACTGCAAGCCAAATAGTCTCTTGCTAGGTGTGCAACTTAATTAAAGAGCAACTACACATGATTCCATATGTGTTATAGTTTTGATGTCTTAACTATTATTCTACAGTGTAGAAAATAGTAAAAAATGTAAGAAAAACCCTTGAATGAGTAGGTGTGTCCAAACTTTTGACTGGTACAGTACTTAAGCAATAACGCCAGAGGGGGTGTGGTATATGGCCAATTGTCACAAGTCCGACCGAGGGTGGTTTCCCTTCCCGGTCGGGTGGCGCTCGGCGGTCGTCGTCACCGGCCTATTAGCTGCCACTGATTGTCTTTCCTCCCCCTCCTTGTATGTTTATTGGTAGCACCTGTTAGTGAATCATTAGTTGGATTTTATTAGACAGCCGGCCCGCCTGGTTGTTGTGCGGGATTATTTCAGTGTAACCTTCGGCTCTGTTGTTAGAGCCTGGTCGTGCATTTTCCGTTGTACATTTTCATTCCCTGTGTTTGGGGCCGTTACTATTGTGAGCACCCTGTGGTGCGCTGGTGCTATTAAAGACGCACAGCATTGCACTTTCTGTCTCCTGCGTTTGACTCCACACCCACGACACCCGGAGCATTACACCAATATACCACGGCTAAGGGCTGTTCTTAGGTACGACGCAACGCGGAGTGCCTGGACACAGCCCTTAGCCGTGGTATATTGGCAATATACCACAAGTCCCTGAGGCCAAGTCCCCCACAAGTCCCTGCTATTATAAACTGGTTACCAACGTAATTAGAGCAGTAAAAACACATGTTTTGTCATACCCGTGGTATAATCAGCATTCAGGGTTATACAACTACTTACGTTACACATCTCTCTAACGATGGCTTTTTCCTTCTCACTCAGATCCTCCTCGTAGTCCTCTGGGACCTGCTTCTTATCCAGGTTCTCGTGCACCTCCAACACCTGGTACAATCAGGCATTTATGATCATCAAACCAAGCTAGTGAATAAATGTGATTCGCTGTTTAAAGCAGCAGTTGGCAGTTATGTACATATTGTTGTTTTATTCCTTTCGCTTATTTTCTGAATAACTGTAAAGATGTAAATATTGTGTCGTTCCATGGAAGCTGTTGCCGTAGTGATTACCAAAAGATACCTGTGTTGTCACTGTGTTGTTCCAGCCTGCTCTGATGTTGGTGGTTACCTGTGACATTGAGATTGTAGAGCAGGGATACTCATTTTTTGAGAAGGCCCGGTTACACAAATGTCCTAGGTGACAAAGGTCCGGATGGATATTGTAATTTATCGGCGTAGAAACAAACCCCCACCTCACAACCCATGTGACCCCAAACTGTTCAGACTGTTCACAGCCGTCTTGTTGGAAAGAAAAAAAAATGCAGTTTTAAAGCTAATAACCTGCAATTCTACACGTTTTTCATGTTTTATGTGTGTTCATATGACACTATGAGTCGAATCCCGACCAAATTCCTTTATAAAAAAATAATAATTTTGGGACCCAACGTCCGTATTGACCTCGTTCTGGGTCCGGATCTGGCCTGGGGTCTGCCTGTTGCGTATGGCTGTTGTAGAATTATCATGAGGAGAGCTGATGTTGTTGTAGTTGATGTGCTGTGAGAGATAATGTGAAGTTGTCGTACCTTCATGGCGTGGACCACAGCCTCTGGTTTCTGAACACAGGACAGGTAGCCTGTTACCGGGGTTGACTCGCTGGTGGGGAGACGACCAACCGTGCCCTAAGAGGAGAAAGACTAGTTAGTCTGGTGAGGAGACCACCAACCGTGCCCTGAGAGGAGAAAGACTAGTTAGTCTGGTGAGGAGAACACCAACCGTGCCCTGAGAGGAGAAAGACGAGTTAGTCTGGTGAGGAGAACACCAACCGTGCTCTGAGAGGAGAAAGACTAGTTAGTCTGGTGAGGAGAACACCAACCGTGCCCTGAGAGGAGAAAGACTAGTTAGTCTGGTGAGGAGAACACCAACCGTGCCCTAAGAGGAGAAAGACTAGTTAGTCTGGTGAGGAGAACACCAACCGTGCCCTGAGAGGAGAAAGACTAGTTAGTCTGGTGAGGAGACCACCAACCGTGCCCTAAGAGGAGAAAGACTAGTTAGTCTGGTGGGGAGAACACCAACCGTGCCCTGAGAGGGGAGAAAGACTAGTTAGTCTGGTGAGGAGAACACCAACCGTGCCCTGAGAGGGGAGAAAGACTAGTTAGTCTGGTGAGGAGAACACCAACCGTGCCCTGAGAGGGGAGAAAGACTAGTTAGTCTGGTGAGGAGAACACCAACCATGCCCTGAGAGGGGAGAAAGACTAGTTAGTCTGGTGGGGAGAACACCAACCGTGCCCTGAGAGGGGAGAAAGACTAGTTAGTCTGGTGAGGAGAACACCAACCGTGCCCTGAGAGGAGAAAGACTAGTTAGTCTGGTGAGGAGAACACCAACCGTGCCCTGAGAGGGGAGAAAGACTAGTTAGTCTGGTGAGGAGAACACCAACCGTGCCCTGAGAGGGGAGAAAGACTAGTTAGTCTGGTGAGGAGAACACCAACCGTGCCCTGAGAGGGGAGAAAGACTAGTTAGTCTGGTGGGGAGACGACCAACCGTGCCCTGAGAGGAGAAAGACTAGTTAGTCTGGTGAGGAGAACACCAACCGTGCCCTGAGAGGAGAAAGACTAGTTAGTCTGGTGGGGAGAACACCAACCGTGCCCTGAGAGGAGAAAGACTAGTTAGTCTGGTGGGGAAAACACCAACCGTGCCCTGAGAGGAGAAAGACTAGTTAGTCTGGTGAGGAGACCACCAACCGTGCCCTGAGAGGAGAAAGACTAGTTAGTCTGGTGAGGAGACCACCAACTGTGCCCTGAGAGGGGAGAAAGACTGAGTTATTCTAGTTAGTCTCACGAGGCCAGATTATATAATCTTGCTCTAATCCAAACTATTTGTAATTGCCTGCAATTACTTCCTTATAATAAGGTGTCCTAACCACAAAAGTAAAACATAGCTAACATTTCCTTTTTATGTGTTAGCAGAACCCACAGTGTGAGATGTGTTAACAGAACCCACAGTGTGAGATGTGTTAGCAGAACCCACAGTGTGAGATGTGTTAGCAGAACCCACAGTGTGAGATGTGTTAGCAGAACCCACAGTGTGAGATGTGTTAGCAGAACCCACAGTGTGAGATGTGTTAACAGAACCCACAGTGTGAGATGTGTTAGCAGAACCCACAGTGTGAGATGTGTTAGCAGAACCCACAGTGTGAGATGTGTTAGCAGAACCCACAGTGTGAGATGTGTTAGCAGAACCCACAGTGTGAGATGTGTTAACAGAACCCACAGTGTGAGATGTGTTAGCAGAACCCACAGTGTGAGATGTGTTAGCAGAACCCACAGTGTGAGATGTGTTAGCAGAACCCACAGTGTGAGATGTGTTAACAGAACCCACAGTGTGAGATGTGTTAGCAGAACCCACAGTGTGAGATGTGTTAGCAGAACCCACAGTGTGAGATGTGTTAGCAGAACCCACAGTGTGAGATGTGTTAGCAGAACCCACAGTGTGAGATGTGTTAACAGAACCCACAGTGTGAGATGTGTTAGCAGAACCCACAGTGTGAGATGTGTTAGCAGAACCCACAGTGTGAGATGTGTTAGCAGAACCCACAGTGTGAGATGTGTTAGCAGAACCCACAGTGTGAGATGTGTTAGCAGAACCCACAGTGTGAGATGTGTTAGCAGAACCCACAGTGTGAGATGTGTTAACAGAACCCACAGTGTGAGATGTGTTAGCAGAACCCACAGTGTGAGATGTGTTAGCAGAACCCACAGTGTGAGATGTGTTGGCAGAACCCACAGTGTGAGATGTGTTAACAGAACCCACAGTGTGAGATGTGTTAGCAGAACCCACAGTGTGAGATGTGTTAGCAGAACCCACAGTGTGAGATGTGTTAGCAGAACCCACAGTGTGAGATGTGTTAGCAGAACCCACAGTGTGAGATGTGTTAACAGAACCCACAGTGTGAGATGTGTTAGCAGAACCCACAGTGTGAGATGTGTTAGCAGAACCCACAGTGTGAGATGTGTTAGCAGAACCCACAGTGTGAGATGTGTTAGCAGAACCCACAGTGTGAGATGTGTTAGCAGAACCCACAGTGTGAGATGTGTTAACAGAACCCACAGTGTGAGATGTGTTAGCAGAACCCACAGTGTGAGATGTGTTAGCAGAACCCACAGTGTGAGATGTGTTAGCAGAACCCACAGTGTGAGATGTGTTAGCAGAACCCACAGTGTGAGATGTGTTAGCAGAACCCACAGTGTGAGATGTGTTAGCAGAACCCACAGTGTGAGATGTGTTAACAGAACCCACAGTGTGAGATGTGTTAGCAGAACCCACAGTGTGAGATGTGTTAACAGAACCCACAGTGTGAGATGTGTTGGCAGAACCCACAGTGTGAGATGTGTTAGCAGAACCCACAGTGTGAGATGTGTTAGCAGAACCCACAGTGTGAGATGTGTTAGCAGAACCCACAGTGTGAGATGTGTTAACAGAACCCACAGTGTGAGATGTGTTAGCAGAACCCACAGTGTGAGATGTGTTAGCAGAACCCACAGTGTGAGATGTGTTAGCAGAACCCACAGTGTGAGATGTGTTAGCAGAACCCACAGTGTGAGATGTGTTAGCAGAACCCACAGTGTGAGATGTGTTAACAGAACCCACAGTGTGAGATGTGTTAGCAGAACCCACAGTGTGAGATGTGTTAGCAGAACCCACAGTGTGAGATGTGTTAGCAGAACCCACAGTGTGAGATGTGTTAGCAGAACCCACAGTGTGAGATGTGTTAGCAGAACCCACAGTGTGAGATGTGTTAGCAGAACCCACAGTGTGAGATGTGTTAGCAGAACCCACAGTGTGAGATGTGTTGGCAGAACCCACAGTGTGAGATGTGTTGGCAGAACCCACAGTGTGAGATGTGTTAGCAGAACCCACAGTGTGAGATGTGTTAGCAGAACCCACAGTGTGAGATGTGTTAGCAGAACCCACAGTGTGAGATGTGTTAGCAGAACCCACAGTGTGAGATGTGTTAGCAGAACCCACAGTGTGAGATGTGTTAGCAGAACCCACAGTGTGAGATGTGTTAGCAGAACCCACAGTGTGAGATGTGTTAGCAGAACCCACAGTGTGAGATGTGTTAGCAGAACCCACAGTGTGAGATGTGTTAGCAGAACCCACAGTGTGAGATGTGTTAGCAGAACCCACAGTGTGAGATGTGTTAGCAGAACCCACAGTGTGAGATGTGTTAGCAGAACCCACAGTGTGAGATGTGTTAACAGAACCCACAGTGTGAGATGTGTTAGCAGAACCCACAGTGTGAGATGTGTTAGCAGAACCCACAGTGTGAGATGTGTTAGCAGAACCCACAGTGTGAGATGTGTTAGCAGAACCCACAGTGTGAGATGTGTTAGCAGAACCCACAGTGTGAGATGTGTTAGCAGAACCCACAGTGTGAGATGTGTTAGCAGAACCCACAGTGTGAGATGTGTTAGCAGAACCCACAGTGTGAGATGTGTTAGCAGAACCCACAGTGTGAGATGTGTTAGCAGAACCCACAGTGTGAGATGTGTTAGCAGAACCCACAGTGTGAGATGTGTTGGCAGAACCCACAGTGTGAGATGTGTTGGCAGAACCCACAGTGTGAGATGTGTTGGCAGAACCCACAGTGTGAGATGTGTTGGCAGAACCCACAGTGTGAGATGTGTTGGCAGAACCCTCAGTGTGAGATGTGTTAGCAGAACCCACAGTGTGAGATGTGTTAGCAGAACCCTCAGTGTGAGATGTGTTAGCAGAACCCACAGTGTGAGATGTGTTGGCAGAACCCACAGTGTGAGATGTGTTGGCAGAACTGCTCGTGGGTTTTATTCCTTGCTGCGTAAGTAAAGGTTTTGGACAGTGCAGATAAAAATCATAGCCAACGGGGGTTTACTGTTCATATGGATGTTGAGTTCTGTGTTCAGTTCCCTGCATAATCAGCCTTCCAGTATGGGGAGGGACACATACAGTCAGAAACCATGGTCTCTAGTGTTAAGAGTCTTAGCGGAGAATAGGAGCGGACTATCTAGTGTCTCTGTGAATCAAATGAACGGAGCTTTGTCTCACTCATTTGTTGTGCTTACACACGCACGCACGCACGCACACACACAGAGATACACGCACACACACAAAGAGAGATACACAGTCACACACACACAACATGACCTAAAAGTGGAAGTGGGGCAGTTTGAACAAAGGGAGAGGAGAGCAGAGGAGGGGAGAGCATAGGAGAGGAGAGGAGAGGAGAGGAGAGGAGAGGAGAGGAGAGGAGAGGAGAGGAGAGGAGAGGAGAGGAGAGGAGAGGAGAGGAGAGGAGAGGAGAGGAGAGGAGAGGAGATGAGAGCTAAATATAAAACCATGATGATGATGGGAGAAGAAGCCATCCTATTAACTAACTAACAGTCTGCACCGAGAGAACGGTTGTTGGTTGGAACAGAAAGAACAGGACAGAAACTTCAGAATCACATGACGCTCCGCTGCCTGTTCTGTCCACAGCCCCTTCTCTCTCTCACTTTCCGTCTCTGTCTTTCTTTCTTTCTTTCTTTCTTTCTCTCTTTCTCATTTATCTCTCCGTCCCTCTCTTTCTGCCTCCTACCTCTCCACCCCCTCACAAACTTCTCTCTTTCTCTCTCTCTCTCTCTCTCCATCTCTCTCTCTTACGCTTGGGTGAACTCAGGCCACATTCGAAGCCAGCCAATCAATCACAGAACAGACCTTAATGAGATGGTCTCCATGGAGACGTCACGACAACAGGAACAAAACAAGATGCAGGAAATGAAAACACTTTCTAATCCGTTAAATATACACCGGTGGAAGAAGTTCACTGAGGATATTGTATTCGTTCGGCTCTAACCAGCCCTGTCAATAGGAGGTAGAAAATACCATCTTGTTCTATGGTAATCTCTTCTTCATGGAAATATGATTGTTCATTAACACACTGTTCCACGGAGAGAGAGTCAGAGATGAGAGATGAGAGCATGAGGCGGTTAGTAGACACCTGCTCCCCCCCCCTCTTTTGGCCGTCCTCCCTGCTCCTGTCCCGCCTGGGAGAGACTCATGGGTCAAAGGTCATGGGCATTTTGTGAGACTGAAGGACAGACCCAGTGTACTGGGTGTCTTAGGCCTGTCAGTATGCTACTGTAGGCCCTGGTTAAAGGCAGTACTGGGGCTATATATGAAGGCCTGTGTACTGGGTCGTACACTAGATCCTGATTAAATGCAGTATTGATTCTGTGGAGTGAGGTCATCAGGGTGTTGTCAAAGAGAGGTCTGGTTTCTCTCATTTACCAGCCGGTCGGTGTCCTCTGGTAGCGGAGAGAGGTTAGAGGTCAGGGATCAGAGTGGCTAATTAATTTTCTACTACAGGATTCAGTTGAAACAGGTTCTGGGGAGACGGAAGCATAAAGGCCTGGTGAGTCAGTGGTTTAAACAGGGTGGTTGAGATGTGTTAGAGAGAGAATGGGAGAAAGAAAGGCAGAGGATGGTGGTAAGAAAAGAGGGTATAGATGTGTATTTAGTAAATAAAGAGAGGTGTGTGTGTGGGGGGGGGGATTCTTCTATCCTTGTAGGGACCTACAATCCCACCCAAATCCCTACAAGGGATAGTAAAACAAGGAAAATTATCCCTCATGGGGACATTTCCCACATCCCCATGAGGACTAAGGCTATTTTAAGTTTAGGGGTTAGGTTTAGGTTTAGGATTAGAATTAGGAGTTTGGGTTAGGGTTTCAGGTTAAGGTTATGGTAAGGGTTAGGGGTTAGGGAATATAGGATTTTGAATGGAAATTAATTGTAGGTCCCCACAAGGATAGAAGAACATAACGTGTGTGTGTGTGTGTGTGTGTGTGTGTGTGTACTCACGTTGTGCAGTGCGTCCTGGCGTTGTGGCAGGGATGACAGCTGAGACTCAGAATGGTACAGGGTCATCCCCTTCCTCAGGACACGCAGGTCCCCTGGGTTACACTGCTGCTGGGGTCAGAGAGGAGAGAGAGAGAGAGAGAGACGTCATCATACACTGATCAATCCACCATAGGTCTACACACTTACACGGCTGGGCCACATGTTCTCTAGACCACTGTTCCCTGAGGGAGGGAACCCATCTGAAGGAGGGAACCCATGTTCCTTATGACATTTCCCCATGTCACACAATGAGAGCCGTACGCTGCCAGTGTGTGCAAACACGTGATGCTAGGAGAACCAGAGCTGTAAATAAACTCAGTGAGCTATGCGTGTGTGTCACGTCTGGCGCTCCTGGGTGTCAGGGGACTGAATGCAGAACATAGCTTTCTCCCACAATGCACTCCAGAGATAAAATGAGCATTCCATCACTGCACCTCTGGCTCATGTCCCTTCACACCCCCCCATCCCATCACTCCTCCAGCTCCCGAGTAGCACAGAGGTCTAAAGCACTGCGTCTCGGTGCTAGAGGCGTCACTATAGACACCCTGGTTCGATCTTGGGCTGTATCACAACAGGGCGTGATCGGGAGTCCCATAGGGCGTCGCACAATTGGCCCAGTGTCGTCCGGGTTAGGGGTAGGGTTTGGCTGGGGTAGGCCATCATTGTAAAATAAGAATTTGTTCTTAACTGACTTGCCTGGTTAAATAAATACATTTTTAAAAAGTCCCTACTTTTGTTTTCTTCTACCCCTCCTTTACTCCTCCAGGATTCCCCCCTTCATTCCTGTACCATTTTAGGTCCCCATGAGGACAGAAGAACATCATGTGTTTCCCTCGCTCCTCACCTTTTACCATCACAACAGTATTTCTCCCTTGCCTCCCGATGAAAAATGTGATCCTCCGTCTCTGCTTCCAGCCTCCGCCAAGAATCCCACATCCTTGGCATTATGCTTCTATCTAATGAAACATACTTCCCAACTTCCACTTCAGCGTCTTATACTGCTGAGCGAGACAAACAGAACAATACACTATTGGTCTGTAAGACAGGCTGGCATCCCCTCATGTCAACCAGCCTCTGTTCCCCATCCATCACAATGTCCTGAGAGGTGACAGGAAGGAACCCTGGTCCGGCGTCACACATCACTTCCTGTCTAAGTTATAATGAGGGGCCATGGTGAAACAGGCGGTCACAACACTAGGAAAGGATGAGATCCCTCCTCTTCTCCTGTCCACTCTTAACAGGGGTACGCGCAATGCCATCGGTGGTACGCGCAATGCCATCGGTGGTACGCGCAATGCCATCGGTGGTACGCGCAATGCCATCGGTGGTACGCGCAATGCCATCGGTGGTACGCCAAATAAAAATTCACATTTAAATGTTTTTTAAATACAATTTAGTAAAAAAATAAAAAATATCATCACATTTTCAAACAGGGCTATACATTTGGGTGAGGTTTTTTTCTCACCCGGGTAGCCTTGTTTCACTCCAAAAATACAATGAAACCATATCGTGTTCAGCAAAATAACAACACAATGTCAAATACAGGTAGCCTAGTCAAATAATTAACATCCAATCACATTAACTGTTACTCATCCAATCACATTAACCGTTACTCATCCAATCACATTCACGGTTACTCATCCAATCACATTCACGGTTACTCATCCAATCACATTAACTGTTACTCATCCAATCACATTAACTGTTACTCATCCAATCACATTGACCGTTACTCATCCAATCACATGAACCGTTACTCATCCAATCACATTAACCGTTACTCATCCAATCACATTAACTGTTACTCATCCAACCACATTAACCGTTACTCATCCAATCACATTAACCGTTACTCATCCAATCACATTAACCGTTACTCATCCAATCACATTAACCGTTACTCATCCAATCACATTAATCGTTACTCATCCAATCACATTAACCGTTACTCATCCAATCACATTAACCGTTACTCATCCAATCACATTAACCGTTACTCATCCAATTACATTCACGGTTACTCATCCAATCACATTAACTGTTACTCATCCAATCACATTAACTGTTACTCATCCAATCACATTGACCGTTACTCATCCAATCACATGAACCGTTACTCATCCAATCACATTAACCGTTACTCATCCAATCACATTAACCGTTACTCATCCAATCACATTAACCGTTACTCATCCAATCACATTAACCGTTACTCATCCAATCACATTAACCGTTACTCATCCAATCACATTAATCGTTACTCATCCAATCACATTAACCGTTACTCATCCAATTACATTCACGGTTACTCATCCAATCACATTAACTGTTACTCATCCAATCACATTAACTGTTACTCATCCAATCACATTGACCGTTACTCATCCAATCACATGAACCGTTACTCATCCAATCACATTAACCGTTACTCATCCAATCACATTAACCGTTACTCATCCAATCACATTAACCGTTACTCATCCAATCACATTAACCGTTACTCATCCAATCACATTAATCGTTACTCATCCAATCACATTAACCGTTACTCATCCAATCACATTAACCGTTACTCATCCAATCACATTAACCGTTACTCATCCAATCACATTAACCGTTACTCATCCAATCACATTAACCGTTACTCATCCAATCACATTAACCGTTACTCATCCAATCACATTAACCGTTACTCATCCAATCACATTAATCGTTACTCATCCAATCACATTAGCCGTTACTCATCCAATCACATTAGCCGTTACTCATCCAATCACATTAACCGTTACTCATCCAATCACATTAGCCGTTACTCATCCAATCACATTAGCCGTTACTCTCTCACGGGAAACCAACACTTTTGCGCAGACATTTAGAAAGGAAACATGACAATTTGAAAAACAAGACACAGGAGTTTTTTTAGTTAGAATAAAGACGACTTTCAAGTAGTAAGACATGTATAAAAGCAACAAATACCATTAACAAGAAGGGGCTAGAAGTGTCTTATATGGTGAGTTACCGAGTGGCTGGGACAGGCAAGTCCCATACTATTGTAGAGGACTTCATTATTCCTGCTGCCGTGGATATGGTTGGGACAGGCAAGTCCCATACTATTGTGGAGGACTTAATTATTCCTGCTGTCGTGGATATGGCTGGGACAGGCAAGTCCCATACTATTGTAGAGGACTTCATTATTCCTGCTGCCGTGGATATGGCTGGGACAGGCAATCCCATACTATTGTAGAGGACTTCATTATTCCTGCTGCCGTGGATATGGCTGGGACAGGCAAGTCCCATACTATTGTGGAGGACTTAATTATTCCTGCTGTCGTGGATATGGCTGGGACAGGCAATCCCATACTATTGTAGAGGACTTCATTATTCCTGCTGCCGTGGATATGGCTGGGACAGGCAATCCCATACTATTGTAGAGGACTTCATTATTCCTGCTGCCGTGGATATGGCTGGGACAGGCAAGTCCCATACTATTGTGGAGGACTTCATTATTCCTGCTGCCGCGGATATGGCTGGGACAATGCTGGGGGAAAAGGCCCCAAAAAACTATACAGACAATATCTTCATTAAACAACACTGTTTCACGACGCAGCAGTGAATTACTGCTTCGTATACAAGCCGGCAGGTTGCATAGTGGTTAGAGTGTTGGACTAGTAACTGAAAGGTTGCAAGATCAAATCCCTGAGCTGACAAGGTAAAAATCTGCCGTTCTTCCCCTGAAAAAGGGAGTTAACCCACTGTTCCCAGGCCATCGTTGAAAATAAGAATTTGTTTGTAACCGACTTGCCTAGTTAAATAAAGGTCAAATAAAAAAGCCAGTGAATTGTATGCGTTACAGCTGGATGAGTCAGCAGGCCTGGCATATGTCTGTTATGTTTAGGACAATTTGAGAGAATATTTTTAAAGTAATGGACAGCTTTGTGACATCAAATTGACTTTGGTGGTCAAGATGTGTTGGTATCTGTACTGATGGCGCAAAAGCCATGACAGGGAGACATGGTGGAATGGTAATGCCAAAGGCATGCCTGACAGCTTGAAAGACGTTTTGGACACGTCAATGAAAACGGTTTACTTTATTAAAGCAAGGCCCCTGACCTCTCGTGTATTTTCTGCATTATGCAATGATATGGGCCGCGACCATGTAACGCTTTTACAACATACAGAAGTGCGCTGGTTATCAACATACAGAAGTGCTCTGGTTATCAACATACAGAAGTGAGCTGGTTATCAACATACAGAAGTGCACTGGTTATCAACATACAGAAGTGCTCTGGTTATCAACATACAGAAGTGCTCTGGTTATCAACATACAGAAGTGCTCTGGTTATCAACATACAGAAGTGAGCTGGTTATCAACATACAGAAGTGCCCTGGTTATCAACATACAGAAGTGCTCTGGTTATCAACATACAGAAGTGCTCTGGTTATCAACATACAGAAGTGCCCTGGTTATCAACATACAGAAGTGAGCTGGTTATCAACATACAGAAGTGCTCTGGTTATCAACATACAGAAGTGCCCTGGTTATCAACATACAGAAGTGAGCTGGTTATCAACATACAGAAGTGCTCTGGTTATCAACATACAGAAGTGCCCTGGTTATCAACATACAGAAGTGCCCTGGTTATCAACATACAGAAGTGAGCTGGTTATCAACATACAGAAGTGCTCTGGTTATCAACATACAGAAGTGCTCTGGTTATCAACATACAGAAGTGCTCTGGTTATCAACATACAGAAGTGCCCTGGTTATCAACATACAGAAGTGAGCTGGTTATCAACATACAGAAGTGCTCTGGTTATCAACATACAGAAGTGCCCTGGTTATCAACATACAGAAGTGCTCTGGTTATCAACATACAGAAGTGAGCTGGTTATCAACATACAGAAGTGCTCTGGTTATCAACATACAGAAGTGCCCTGGTTATCAACATACAGAAGTGCTCTGGTTATCAACATACAGAAGTGAGCTGGTTATCAACATACAGAAGTGCTCTGGTTATCAACATACAGAAGTGCTCTGGTTATCAACATACAGAAGTGCTCTGGTTATCAACATACAGAAGTGCCCTGGTTATCAACATACAGAAGTGCTCTGGTTATCAACATACAGAAGTGCCCTGGTTATCAACATACAGAAGTGCGCTGGTTATCAACATACAGAAGTGAGCTGGTTATCAACATACAGAAGTGCCCTGGTTATCAACATACAGAAGTGCCCTGGTTATCAACATACAGAAGTGCGCTGGTTATCAACATACAGAAGTGCCCTGGTTATCAACATACAGAAGTGAGCTGGTTATCAACATACAGAAGTGCTCTGGTTATCAACATACAGAAGTGCTCTGGTTATCAACATACAGAAGTGCTCTGGTTATCAACATACAGAAGTGCCCTGGTTATCAACATACAGAAGTGAGCTGGTTATCAACATACAGAAGTGCTCTGGTTATCAACATACAGAAGTGCCCTGGTTATCAACATACAGAAGTGCTCTGGTTATCAACATACAGAAGTGCTCTGGTTATCAACATACAGAAGTGCTCTGGTTATCAACATACAGAAGTGCTCTGGTTATCAACATACAGAAGTGCCCTGGTTATCAACATACAGAAGTGCTCTGGTTATCAACATACAGAAGTGCTCTGGTTATCAACATACAGAAGTGCCCTGGTTATCAACATACAGAAGTGCCCTGGTTATCAACATACAGAAGTGCTCTGGTTATCAACATACAGAAGTGCTCTGGTTATCAACATACAGAAGTGCCCTGGTTATCAACATACAGAAGTGCTCTGGTTATCAACATACAGAAGTGAGCTGGTTATCAACATACAGAAGTGAGCTGGTTATCAACATACAGAAGTGAGCTGGTTATCAACATACAGAAGTGAGCTGGTTATCAACATACAGAAGTGCTCTGGTTATCAACATACAGAAGTGCTCTGGTTATCAACATACAGAAGTGCCCTGGTTATCAACATACAGAAGTGCTCTGGTTATCAACATACAGAAGTGAGCTGGTTATCAACATACAGAAGTGAGCTGGTTATCAACATACAGAAGTGAGCTGGTTATCAACATACAGAAGTGAGCTGGTTATCAACATACAGAAGTGCTCTGGTTATCAACATACAGAAGTGAGCTGGTTATCAACATACAGAAGTGAGCTGGTTATCAACATACAGAAGTGAGCTGGTTATCAACATACAGAAGTGAGCTGGTTATCAACATACAGAAGTGCCCTGGTTATCAACATACAGAAGTGCGCTGGTTATCAACATACAGAAGTGCGCTGGTTATCAACATACAGAAGTGCTCTGGTTATCAACGGGCAAAATATTGACACTTTTCTTTTAATTGAGAGACGAGTTTAAAGTTCTTTACTGACCATCCTTTTCACCTGTCTGACCTCTTGCATGATGACGAGTTTCTCACACGACTGACCTATCTGGGTGATGTTTTTCTCGCCTGAATGATCTGAATTAGAGGTCGACCGATTATGAATTTCAACGCCGATACTGATTATTGGAGGACCCAAAAAAAGCCGATACTGATTAATCTGACATTTTTTTACATTTATTTGTAATAATGACAAGTACAACAATACTGAATTAACACTTATTTTAACTTAATATAATACATCAATAAAATCAATTTAGCCTCAAATAAATAATGAAACATGTTCAATTTGGTTTAAATAATGCAAAAACAAAGTGTTGGAGAAGAAAGTAAAAGTGCAATATGTGCCATGTAAGAAAGCTAACGTTTCAGTTCCTTGCTCAGAACATGATAATATATGAAATCTGGTGGTTCCTTTTAACATGAGTCTTCAATATTCCCAGGTAAGAAGTTTTAGGTTGTAGTTATTATAGGAATTATAGGACTATTTCTCTCTATACCATTTGTATTTCATATACCTTTGACTATTGGATGTTCTTTTAGGCACTTTAGTATTGAAAGTGTAACAGTATAGCTTCCGTCCCTCTCCTCGCTCCTTCCCTGGGCTCGAACCAGGAACACAACGACAACAGCCACCCTCGAAACAGCGTTACCCATGCAGAGCAAGGGGAACAACCACTCCAAGTCTCAGAGCGAGTGACGTTTGAAACGCTATTAGTGCGCACCCCGCTAACTAGCTAGCCATTTCACATCGGTTACACCAGCCTAATCTTGGGAGTTGATAGGCTTGAAGTCATAAACAGCTCAATGCTTGACGCACAACAAAGAGCTGCTGGCAAAACGCACGATAGTGCTGTTTGAATGAATGTTTACGAGCCCGCTGCTGCCTACCATCGCTCAGTCAGACTGCTCTATCGAACCACAGACTTAGTTATACCATAATAACACACAGAAATTCTAGCCTTAGGTCATTAATGTGGTAGAATCTGGAAACTATCATCTCGAAAACAAGACGTTTATTCTTTCAGTGAAATACGGAACCGTTCCGTATTTTATCTAACGGGTGGAATCCATAAGTCTAAATATTCCTGTTACATTGCACAGCCTTCAATGTTATGTCATAATTATGGCAAATTAGGCGGCCCAAACTGTTGCATATACACTGACTCTGCGTGCAATGAACGCAAGAGAAGTGACACAATTTCACCTGGTTAATATTGCCTGCTAACCTGGATTTCCTTTAGCTAAATATGCAGGTTTAAAAATATATACTTCTGTGTATTGATTTTAAGAAAGGCATTGATGTTTATGGTTAGGTACACATTGGAGCAACGATACACACTGCATCAATTATATGCAACGCAGGACACGCTAGATAAACTAGTAATATCATCAACCATGTGTAGTTAACTAGTGATTATGATTGATTGGTTGATTGTTTTTTAAAAGATAAGTTTAATGCTAGCTAGCAACTTACCTTGGCTTACTGCATTCGCATAACAGGCAGTCTCCTCGTGGAGTGCAATGAGAGGCAGGTGGTTAGAGCATTGGACTAGTTTACTGTAAGGTTGCAAGATTGAATCCCCCGAGCTGACAAGAAGAAAATCTGTTATTCTGCCTCTGAACGAGGCAGTTAACCCACTGTTCCTAGGCCGTCATTGAAAATAAGAATGTGTTCTTAACTGACTTGCCTCGTTAAATAAAGGTTAAATAAAGATTAAATAAAGGTTAAATAAAGGTTAAATAAAGGTTAAATAAAGGTGTAAAAAAAATAATAATTTAAATCGGCAAAATCGGTGTCCAAAAATAACGATTTCCAATTGTTATGAAAACTTGAAATCGGCCCTAATTAATTGGCCATTTCGATTAATCGGTCAACCTCTAATCTGAATCTAGGATTACAGGGACTCTCCACAACTATATTCAATATGCGGGACCAAATTGAGGCTATGATTAAGAAGTTGGAGCACTTTTTCTGTCTGCATTAACAAGGACAACACACAGGTCTTTCCATCATTGTATGATTTTTGTTTGTGCAAATGAACTCAAGCTTACGAACAATGTCAAATGTGATATAGCGAAGCACCTGAGTGAGCTGGGAACGCAATTACGCAGGTACTTTCCCGAAACGGACGACAAAAACAACTGGATCGTTATCCCTTTCATGCCCTGCCTCCTGTCCAGTTACCGATATCTGAACAAGAGAGCCTCATCGAAATTGCAACAAGCGGTTCTGTGAAAATGTAATTTAATCAGAAGCCACTGCCAGATTTCTGGATTGGGCTGCGTTCAGAGTGTCCTGCCTTGACAAATCGCGCTGTTAAGACACTGATGCCCTTTGCAACCAGGTACCTACGTGAGAGTGGATTCTCGGCCCTCACTAGCATGAAAACTAAATACAGGCACAGACTGTGTGTGGAAAGTGATTTAAGGCTGAGACTTTCTCCAATACAACGCAACATAGCCTGGTTCCTCTCTAGGTTTCTTCCTAGGTTTTGGCCTTTCTAGGGAGTTTTTCCTAGCCACCGTGCTTCTACACCTGCATTGCTTGCTGTTTGGGGTTTTAGGCTGGGTTTCTGTACAGCACTTTGAGATATCAGCTGATGTACGAAGGGCTATATAAAAACATTTGATTTGATTTGAACATTGCAGAGTTATGTGCATCCTTTCAAGCACACCCTTCTCATTAACCTGTGGTGAGTTATTCACAATTTTTGATGAACAAAGACGGTTTTATCTGTAAGATGGCTAAATAAAGAGCAAAATTATTGATTATTATTATACTATTATTTGTGACCTCGTTCTATAAGAGCTCTTTGTCACTTCCCACAAGCCGGGTTGTGACAAAAACTCACACTCATTCTTATGTTTAATAAATGTATTGTGTAGTGTGTGTGTATGTGTGTGTGTGTGTGTGTGTGTGTGTGTGTGTGTGTGTGGCGGCAAAAAACAACATTTGAGAGTGCGCTGACCCTGGTGCTAGAGGGGGTACAGCTGGAGGTTGTCACGCCCTGGTCTTAGTATTTTGTGTTTTCTTTATTATTTTGGTCAGGCCAGGGTGTGACATGGGTATTTATGTGATGTGTTTTGTCTAGGTTTTTTTTGTAGGTCATGGGATTGTGGTTAGTGAAGTAGTCTAGGTAAGTCTATGGTTGCCTAGAGTGGTTCTCAATCAGAGGCAGGTGTTTATCGTTGTCTCTGATTGGGAACCATATTTAGGCAGCCATATTCTTTGGGTATTTCGTGGGTGATTGTTCCTGTCTCTGTGTTTGTTGCACCAGATAGGGCTGTTTCGGTTTTTCACGGTTATTGTTTTTTTGTAAACGGTTCGTATTTTCATCTTTCATTAAAGCTGTTTATGAATAACCACGCTGCATTTTGGTCCTCCTCTCTTTCGACGGTAGAAAACCGTAACAGAGGTTGAATGTTTGAAGGGGTACGGAACTATAACAAGTTTGGGAACCACTGGTCACGAACAATGGAAAAATTCCTCGACATCAACAACAACAGGTCAACAAGAGGACATTCACACAACTTTCAGGACGTGTTCATTTTCTTGGTTACATACACTAGTTGTCAGCCATGCATTAATGATGTCTGGTTCTTATACCTGCGCTCGCTGTGTCGCCCCCCACAGGGAGATCAATTATTCACCAACCAGACATCCCTGGGACAAACGTTTTGCTGTGCTGTTCATGCTTCATAACACACTGTAGCATAGCACTCACCTCCCAGGCCTCGGTACAACACACTGTAGCATAGCACTCACCTCCCAGGTCTCGGTACAACACAACACACTGTAGCATAGCACTCACCTCCCAGGCCTCGGTACAACACAACACACTGTAGCATAGCACTCACCTCCCAGGCCTCGGTACAACACAACACACTGTAGCATAGCACTCACCTCCCAGGCCTCGGTACAACACAACACACTGTAGCATAGCACTCACCTCCCAGGCCTCGGTACAACACACTGTAGCATAGCACTCACCTCCCAGGTCTCGGTACAACACAACACACTGTAGCATAGCACTCACCTCCCAGGCCTCGGTACAACACAACACACTGTAGCATAGCACTCACCTCCCAGGCCTCGGTACAACACACTGTAGCATAGCACTCACCTCCCAGGCCTCGGTACAACACAACACACTGTAGCATAGCACTCACCTCCCAGGCCTCGGTACAACACAACACACTGTAGCATAGCACTCACCTCCCAGGCCTCGGTACAACACAACACACTGTAGCATAGCACTCACCTCCCAGGCCTCGGTACAACACACTGTAGAATAGCACTCACCTCCCAGGCCTCGGTACAACACAACACACTGTAGCATAGCACTCACCTCCCAGGCCTCGGTACAACACACTGTAGCATAGCACTCACCTCCCAGGTCTCGGTACAACACAACACACTGTAGCATAGCACTCACCTCCCAGGCCTCGGTACAACACAACACACTGTAGCATAGCACTCACCTCCCAGGCCTCGGTACAACACACTGTAGCATAGCACTCACCTCCCAGGCCTCGGTACAACACAACACACTGTAGCATAGCACTCACCTCCCAGGCCTCGGTACAACACAACACACTGTAGCATAGCACTCACCTCCCAGGCCTCGGTACAACACAACACACTGTAGCATAGCACTCACCTCCCAGGCCTCGGTACAACACACTGTAGAATAGCACTCACCTCCCAGGCCTCGGTACAACACAACACACTGTAGCATAGCACTCACCTCCCAGGCATCGGTACAACACAACACACTGTAGCATAGCACTCACCTCCCAGGCATCGGTACAACACACTGTAGCATAGCACTCACCTCCCAGGCATCGGTATAACACACTGTAGCATAGCACTCACCTCCCAGGCATCGGTACAACACACTGTAGCATAGCACTCACCTCCCAGGCCTCGGTACAACACAACACACTGTAGCATAGCACTCACCTCCCAGGCATCGGTACAACACAACACACTGTAGCATAGCACTCACCTCCCAGGCATCGGTACAACACACTGTAGCATAGCACTCACCTCCCAGGCCTCGGTACAACACAACACACTGTAGCATAGCACTCACCTCCCAGGCCTCGGTACAACACAACACACTGTAGCATAGCACTCACCTCCCAGGCCTCGGTACAACACAACACACTGTAGCATAGCACTCACCTCCCAGGCCTCGGTACAACACAACACACTGTAGCATAGCACTCACCTCCCAGGCATCGGTACAACACACTGTAGCATAGCACTCACCTCCCAGGCATCGGTATAACACACTGTAGCATAGCACTCACCTCCCAGGCCTCGGTACAACACAACACACTGTAGCATAGCACTCACCTCCCAGGCCTCGGTATAACACAACACACTGTAGCATAGCACTCACCTCCCAGGCCTCGGTACAACACAACACACTGTAGCATAGCACTCACCTCCCAGGCATCGGTACAACACACTGTAGCATAGCACTCACCTCCCAGGCCTCGGTACAACACAACACACTGTAGCATAGCACTCACCGCCCAGGCCTCGGTACAACACAACACACTGTAGCATAGCACTCACCTCCCAGGCCTCGGTACAACAGGCCTGGGAGGCGTGCACAACACACTGTAGCACCTTAGAGTTGGAGAGGTACCGTATTTCTCTGTATCTGTGATAAACTATATATGCTACAGGGCTGAATGTGGGGAACATGATATGTTATGAGAGGATGGCTGACAGGTTGTTTTGTGTGACTCTAAGGTAAGTGTAAACTTAGTACAAAGTACACTGTGACTGAATTAGCTTTAACACGGAACACTTGGCAACATCTTTTGAGCATCCAACCACATAGCAACCATGTCTCGCTACGTAGGAGGATATCAGACAGGTGCTTTATCTGTGACGATCACAGAGCGGGGATATTAAACGTTATTATCTTACCAAAAGGTTTCTAAAGTTAATATTAGAGGTCCTTATTTAAAAGGTACTGCAGGCCAATCTTTAGGCCTACTTATTAATTACTCTTAATTGCCCTGATGATAAAAGTTTGGTGTCATTAGTTTTAACCCACACACTTTGTTCCAGTCTGTGATAGCAGAACAGTCCTGTAGCTTAGCATCTGCTTTATCTGACCACTTTTTTTATTGATCGAGTCACTGCTTTAATTCTTGCTTATAAGCAGGAATCAGGAGGATAGAGTTATGGTCAGATTTTCCAAATGGAGGGCGAGGGAGAGCTTTGTACGTGTCTCTGTGTGTGGAGTAGGTGGTCTATTTTTTTCCCCC
>NC_048572.1:8789828-9044828 GCF_013265735.2 Oncorhynchus mykiss
CTGGGGGGTCCATAGAGGCAGTTCTGTAGTGGGGCCTGGGGGGTCCATAGAAACAGTTCTGTAGTGGGGCCTGGGGGGTCGATAGAGACAGTTCTGTAGTGGGGCCCGGGGGGTCCATAGAGACAGTTCTTTAGTGGGGCCTGGGGGGTCCATAGAGACAGTTCTGTAGTGGGGCCTGGGGAGTCCATAGAAACAGTTCTGTAGTGGGGCCTGGGGGGTCCATAGAGACAGTCTAAACATCCCCCTCTCTTTAACACTCCTAGAACAACACCTTCTCCTCTCCTCTCCTCTCCTCTCCTCTCCTCTCCTCTCCCTCTCCCTCTTCCTCTCCCTCTCCCTCTCCCTCTCCCTCTCCCTCGCCCTCTCCCTCTCCCTCTCCTCTCCTCCACCCATCCATCTCTTAATCACTGCTCTATGCAGGCCTGGGGAAAACATGCATCACAGAGGGATGGCATAGCAAAAGCCCAAATAAACAATGACCCAAATACGCCTGCCTGGCCCTTCAACTCTATAACTTATACCTTTATTCAAAAGTAGCATTTAGGAGGTCTCAGGTTATTACTAATGCATAAAGCTATGTAAGTCTTGCTGTTTAAGTATTGCTATGTAAGTCTTGCTGTGTAAGTCTTGCTGTTTAAGTCTTGCTGTGTAAGTCTTGCTGTGTAAGTCTTGCTGTGTAAGTCTTGCTGTGTAAGTCTTGCTGTGTAAGTCTTGCTGTTTAAGTCTTGCTGTGTAAGTCTTGCTGTGTAAGTCTTGCTGTGTAAGTCTTGCTGTGTAAGTCTTGCTGTGTAAGTCTTGCTGTTTCAGTCTTGCTGTGTAAGTCTGGCTGTTTAAGTCTTGCTGTGTAAGTCTTGCTGTTTAAGTCTTGCTGTTTAAGTATTGCTATGTAAGTCTTGCTGTGTAAGTCTTGCTGTGTAAGTCTTGCTGTTTAAGTCTTGCTGTTTAAGTCTTGCTGTGTAAGTCTTGCTGTTTAAGTCTTGCTGTTTAAGTCTTGCTGTTTAAGTCTTGCTGTGTAAGTCTTGCTGTGTAAGTCTTGCTGTGTAAGTCTTAAAAGCCATGTTTACCTCTTATGTGCGTTCGTGCAGTGAAGTGAACTAAGGTCTCGCTGTGTGTGTGTGTGTGTGTGTGTGTGTGTATATATGTGTGTGTGTGTATGCATATGTGTGTGTGCAAGCAGTGTGACACAGACAGTGGCGTCCATGAGTCTGTCTTTCTCTCGTGTGTCGCTTCCCATTGCATCACAATACCATGACCCACTTCTGTGGCTGCTCCCTCACTCCATCACTCTCTCCCTCTCTCCAACCATCACTTCTTCTATCCTTCCTTTTATCTATCCTTCCTCCCTGCCTCCTTTCCTGCCTCCCTTGTCCAACTCCCTTTCCTCTTTCTACCCTCTCGTCCTCCATCTTTCCCCCTCGTCTCTCCCTCTATTAATCCTTCCATCTATCTTTCCCTAATCCATGCCTCTTTCCCAACTCCTAGCACAGAGCTGGGGCTAGAGGCTGACGAGTGGGGATTGAGGGGGTTCTGGACAGGTTCTTCAGGGGTAGAGGGGGCTGGGGCTAGAGGCTTACCAATGGGGATTGAGGGGGTTCTGGACAGGTTCTCCAGGAGTAGAGGGGCCTGGGGCTAGTCTAGTGGGTTCAGGAGAGACCCACACACACACAGATACCCACCCACCCACCCACACACACAGAGAGACCCACCCACACACAAACAGAGAGAGATACCCACCCACACACACAGCGAGACCCCCCCCCCCCCCACACACACACAGAGATACCCACCCACACACTCGCACCCACACACACACAGATACCCACCCACCCACCCACACACACAGAGAGACCCACCCACACACAAACAGAGAGAGATACCCACCCACACACACAGCGAGCCCCCCCGCCCCCCCCCACACACACACACACACACACACAGAGATACCCACCCACACACTCACACACACACACACACAGATACCCACCCACACACACAGAGAGAGGGACCCACCCACACACACTGTGGACTGTCATAACAGAGCTGTATCCTAACAGCTGACTGCAGGTTATGGGCTGATGTTTCAGGTGTAGCGGAGGTTACAGGCAGGTACACGTAGTATACCAACTTATTTTCCAGTGAGCATTGCGTCTACTCATTTCTTAATCCCCACGATGCGTATCAAACTAGTGTGTACTGGAGGTGTCAATCAATAAGGCGAATGAAACAGATCAGAATTCACATTTGACGCCAGAAAATGTGCACATGGCGTACGAGCAAATATCCCAAAATGGAATATTGTGGGAAAACAATGTTACAAAACGCGCAGCGCACATGTGAACGGTTTCATGGACAGAGATGGAAATATCCATTTAAAAAAAAGTTGAAATATGGGGAGATCTAAAGATGCAACAACTATAATGGGTTGCTAAGACGACATTGAAAGAAAGTTGAAAATAAGTTTTAGGTAAACCAATAGAACAGCATATCAGGAAGTCTTTAAAAAATATATATTTGCATCCTCATTTCTATGGTGGGATTTTGGCTATAGGCTGCTTTGAAATAAGTTCAGACATGCCTCATAATATGAAGTGAAACTCCCAGGTTTTAAACAATTAAGGAACAGGAAAAATATAGTTAAGACCTAGCCGTCTTCTGGTAAATGGAAAGGCTTTCCCTAAAACATTCTCAATGAAATGTTATCTCGCTACAAAAGTAGCCTTTTCCTACCAGGCAGAACGATATCACTGCAAAAACTAAAAACCTGGGGGGGGGGGGGGGGAGAATGGAAAGTCTGGAATGTGAATTAGCCTACTATTAGCCTACTATTAGCCTACTATTAGACCTACTATTAGCCTACTATTAGTCTACTATTAGCCTACTATTAGACCTACTATTAGCCTACTATTAGACCTACTATTAGACCTACTATTAGCCTACTATTAGCCTACTATTAGACCTACTATTAGCCTACTATTAGACCTACTATTAGACCTACTATTAGCCTACTATTAGCCTACTATTAGCCTACTATTAGCCTACTATTAGCCTACTATTAAGACTACTATTAGCCTACTATTAGCCTACTATTAGCCTACTATTAAGACTACTATTAGCCTACTATTAGCCTACTATTAGCCTACTATTAGCCTACTATTAAGACTACTATTAGCCTACTATTAGACCTACTATTAGACCTACTATTAGCCTACTATTAGCCTACTATTAGCCTACTATTAAGACTACTATTAGCCTACTATTAGCCTACTATTAGCCTACTATTAAGACTACTATTAGCCTACTATTAGCCTACTATTAGCCTACTATTAGCCTACTATTAAGACTACTATTAGCCTACTATTAAGCCTACTATTAGCCTACTATTAGCCTACTATTAGCCTACTATTAAGACTACTATTAGCCTACTATTAGCCTACTATTAGCCTACTATTAAGACTACTATTAGCCTACTATTAGCCTACTATTAGGCCTACTATTAGCCTACTATTAGCCTACTATTAGCCTGCTGCACAGTACAACTTGGGTTGTCCTGACTGAAAGACCAAAATGAGATTCATCCTTTTAGATCATTCAAAGTGTATGTCACTGTTTCTCATAGAATTTCTCACACAGGGGCACCTTTTCCTTCGCCGTCCTTTTGGGAAATTCTCGGCAGAATTTCAGTTTTCCCACTTCTCCAAGCGCCACTACAACACTGGGCCTGGACCTGGTGTCTCAGGAGAGCAGGAGTTCCTTTATGTGTAAAACGATAGACTTTTGCACTGTTTAACAGCCTGCAGGGCAGAGAGAGAGAGCTAAGCTTTATGCCTTAGGTTTATCATATAGCTTTCATCTTATTCCTCCGATATTATTCACTGTGTGTGTGTGTGTGTGTGTGTGTGTGTGTGTGTGTGCCCGCGTGCATGTGCGTGTGTGTGTGTGTGCGTGCGCACAGCGAGTGTGTCTGTCTGTGTTCAAGGGGGAGGTTGGGTAAATTACAGCAAGATGTGAAAGAAAGAGGACAAACTACAGTGAATATGTATTCCAAATGGTACCCTATTATGGCACCCTTCCCATAGGGCTCTGGTCAAAAGTAGTGCACTACATAGGGAATAGGGCATAGGTTCTGTCAGACAATGAGTTCTTCACGAGAGCGATTATAGAACAACTCTGGTTGGACAAAGAAAAAGAAAAGACTGGATTGTTTAGTGGAAGAAGTGCAGTTCAGAAGATCAAGTCAAGCAAACTGGAAAAGAAAAAAGCTGTTTCACTGTTGAAAAACGGTCAGTCTGAGAAGAAAGATAAATCAAGGCTGAGAGAGAATGTCATGGAGAGAGAGAGTTAGTGTTTGTACTGTGTGGGACAGTATTTCCCCTAGGGTTTTTTCAGCGGGGGGAGGGGGGGGGGGGGTAATGGTAGTGGCCAACGGCGCCGTCTCCGACCAACAGTTTTAGACTCCCTCCTCAAGGTCGTAGAGTCACAATTTCCCTGCAATTCTACACATATTGCCATGGGGCTAAAGTTTAGAGAAACAATTGACCATCCCAAAATGTATTTTCAAAATTATTGTTAAATTTTTTATAGTATTTTTGGGAATGGCACTGCTAAATTTATATAGGGGAAACACTGGAGAGAGAGGTCGCGAGATAGGCCACTGTTGACAACCTCTACAATCTTTTGTCATCTCCAAGGTGAGATGCATGGGTTTGGTTCCAGGATAGTCTACCTGAACATCATCTGTGCCTGCTGCCTGTTGGCGTAGCAACAACACAGACATGTTCTGGAACATTCTCATGTCATGTGACAGAGCAGTAGAACGTTCCGGAACATTCTCAAGAAGCCAAATCTCCCAGCGTGCTTTGCTCTGCATGAGGGCTCTGAGAGGACACACAAACACACACACAGCCAGGCTTAATTAAAGAGCAGAACAACAGAACCTGGTGATGCCGTCTCATAACTGGCAACCCAGGTAGGTAATTACAGGCTCTGGCCTTCCATCAAAGACATGACTGGCATGGCTGGCTCATCAGCTAGCGACGAGCTAACCCATTCTGACAAGACCTGGCACCGAGGGAAAACTGAGAGAGAGGACGCGCACACACACACACGCACACACTCACTCACAGCGCGATAGGGAAAGAGACAAGCCTCCTCTGGGGAGAGTGTGTGTGTTTGTCTCCTTAGAACTAGCTAGCTAGACTACACATGCAATTCAGAGTCATGTCGCTGAAGTTAAAGTGATCCTAAAGCCGTCTTAAACCAAACACTGGGACAGGGAAACGTCACTGACAGTGAGACCACTGTTTAGGTGAGCTCTCGTTGTTTGTATCCTCTGCACATGCCCAGTGGGTCAAAAGTGAGATGATTCCTTCCTGGATTGCAGTGTTCCAATAGCCTGGTACTAGATTTGTATGTACTATCATTCCACTTCTTGCCATGCCAATGTTCCACATATTTTTTTCATTTAACTTGGCAAGTCAATTAAGAACAAATTATTATTTACAAAGACAGCCTACCCCGGCGGCGCCCTATGGGACTCCCAATCACAGCCAGATATGATACGGCCTGGATTCGAACCAGAGACTGTAGTGACATCTCTTGCACTGAGATGCAGTGCCTTAGACCGCTGCACCATTCGGAAGCCCTTACAAAGTACAATAACAGAGTACAAAGAGTGGAATTTTAGCACAAACAGACTGGTACCCAGGCTAGTGTTTCAACAAACTCTGTGACTCTTACACATTTACCAGGTTAGGCTGTTATTTTCTTTCCTCTTTGTAGGCGAATCATTGTCTTACACAGTACTACTAATGAATGGCTTTTGGGAGACCTTGGACCTGTGACAGTCACAGACAGAGATGTCAGTGTGGTTGAGTGTACTAGATTAGTGTGTTGTTGACCCTGTATCCTACAATCCCTTAGGAAAGCAGTGAAAGGGAAGTGTCCCAGTTCTATAGACCATAGTCCCTGAGGAGGTGTCCCAGGTGTATAGACCATAGTCCCTGAGGAGGTGTCCCAGTTCTATAGACCATAGTCCCTGAGGAGGTGTCCCAGTTCTATAGACCATAGTCCCTGAGGAGGTGTCCCAGGTGTATAGACCATAGTCCCTGAGGAGGTGTCCCAGGTGTATAGACCATAGTCCCTGAGGAGGTGTCCCAGGTGTATAGACTATAGTCCCTGAGGAGGTGTCCCAGGTATATAGACCATAGTCCCTGAAGAGGTGTCCCAGGTATATAGACCATAGTCCCTGAAGAGGTGTCCCAGGTATATAGACCATAGTCCCTGAAGAGGTGTCCCAGGTGTATAGACCATAGTTCCTGAGGTGTCCCAGGTCTATAGACCATAGTCCCTGAGGAGGTGTCCCAGTTCTATAGACCATAGTCCCCGAGGAGGTGTCCCAGGTATATAGACCATAGTCCCTGAAGAGGTGTCCCAGGTATATAGACCATAGTCCCTGAAGAGGTGTCCCAGGTATATAGACCATAGTCCCTGAAGAGGTGTCCCAGGTATATAGACCATAGTCCCTGAGGAGGTGTCCCAGGTATATAGACCATAGTCCCTGAGGAGGTGTCCCAGGTGTATAGACCATAGTCCCTGAGGAGGTGTCCCAGGTGTATTACCATAGTCCCTGAGGAGGTGTCCCAGTTCTATAGACCATAGTCCCTGAGGAGGTGTCCCAGGTGTATAGACCATAGTCCCTGAGGAGGTGTCCCAGTTCTATAGACTATAGTCCCTGAGGAGGTGTCCCAGTTCTATAGACCATAGTCCCTGAGGAGGTGTCCCAGGTGTATAGACCATAGTCCCTGAGGAGGTGTCCCAGGTGTATAGACCATAGTCCCTGAGGAGGTGTCCCAGGTGTATAGACCATAGTCCCTGAGGAGGTGTCCCAGGTATATAGACCATAGTCCCTGAGGAGGTGTCCCAGGTCTATAGACCATAGTCCCTGAGGAGGTGTCCCAGGTCTATAGACCATAGTCCCTGAGGAGGTGTCCCAGGTGTATTACCATAGTCCCTGAGGAGGTGTCCCAGGTCTATAGACCATAGTCCCCGAGGAGGTGTCCCAGTTCTATAGACCATAGTCCCTGAGGAGGTGTCCCAGGTATATAGACCATAGTCCCTGAGGAGGTGTCCCAGGTGTATAGACCATAGTCCCCGAGGAGGTGTCCCAGGTGTCTAATTCTAGACCCTACTGTAGCCTACTACCATGCTGTCATTCACACCGCTCACTTTGTGTTGGTAGAAACATACACAGCAAACTAGGCCAGGTACTGAACTAGACCAGGTACTGAACTAGACCAGGTACTAAACTAGACCAGGTACTGAACTAGATCAGGTACTAAACTAGACCAGGTACTAAACTAGACCAGGTACTAAACTAGACCAGGTACTGAACTAGGCCAGGTACTAAACTAGGCCAGGTACTAAACTAGGCCAGGTACTGAACTAGGCCAGGTTCTGAACTAGGCCAGGTACTGAACTAGGCCAGGTTCTGAACTAGGCCAGGTACTGAACTAGGCCAGGTTCTGAACTAGGCCAGGTACTGAACTAGGCCAGGTACTGAACTAGGCAAGGTACTGAACTAGGCCAGGTACTGAACTAGGCCAGGTTCTGAACTAGGCCAGGTACTGAACTGTGGTCTAAGCTCAAGGGAGTGAGAGAGAATTCACATTAGAATTTTTAAAAAACTAACAAATTGGTGTTGACAGACAGAAGTGTACTGTAGCGACCTTTACATGTCACTCATCTCCATGGTTTTAAATGCCTGGCTACCCAGACTCCCTGCTCCGGCCAAGCACCACGCCACACCCACAGAGTATATTAGTTTCTTCTCTGGATCTGAGTACCTCCTTGACGATTTCTAGAACGCAAACACATCCTAACCATTCTGATTGGTGCCAGAAACCAATGGGTTGGACCAGAGACAGGACACAGGCGTTTTCAAAATTTGTCATTGGCTTTGATATTCTGCTTGATTAGAGATGATCCAATTGCTGCTTACTTTGTTTTGATGGCAGTCTCAGACTGAAGTATGTACTGTAGCTAACATCACAAGATAACAGGGGGAAGGTAAGATAACAGAGGGAAGGTAAGATAACAGAGGGAAGGTAAGATAACAGAGGGAAGGTAAGATAACAGAGGGAAGGCAAGATAAGAGGGAAGGTAAGATAACAGAGGGAAGGTAAGATAACAGAGGGAAGGCAAGATAAGAGGGAAGGTAAGATAACAGAGGGAAGGTAAGATAACAGAGGGAAGGCAAGATAACAGAGGGAAGGCAAGATAACAGAGGGAAGGTAAGATAACAGAGGGAAGGTAAGATAACAGAGGGAAGGCAAGATAAGAGGGAAGGTAAGATAACAGAGGGAAGGTAAGATAACAGAGGGAAGGCAAGATAACAGAGGGAAGGCAAGATAACAGAGGGAAGGTAACAAGGGGAAGGCATATCACTGAAGAGTCTGGAAACCATGGTGTTAGACACACAAAACATGTATGCACACACACACACACACACACACACACACACACACACACAGAGACACACACACACACACACAGACACACACACACAGACACACACACACAGTGTGATGGTGATGACAGTGACCTGATAAGACATATAGGATGGACGCATCACCTCCCCCCAGATGTGTGATAACAAATACACACACACACAGTCAGCCGAGACGTGTGAGACCAACACGACAAGCAAGTCTATAAATAAAATACCCTCTGTGGGATATTCAGACAGAAAGAGACGGTTGGGTCGATAACCAGATACAACACACTTTAACAGACACTTAGTCACTAGAGTCAATAGACCTTAATTAACAAGCTACAGTACTGGCCTATACAGCAACAACCAACAAGTGACCTTTTCATTTATCATTCAATGGCTGTAAGTATACACAGCTGAGCTGACCAATCACAACAGATATGCAGATTTAGGTATATAAACAGCTGAGCTGACCAATCACAACAGATATGTAGACTTAGGAATATAGACAGCTGAGCTGACCAATCACGACAGATAGATGTAGGAATGTACAGTTCTTCTGTAAATGTTTAGTCACTTGTCAGACCATGTGTGTGTGTGTGTGTGTGTGTGTGTGTGTCTCGTAGCTCATGATCGACTGATACCTCAGGTCCCTGGGTTAATTTAGTTCAGAGAGACAGATGACCTTTGACACTAGAGGGTAATTGTTATGATTCAGATTAATGTGGGCAAAAGGCTAAACACGTTTTCTCTAATTCTCACATTAAACAATTCAGATGGACTACATATTTAATCACTGGATGGTTCTCCCATCGATCGGGTTCCCAACTATAAATATCTAGGCTTTTGGATTGACAAAGATATCATGTTTAAAAAACATATGGATGAGCTAGTTAAAAAGCTAAGATTGAAAGTAGGCTTCTAGATATTACCTCTCCATAAATAGCAGGAAACAGATTGTACAGTCAACTTTCCCGCCAGTTCGTGACTATGGTGAAACCATTTACCAGAATGCAGCAACCAATACACTTAAACCTTTGGATGTCGTCTCCCACAGCAACCTTCGCTTTCAGTTGTAATACTCACCACAGCTTCCTGTATCAACAGGTTGGCTGGTCCTCATTAAAGTCCCGTAGATCAATTCATTACTCCCCTTTTTTGTTTTTTTAACAACGTTGTACTACACAAGCTTCCAACTTACCCAACTTTGTTGCTAAAGTCTAAAAGAATGAGCGAATAAAACCCGCTCGCAGGGTTGATTAACTCATGAGGTCCTTCTGGTTTTGACCCATTGAAATAAATCCTCCTTTAAGTGTATACCCTCCACACTTATGGAGTCACTTACAAAGTCCATTACATGTGGATTCCCTCGGTGCCACCAGGGCAGTTTAAACCCCTGATGATAAATGACATTGTTTTTGATTGGGTTGACTTCAATAACTTGTTTATGATGCCTCGTGACGTTCTAATCTAATCAGCGGAGGCTGGTGTTAGAGCTATAGGAGGACTGACTCATAGTAATAGCTGGAATGGAATGAATGGAACGGGGTCCAAATGCTTGATGTGTTGGAAACCGTTCCATTTATTCCATTCTAGCGATGACAATGAGGCTGTCCTCCTATAGCTCCACACACCAGCCTCCACTGATTACATTAGAACATCACAAACAGGAAAAATAATGGACATAAATAACACCAATCCGGGCAGGTTAAAGGTGTTAATCCTTAGTTGCTACATCCATTTTTAGACATTTTAGACCTGTAAATGAATGATATGTACCCATTGATTCTCGTGAGTTCAACTGTCGTAACCCGTTTGGAACACAACATATTAACTTGTTTTACTCCAATGTCTAATAAACAAAGTCAATGTAAACAACATTGTAGCGCCTCAAAACATGGTTAAATCTATCACTGGATGGTCATTGACATTTTTTGAATGGTTGCATTTCTCCAGCCCCATCCCCCACTGTGGTGGGAAGTACACTTTGTTAATGTTTCAATTAAGGATTTTTCACATTCTTTTTTTTTCATGCTGTTTTTTTTTTTTTTTGTAAGGGAAGTTGCAATACGGTCAGAATTGACGAGCAAAGAGATGAGGTATTTACCAAGCCTGTTATTTTAGGTTAGGATTATTTATGGATTTGCATTTGTGGTTAGAGAGATCCATAACTCCATCATCTAGTGACGACCTTGGACCAGCGACCAGTCTCCTCTCCTTGTCAAAAGGAAATTAAATGGACTTGGCCCAGCTCAACCAACCATTAGGCCATTAGGCCAACCCACCACCACTGCATGACACCATGGTCTATGTATTTTAACCATAGAGATAGATAGAGGACTCTAGTGCCCAAAAGCCAGATTTTTAGCATAGCTCCATTGGGGACTTTCTCCATTTTGAAGTAGTCAACTGGGTGGGATGTCCAAAGGGTTAAATAAGATTCCCACAATGTTCAGCCAGTATCCACCACAGCATGGTACTATGGTCTATGTATTTTACCGTGACTCTGGTCTACCCCCCCCCCCACTCTATTTGCATAAATCTAGGCTACATCCCAACATACACATTAGCTGGCTCATTGCTGAATCTACATAGAAACACAGTCTATCTGACTGCTGGCTGGCGCTGAGTGTTGAGCTTATGTAACTAGACCATAACGGTTGGCAGGCTGTAAACAATAAATACACAGCTAGGCTAGTGAGGGCATTCCTCAATAAGTATAACTCTCACTGCCATTTTGTCCAGGTCTGGAAATCCCATCAAACTATATGGAAACAGACGCAATCATTATATAAAAAATATTTTCAAAAATAAATAATAATCCTTTAAAACTGAATATCCAGGTTCAGCTGTGTGTGTTTCAATATATTTGTTTCACTCTTTCTAATGCAAGTGAATGAACAAGATTCAAACTGTCTATAGGCTACAGTGTGTTGTGTGGTCAATAAAATAGGCTGCTCTACTATCCAACAAGGTGTTTGACTGAAGCATTTAAGCCAGCAATGAACCGCCAGGAAGCTTGACAGACAGACTCCTCTTCCCCTCAATGGCTGACTACACTTCCAGAGACCCACAGCATCCCCTGTGTCAAGCGCGTGTGGCCGACATATCGCCACCCAAGACGGAACAGGATATCCAGGATCCTATTCTGAGATCACGCTTGGCACTGTCGTATCTGCTAGATTTAAAATATCAATTAGGAACATTTCTTCACCTATTTAGGCCCATATTCTTCTTCTTTTTTTTTTTGTTTTACTGTTTACAAAAAAGAATAAGTCATTTTTTTCTTGCATTATATATATTTTGTGAGAACTAATTTATGGGGAAAGCAAAAAACAGGGTGCCATCTGATTTCAAAACACATTCCTCTTCATTCATCACTGTCAGCTGGACTTTCTACACTGTAGTTTAACATGACTCTATAGTCAGCTGCTGCTTTTCAGACATCACACATGGATAAAAAACTACACTACATGACCAAAAGTATGTGGACACCTGCTCGTCGAACACCATGGGCATTAATATGGAGTTGGTCCCCCCTTTGCTGCTATAACAGCCTCCACTCTTCTGGGAAGGCTTTCCACTAGATGTTGGAACATTGCTGCTATAACAGCCTCCACTCTTCTGGGAAGGTTTTCCACTAGATGTTGGAACATTGCTGCTATAACAGCCTCCACTCTTCTGGGGAGGCTTTCCACTAGATGTTGGAACATTGCTGCTATAACAGCCTCCACTCTTCTGGGAAGGCTTTCCACTAGATGTCGGAACATTGCTGCTATAACAGCCTCCACTCTTCTGGGAAGGCTTTCCACTAGATGTCGGAACATTGCTGCTATAACAGCCTGCACTCTTCTGGGAAGGCTTTCCACTAGATGTTGGAACATTGCTGCTATAACAGCCTCCACTCTTCTGGGAAGGCTTTCCACTAGATGTTGGAACATTGCTGCGGGGACTTCCATTCAGCCACAAGAGTATTAGTGCAGATTAAAGGTGTTCGATGGGGTTGAGGTAAGGCCCCTTTGCAGGCCACACCAATCTCAACAAACAATTTCTGTATGGGCCTGACTTTGTGCATGGGGGCGTAGTCATGCTGAAACAGGAAAGGGCCTTCCCCAAACTGTTGCCACAAAGTTGGAAGCACAGAATCGCCTAGAATGCCATTGTATGCTGTAGCGAGTGGCGCAGCAGTCTGAGACACTGCATCTCAGTGCTAGAGGTGTCACTACAGACCCTCGTTCGATTCCAGGCTGTATCACAACCGGCTGTGATATGGAGTCCCAGCGTCAATTGGCCCAGCGTCGTCTGGTTAACCGTTTGGCCGGGGTAGGTCGTCATTGTAAATAAGAATTTGTTCTTAACTGACTTGCCTAGTTAAATAAAGGTTCAATAAAATACATACAAACAAAAGCATTACGATTTCCCTTCACTGGAACTAAGGGGCCCGAACCAAGAAAAACAGCCCCAGACCACTATTACTCCTCCACCAAACTTTACAGTTGGCACTATGCATTGGGGCAGGTAGCGTTCTCCTGGCATCTGCCAAACCCAGATTCGCCCTTCGGACTGCCAGATGGTGGAGTGTAATTCATCTCTCCAGAGAACACTTTTCCACTGCTCCAATTGCGTCCAATTGCGGCAAGCTTTACACCACTCCAGCCGACGCTTGGCATTGCACATGGTGATCTTAGGCTTGTATGCGGCTGCTTGGCCATGGAAACCCATTTCATGAAGCTCCTGATGAATACTCCTTGTGCTGACGCTGTTTCCAGAGGCAGTTTGGAACTCGGTAGTGAGTGTTGCAACCGAGGACAGAATATTGTTACGTGCTACAGCACTCGGCGGTCCGTTCTGTGAGCTTCTGTGGCCTAAAACTTCGCGGCTGAGCCGTTGTTGCTCCTAGACATTTCCACTTCACAATATCAACACTTCCAGTTGACCAGGGCAGCTCTAGCAGGGCAGAAATTTTACAAACTGACTTGCTGGAAAGTCATTCTTGTTGAAAGTCATTCTACTGACAATTTTCGTCTATGGAGATTGCATAGCTGTGTGCTCAATTTAATACACCTGTCAGCAGCGAGTGTGGCTGAAATAGTCAAATCCAGTAATTTGAAGGGGTGTCCACATACTTTTGTATATATAGTGCATTTGGGAAAGTATTCAGACCCCTTCACTTTTTCCACATTTTTAAACATTTCAACCTTATTCTAAAATTGATTAAATAGTTTTTTCCCCTCATCTATTTACACACAATACCACATGATGAAAAAGCAAAAACTGATTTTTTTTTAAAACTGATTTTTTAAAATAATTTACATACGTATTCAGACCCTTTACTCAGTACTTTATTGAAACACCTTTTGTAGTGATTACAGCCTTGATTCTTCTTGGGTATGACGCTACAAGCTTAGCACACCTTTATTTGGGGAGTTTCTCCTATTCTTCTCTGCAGATCCTCTCAAGCACTGTCAGGTTGGAAGGGGAGTGTCGCTGCTATTTTCAAGTCCAGGCTCTGGCTGGGCCACTCAAAGACATTCAGAGACTTGTCCCAAAGCCACTTCTGCGTTGTCTTGGCTGTGTGCTTAGGGTCATTGTCCTGTTGGAAGGTGAACCTTCACCCTAGTCTGATGTTCTGAACACTCTGGAGCAGGTTTTCATCAAGGATCTCTCTATACTTTGCTATATTCATCTTTCCCTCGATTCTGACTAGTCTCCCAGTCGCTGCCTCTTAAAAACATCCCCACAGCATGATGCTGCCACCACCATGCTTCACCGTAGGGATGGTATTGGCCAGGTGATGAGCGGACTCCAATCAAGTTGTAGAAACATCTCAAGGATGATCAATGGAAACAGGATGCACCTGATCTCAATTTCGAGGCTCATAGCAAAGGATCTGAATACTTATGTACATTTGAAATTTCAGTTTTTTATGTTTAATAAATTTGCAAAAATTTCAAAAAAACTTTTTTTGCTTTGTCATTATGGGACATTGTGTGTATATTGATTAATTTTAGAATAAGGATGTAACGTAACAAAATGTGGAAAATGTCAAGGGGTCTAAATACTTTCCGAATGCGCTGTAGATTTTTTGAGTTGAAACAACATGGAAGCAATGTTGCTTCGACCAGTTTTTGCCCAGTGGGTCTGTTGTCGTTTAGAATTATCGTGTTCTGCAGAATTTACATAAATTCACTGAAATCCTGCAATAACACACAGTTACATTGAAAATATCGCATTTTTCATGTAGCCTCGTTTTTTTGCCAGCTAATATGCCTAACCACCAATCAAACAAAATGACAAAATGAAAAGTGTGAGTGAACTAAACATTAAAATCCTGTTGCTGTAGGATTATTTTGTTCTGACAATACCGGTCAAATTAAGACTGTACATCTGAATATTGCTTAGGCTTCTATAACACATAGATGGATGTATTTTAGACTGTAGTATTTTTAGGTCAGCTCACTTGAGTAGGAACAACCTCAGAGCCCTGGTTAGGCTATAGCCTCCTCCTATTAGCTGGTACACAGAGTTTTTATTGGTTATTTCATGTAGTCAGGAACAGCTCCAGGCCCTAGTTCTGACTCCGTGGTTAACTCCAGTTGAGCCATTACAATCCCAAGAGATTCCCTCCTACGAGACAGATTGAAGTGGATCCTGGGTGTGTGTATGTGTGTGTGTGTGTGTGTGTGTGTGTACTGAAGAATACAGAACTCAATACAGGCTAAGAATACAGGCTATCTATTTATAAAGTCACGTCAAATCTCCCTGTATGAGAATAGGCAGCAATATATTGTTTTAATCTTTCAACGTGGTGCCACTCTCTCACTCTGTCACACTGTCAGACCTGACACACGCCTACAGCCTCAGTGCTGACATCAGAGAAGAAAATGGAGAGAGAGGGAGAGACGGGAAGAGAGAAAGAGAGAAGGAGAGGGGAAGAGAGAGAGCGGGAGAGAGAGAGAGGGAGAGAGGGGAAGAGAGAGAGAGAGAGAGAGAGATGCAAAACTGGATTTGCTTTGGTGCACAGAATAATAAATTGATGCCACAAACTTTTGTAGAAAAGAAAAACAACTAGTCCTGACACATTACTAGAACATTCCTTGTTTAGGGGTTCTACATGGCCGATCTGAGACGTTTTCTTAGACGTCTCAATGTAATTGGAGGTGTTTCCCTGGATCCCTAGGTGTCTCATCTTGTTTAATTGTGTCAAGTTCGATTGACTTCGAGGAATGTGCCCTTACAGGGTGAAATGGCTATAGTTAAAGGATGCTGTCTCTCTCTCTCTTCCCCATGCTCTCTCTTCCACTCTCCTTCTCCCTCTCCTCTTTCCTCCCTCTGTACTCTCTAATGTTGGTGCAGTGACCTCCACAGCAGAGAAGGGCATGGTGTCAAACCACATTAAGAAAACACGGAGTCACAGGATGGGGCCATTCCCTGTCCTCTCCTGTGATTGGCTGATAGTGGGTTTTTGGGGGAACTGTTGGTCAGGAGTAGCCTGGCAGATGCTTGACCCACGTGACTTCACAGACTTCAAGAGCCAGACTACGTCAGGAGAGGACACAAAGATGTAGACGTCAAACTCTGCTCTAGAGGACAGCTAGGAGAGTCAGGAGACTGAGGAGGATTCACTGCATTCACTGAAGTGTACAAGGAAGACCACTTCATCCTACACAGGTCTTTATATCACTCCTGTAAGTCCATGAATGACTAGTATGCACTAATCAAGTTGATAGAAGCCTCTCTGCCTTCTGCTTTGTTCTGAGAACCATTAGGTCTGTAAGTACGTGTGTTTGTATGTCTGTGTGGGGGGGGGGGGGGGGGACAAATTCCATTAGCATCCGAACAGAGACGAAAGGTTTATTGCCAGATGGTTAACCTCCCTGATGAGGAGGGACTACCAATATTTCATCCATCGCAGTAGGAGCTGGCTTCTCTCTCTCTCTCTCACATAAAACGCAATGTAGCCTTGCCAATCATCAATCAGTCATTATACATGAGGAGACCTAATATAGGGAAAGGGGGATACCTAGTCAGTTGTACAACTGAATGCATTCAACTGAAATGTGTGTTCTCCATTTAAACTTCTCAGGGATAGCCCCCTTTTATTCCATTTTCGCCTAAATTGACATACCCAAATCTAACTGCCTGTAGTTCAGGCCCTGAAGCAAGGATATGCATATTCTTGGTATCATTTGAAAGGAAACACTTTGAAGTTTGTGGAAATGTAAAATGAATGTAGGAGAATATAACACAATAGATATGGTAGAAACCAATCGTTTTATTTTCAACCACCATCTTTAAAATGCAACAGAATGGTCCCAAAACTAGGCATCACTCTGGTTGTTATTCCGACAGTGTCCACAAGATGGCAGCAGTAAATGTGCATATGTGTTGGCAGCAGTGTATGTGGATAACTTGGAGTATGAGCAAACTACATGACATTTAGTGTGAAGTCACCCAGGTACATTTGGGCAAATCGTGAAGGAGACATTTACATTCACATTACATTTTTCTGCAAGAATTCGTCAAATCTGTATACTTGGACTTTGATTTAGCATTTCCAATATTAGTAGCCATAAGTTCAACATTTGCAAAAGACCCAGTTCTCATAAGTTTATAACTCTCCATATTCTTATAATTTTTGTCCAAAAGGAAAAGGCTTGATGTCGCACAAGGTTAGCAGCAACATTTTGCGACAGATACGGGGTCTCCACATACTCCCGTAAAGCCCAGCTTATTGGCTATCTAGCTAGATTTGTTTTACCCCGATTGGTGCTTATTTTACAAAGTTACAGTCAATCAAGTGAAGGCCGCCCGTGTCATCGGCAGTGCCATGAAGGCATCGCTCTCTGACCAAATTTGATGTCCTATAGGACATACTACACCCCTAATGATATAGGTTAGTCTGGTTACATTTTAGGATCTCTGAGGAATACGTATGAATGTGATTTGACTGGTTGAAACAACATTTAGGGTAAGATTTTCGCAGATTCCTTTCTTTGCAAATTGAAGGAAATAGTGTAAATACAGTGGAGTGGAAATACAAAATCGATCGTGCATGCTATATGGACCTTTTAGGACATGAAAAAGGATTTTAATCTAACAAAATGACACTTCATGTTACCACTGAGACCCTTTGGGTGATAAATCAGAGCAAGATTTCAGAATGTAAGTACACATTTCACCTTCAGAGGTGAATTTATCAAACCTATTGCGGTGAAAAAGTGTTTTGCTGTTAGGAGCTCTCCTCAAACAATAGCATGTCATTTTTTCGCAGTAATAGCTACTGTAAATTGGACAGTGCAGTTATATTAACAAGAGTTTAAGCTTTCAGCCGATACAAGACACTTGTATGTACCGACATTTGTTATTTCTCTAAAGTCTGCGATCGTGACACAAGATGCTGCAGGATTTACAACTGTCCCGTTGACGGGACGCCTATCCCTATTAACCCAACCCCTCTGAATCAGAGAGGTGCGGGGGGGCTGCCATAATCGACATCCACGTCTTCGGTGCCCGGGGAACAGTGGGTTAACTGCCTTGCTCATGGGCAGAATTACAGATTTTTTTTTACCTTGTCAGCTCAGGATTCGATCCAGCAACCTTTTGGTTACTGGCCCAACTCTCTAAAGCCCCTTAACTCTCCTCATCCCTGCCCACTAGCGAAACAATCCCCTTTCATGATACATGCTTCTTGTTCATACGCCTTTCACTATACAGGACCAAGTCTTTATCCCATTCACTCACAAATCCATTCCCTTTTATAATGCATGCTTGTTGTTTATACACCTGGCTGATTAAAGAAGTCATTTGGGTTAATGAGCTCGCTGACTCTGAAGGTGTAATGGTGTAATGGCATGGCTGTCATTTTCCCCTGCGTGTCTTGGGACCTGTCCCCTTCAGGGTACATGAACTAGCAGTAAACCTGTTAAATCATGTACATTTGCTAATTTAATTTAACACCCGTTCAACTGGATTCCTCTGCTTGGTCATTGGGTAGGACAACTCACTAGAGTGGCATAATTCACGCTCAGAAAATACCATAATCAGTGTAATTTGACACCAATAAGGGTTTGGATGAGCAGAGTAATTGATCAAACCTGTAAAAGGCCATGAGATGTATTAATAAAAATGCCTCTAATTATTTGGCTACAAGGCTTTGCCATTGGCATTAAAAACAACTGGTAGCCAAAATGTAGGCGTAGTCAAAACCCTTTTCATTCTCCTTGACACCGGGTCAAAAAGGTGACCTGCATTCATTAACTACCTATGAACTGCCTGACCTCTGAGGTACATCAATCAGTGTGTCAAAGACGATTGAGTTTAACACAGATCCCCATCCCTGGGGTCTACACAGGACAGGTAATGCTTGGTTGGTTTCTGAATCGATGGTCATTACAGGATACACGTCTAAGGTCAGCTACAAATATAATAATATATTGTAATAATGGCGCAGGAGGAAATGGCTGCCGTTTTACGATCCCCTAACCAGTTGTGCTATTGTGTGTTTTTTCGCGTTATTTGCAACTTATTTTGTACATAATGTTTCTGCCACCGTGTCTTATAACTAGGGATGCACGATATATTGATGAACATATCGGAATCGGACGAAATTAGCTAAAAACGCCAACAGTGGTATCGGCCTGATGTCTAGTTTAATGATAGTTTAACTGATGTTAAAACCGATGTCAAAGCTACCGTGCATACCTATATAACGTAATAACGCCACGTACAATTTTGCGCTACACATGCAACACAGCATTCCTAAACTAGCCCACAAAGTCTGCTGTGCGGTTCGAGAAGTCTCTGTCGTGGGTGATGTTGGCTTTCGCCGACTGGTCGAGCACTGGTGCACACTACCAAGTGCTCTATTTTTCAGCCCCACCGGAGTTTAAAAAAAGATACAGTAGTACTGTCAAAGCTGTACAAAAAAAAGTCTGCAAACAAGCAAACACCAGCCACGAACGACGTATTTACAATACCGCGTTGGTAATAAAGCATCATTTGTTTGACCGCAACTTCTGGGGAAGCTAGCTTTAGCTTGGTACCTAGCTAAAACCAATACAACCAGCCTGAAAATAATGACCAGTAAAAACTGCAGTCATTTTCATTGTTCTTAGCATTGATTTAGGAATCCTTGTGAGTAAGTATTTGCTAGGTTGCCACTTGTTGTTCTCATGAACTTCAGTTCATGAAAATAAATAGCTAGCTACTTAACCCTGTTGCCCAAAACGAACGTTATAAGCAGCCAGCTAGCTTCATCTGGCAAGTGATGCTCGACCAGACCGGGTTATGTGTTGTGAAGCTAGCCACAATAAGGATTAGGCACAACAGTGGAATTTGCGGTTTGCCTTCAAAATAATAGTATGTCATCGACAGTGATGCAAATGAATACAAATAGTAGAATTATGCCATGCCTCTATTTTCAAGGCTAACAGCAAAGTCCACTATTGTGGCTAATCCTTATTGTGGCTAGCTTCACATAAATGGGTCTGACCACCATTAATCAAATAAGAACTGTCTCATAAATTAGGGCTATATTAGATGATGACACTATTTATTTTGTCAAGGAAAATATTGAATATCGGTATCGGCCAAAAATGTCATATGACTGAAAAGAGCTTCTAGATATCAGGACAGCAATTATTCACCCCATAGTGGAGGAATACTTTTTCTTTAACGAGTCAGCCTTGTGGTGCAAGGACAACAACCTCTCCCTCAATGTGATCAAGACAAAGGAGATGATTGTGGACTACAGCAAAAGGAGGACCGAACACGACCTAATTCTCATCGACAGGGCTGTAGTGGAGCAGGTTGAGAGTTTCAAGTTCCTTGGTGTCCACATCACCAACAAACTAACATGGTCCAAACACTAAGACAGTTGTGAAGAGGGCACGACAAAACCTATTACTCCTCAGGAGACTGACAAGATTTGGCATGGGTCCTCAGATCCTCAAAAGGTTCTACAGCTGCACCATCGAGAGCAACTGTCTTAGTGTTTGGACCATGTTAGTTTGTTGGTGATGTGGACACCAAGGAACTTGAAACTCTCAACCTGCTCCTGGTTGCATCCCTGCCTGGTATAGCAACTGCTCGGCTTCCGACCGCAAGGCACTACAGAGAGTAGTGCGTACGGCCCAGTACATCACTGTGGCCAAGCTCCCTGCCATTGAAGACCTCTATACCAGGCGGTGTCAGAGGAAGGCCCTAAAAATTGTCAAAGAATCCAGCCACCCTAGTCATAGACTGCTCTCTCTGCTACCGCATGGCAAGCGGTGTGGGACCGCCAAGTCTAGGTCCAAGAGGCTTCTTAACAACTTCTACCCCCAAGCCGTAAGACTCCTGAACAGCTAATCAAAGGGCTACCCAGACCCCTCTTTTACGCTGCTGCTACTCTCTGTTATTATCTATGCATAGTCACTTTAACTAAACCTACATGTACATATTACCTCAATTACCTCGACTAACTGGTGCTCCCGCACATTGACTCTGTACATGTACCCTGTGTATAAAGCCTCGCCATTTTTATTTTATTGCTAGTGTTTAATTATTTTAACTTTTATTTTCTATTTTTTAGTTATCTATTTTTACTTAACACTTATTTTTCTTAAAACTGCATTGTTGGTTAAGGGCTTTCATGGTTACACCTGTTGAATTCGGCGCATGTGACAAATACAATTTCATTTCATTTGATTTGCTTTACTCACGGTTTGAGACGAAGTGCAGCTGTGATTTAGGTTCAAGTTCCCCCAGACACTGATCCAAAGTCAGTTTGACTGGTTTTCCTCCCTAAACAATTGGGATTTTAGGGCAGGGAAGCTGATCCCAGATCTGTGCCTTGTACCTCAAATGTTGTAACTAATTGGCTTCGGATGGGCTTGTTATGTTTAATGCAGAGGAAGGGAAGGAGCATCAAAGCTCCCTGTGTGTCCCAAATGGTACCCTATTCCAGTTATAGTGCACTGCAAAAGTAGTGCCCTGTTCAAAAGTAGTGCACTATAAAGGGAATAGTCTGCCATTTGGGAGGATCCCAAACCCTAATCATCTTACTGTGATAAACTCCAGATTAACAGACAGAAACATATGTTTCCCCCTTTGTCCAGGTTTTTCTCTCTGTCTCTGCATCTCTCTCTATATGCATCTCTCTCCGCATCTCAATTCAATTCAATTTCAATTTAAGGGCTTTATTGGCATGGGAAATATATGTTAACATTGCCAAAGCAAGTTAAATAGATAATAAACAAAAGTGAAATAAATCATTAAAATTAACAGGAAACATTACACTTACAAAAGTTCCAAAAGAATAAAGACATTTCAAATGTCATATTATATATAGTGTTGTAATGCTGTACAAATAGTTAAAGTAAGAAAGGGAAAATAAATAAACATAAATATAGGTTGGATTTACAATGGTGTTAGTTTGCCCTTTTCTTGTGGCAACATGTCACAAATTGTGCTGCTGTGATGGCACACTGTGGTATTTCACCCAGTAGATATGGGAGTTGATCAAAATTTGATATGTTTTCAAATTTGATATTTTTATTATTATTTGTGGGTCTGTGTAATCTGAGGGAAATATGTGTCTCTAATATGGTCATACATTTGGCAGGAGGTTAGGAAGTGCAGCTCAGTTTCCACCTCATTTTGTGGGCAGTATGCACATAGCCCGTCTTCTCTTGAGAGCCAGGTCTGCCTACGACAGCCTTTCTCAATAGCAAGGCTATGCTCACGGAGTGTGTTCATATTTAAAGCTTTCCTTAATTTTGGGTCAGTCACAGTGGTCAGGTATTCTGTTGAGGGCCAAATAGCATTCAAGTTTGCTCTGTTTTTTTGTCAATTCTATCCAATGTGTCAAGTTATTATTTTTTTGTTTTCTCATGATTTGGTTGGCTCTAATTGTGTTGCTGTCCTGGGGCTCTGTTGGGTCTGTTTGTGAAGGTGTATGATTGCAAACCCCAAGAACGTACGGCCCTTCTCCAGGCAATGGAGGAGCCCTGTGGTGCCATTCCAGCAGAGTCCTGTCGGTTGTGAACGCCAGAAGATATTTCCCCTGCTCTCTGGACCTCAGCCCTGTGATGTTGATGAAAATCTGTGGCCGGACCAAAACAACAGACATTACTGATTTTTTTTGAGTATTTGTTTCTTGACTAATTATTTAGTTTGACTGTATTTGGACAGTTTCTTCCTCTATTCTGTACAATTGATCTAACATGTATTACAAATAGGCCTATTTTTCTTCTTTTGCATATGCAAAATATATTTACTGTATGTTTTAATTTTTATTGTACGTATGTGTGCTTACAGTGTGCTGTTTAACATGTATTGAGTCACGTTGACATATAAAACAAAATGTTTTGCATTTGTGTTCCTTTCTTGTTTGAGTACACACAAACAATATACAGTATAACAACAAAACCTTAGTCTTTAGACTCAAACTTTTACAGATGCACAATCGAGACCATCCTGTTGGGCTGTATCACAGCCTGGTACGGCAACTGCGCCTCCCTCAACCGCAAGGCTCCCCAGAGAGTGGTGCGGTCTGCACAACGCATCACCAGGGGCAAACTACCTGACCTCCATGACACCTACAGCACCCGATGTCACAGGAAGGCCAAAAAGATCATGAAGGACCATCCGAGCCCCTGCCTGTTCACACCGCTATCATCCAGAAGGCGAGGTCAACACAGGTGCATCAAAGCTGGGCCCACTTTAAATAATGAGGAAAAAACCTCTAAATGCTTTCATGCAATAGACATGTAAAACCCCTTTATCACAGTGATATCACAGGCTGCTGCCTACATTGAGATTCAATCACTGGCCACTTTTTACAATGCACTCTAAATAATGCCACTTTAATAATGTTTACATATCTTTCATCTCATCTCACATGTATATACTGTATTTTATACCATCTACTGCATCTTGCCTATGCTGCTCGTTCAGCGCTCATCCATATATTTATATGTACATTTTCTCATTCACTCCTTCAGATTTGTTTGTATTAGGTAGTTGTTGGGAATTGTTAGATTATTTGTTAGATATTACTGCAGTGTTGGAACTAGAAGCACAAGCATTTCGCTACGCTCGCATTAACATCTGCTAACCATGAGTATGTGACCAATAACATTTCATTTGATTTGAAATAGGTTCTGGTAGTGTTTTTTGAATGTGCCACAGTCTGATGTCAGTTGTCACTAAGATAGATCCATTTGATGTGTGTGTCTAATTTGTAAGCAGAGTTTCATTTTGAGCAGGGAGTACAGGTTTTTGATAGCTGTGTTTCATTTTGCAAGATGTCTGTGTGGTTTGGGGAAATTGGCTAACTGTTTTCTGTTTACAGTTTTGAGTACCTGAGACATAGTTACCGCAATATGTAACAATTAGGAAAACTGTAAATAGGGAGCCAATTTGTTTTCTGCACTTTTATTTTGATGGCTGATAACTTGTTTTCTCATGACTCCCTCTTGTCCCTCTGCAGCAGACGTATGGTGAGCAACATGTTTGGAACATCGAATCTCAATACATATAGAATCATGAGAATCACAATACGTATAGAATCATGAGAATCACAATACATATAGAATTTGAGAATCACAATACATATAGAATCATGAGAATCACAATACGTATAGAATCATGAGAATCACAATACATATAGAATCATGAGAATCACAATACATATAGAATCATGAGAATCACAATACATATAGAATCATGAGAATCACAATTCATATAGAATCACAATACATATAGAATCATGAGAATCTCAATACATATAGAATCTCAATACATATAGAATCTCAATACATATAGAATCTCAATACATATAGAATCTCAATACATATAGAATCTCAATACATATAGAATCTCAATACATATAGAATCCTGAGTATCACAATAAAAAAATAATATCATGAGAATCACAATATATATAGAATCATGAGAATCACAATATGTATAGCATCATGAGAATCTCAATACATATAGAATCATGAGAATCACAATACATATAGAATCATGAGAATCACAATTCATATAGAATCACAATACATATAGAATCATGAGAATCTCAATACATATAGAATCATGAGAATCACAATACATATAGAATCATGAGAATCACAATTCATATAGAATCACAATACATATAGAATCATGAGAATCACAATACATATATAATCATGAGAATCACAATACATATAGAATCACAATACATATAGAATCATGAGAATCACAATACATATATAATCATGAGAATCACAATACGTATAGCATCATGAGAATCACAATACATAGAGAATCTCAATATATATAGAATCCTGAGAATCACAATACGTATAGCATCTGCTAACATCTAACATCTAACATCTGCTAACCATGAGTATGTGACCAATAACATTTCATTTGATTTGAAATAGGTTCTGGTAGTGTTTTTTGAATGTGCCACAGTCTGATGTCAGTTGTCACTAAGATAGATCCATTTGATGTGTGTGTCTAATTTGTAAGCAGAGTTTCATTTTGAGCAGGGAGTACAGGTTTTTGATAGCTGTGTTTCATTTTGCAAGATGTCTGTGTGGTTTGGGGAAATTGGCTAACTGTTTTCTGTTTACAGTTTTGAGTACCTGAGACATAGTTACCGCAATATGTAACAATTAGGAAAACTGTAAATAGGGAGCCAATTCGTTTTCTGCACTTTTATTTTGATGGCTGATAACTTGTTTTCTCATGACTCCCTCTTGTCCCTCTGCAGCAGACGTATGGTGAGCAACATGTTTGGAACATCGAATCTCAATACATATAGAATCATGAGAATCACAATACGTATAGAATCATGAGAATCACAATACATATAGAATCATGAGAATCACAATACGTATAGAATCATGAGAATCACAATACGTATAGAATCATGAGAATCACAATACATATAGAATCATGAGAATCACAATACGTATAGAATCATGAGAATCACAATACATATAGAATCATGAGAATCACAATACATATAGAATCATGAGAATCACAATACATATAGAATCATGAGAATCACAATTCATATAGAATCACAATACATATAGAATCATGAGAATCTCAATACATATAGAATCTCAATACATATAGAATCTCAATACATATAGAATCTCAATACATATAGAATCTCAATACATATAGAATCCTGAGTATCACAATAAAAAAATAATATCATGAGAATCACAATATATATAGAATCATGAGAATCACAATATGTATAGCATCATGAGAATCTCAATACATATAGAATCATGAGAATCACAATACATATAGAATCATGAGAATCACAATTCATATAGAATCACAATACATATAGAATCATGAGAATCTCAATACATATAGAATCATGAGAATCACAATACATATAGAATCATGAGAATCACAATTCATATAGAATCACAATACATATAGAATCATGAGAATCACAATACATATATAATCATGAGAATCACAATACATATAGAATCACAATACATATAGAATCATGAGAATCACAATACATATATAATCATGAGAATCACAATACGTATAGCATCATGAGAATCACAATACATAGAGAATCTCAATATATATAGAATCCTGAGAATCACAATACGTATAGCATCATGAGAATCACAATACATAGAGAATCTCAATATATATAGAATCCTGAGAATCACAATACATATAGAATCTCAATACATATATAATCATGAGAATCACAATACATATAGAATCTCAATACATATAGAATCATGAGAATCCCAATACATATAGAATCATGAGAATCACAATACATATAGAATCTCAATACATATAGAATCTCAATACATATAGAATCCCAATACATATAGAATCATGAGAATCACAATACATATAGAATCTCAATACATATAGAATCTCAATACATATAGAATCCCAATACATATAGAATCATGAGAATCACAATACATATAGAATCTCAATACATATAGAATCTCAATACATATAGAATCTCAATACATATAGAATCATGAGAATCACAATACATATAGAATCTCAATACATATAGAATCATGAGAATCACAATACATATAGAATCATGAGAATCTCAATACATATCGTAATGGCACCTAAGTATCGTGATAATATCGTATCTTGAAGTCCTTGGTAATTCCCAGCCCTATCCAGAATCAGAGGACTCTGCGGAAAATATCAAATGAACAATGCTTAGAGACATGGCATGAACTCATTCTATAATGAGTCTAAATGTAAATAACTCATCCTATAAGTAGTCTGACTGTAAATAACTCATTCTATAATGAGTCTGACTGTAAATAACTCATTATATAATGAGTCAGACTGTAAATAACTCATTCTATAATGAGTCTAACTGTAAATAACTCATCCTATAATGAGTCTAACTGTAAATAACTCAAACATCAAACATATAGCCAGACTATACAAATGTATGACAATAATTGCTTTGCATCAAACAGCGTCAAACAACATGCAAATCCAACCCATTCTAAACCTCGATGGCACATTATGAATTAGCTCCCAAAAGCTCTCTAGTCTATAGAGCTCTGGACTCATAGTCTCCTATACCCACTGACAGAGATAGGGGCTCATAGCCTCCTATACCCACTGACAGAGATATGAGCTCATAGCCTCTTATATCCACTGACAGAGCTATGGGCTCATAGTCTCCTATACCCACTGACAGAGATATGGACTCATAGTCTCCTATGTCTGTACCCGGACGGTATGTGTCTGTACATGGCCATATGAGATGTTTCTGCCTGACTGACCATCTAATATCTCTCCTCTCTCCGCCTCTCACTCTCTCTCCCCCTCTCTCCCTCCACGTCTCCCTCTCCCTCTCTACGCTACAATGACCTTTCTTCCAGGGGAGCCGCCAGGAAGAGGCATGAGCCCTGGATAGAACACACATAGTCGTAGACTCACTGAGCCCAGGTTAGCTGGAGAGAAGTAGAACGTACAACAGAACTATAATACTAAGTTGTGTACTGTATGTGAATGGGTTGGCAGGTAGCCTAGCGGCTAAGTGTACTATATATGAATGGGTTGGCATGTAGCCTAGCGGCTAAGTGTACATATGTACTGTATGTACTGTATTTCTCCTTCTCCCAAATCCAGTCAGCTGATGTTCTGAAAGAGCTGCAAAATCTGGACCCCTACAAATAAGCCAGGCTAGACAATCTAGCCCCTTTCTTTCTAAAATTATCTGTCGAAATTGTTGCCACCCCTATTACTAGCCTGTTCAACCTCTCTTTCGTGTCGTCTGAGATTCCCAAAGATTGGAAAGCAGCTGCGGTCACCCCCCTTCCCAAACTGCTGTAGACCTATATCTATCCTACCCTGCCTTTCCAAGGTCTTCGAAAGCCAAGTCAACAAACAGATTACCGACCATTTCGAATCCCACCATACCTTCTCCGCTATGCAATCTGGTTTCAGAGCTGGTCATGGGTGCACCTCAGCCACGCTCAAGGTCCTAAATGATATCTTAACCGCCGTCGATTAGAAACAATACTGTGCAGCCGTATTCATCGACCTGGCCAAGGTTTTCGACTCTGTCAATCACCACATCCTCATTGGCAGGCTCGACAGCCTTGGTTTCTCAAATGATTGCCTCGCCTGGTTCACCAACTACTTCTCTGATAGAGTTCAGTGTGTCAAATCGGAGGGTCTGTTGTCCGGGCCTCTGGCAGTTTCTATGGGGGTGCCACAGGGTTCAATTCTTGGACCGATTCTCTTCTCTGTATACATCAATGATGTCGCTCTTGCTGCTGCTGAGTTTCTGATCCACCTCTCCGCAGACGACACCATTCTGTATACTTCTGGCCCTTCTTTGGACACTGTGTTAACAACCCTCCAGGCGAGCTTCAATGCCATTACAACTCTCCTTCCGTGGCCTCCAATTGCTCTTAAAAACAAGTAAAACTAAATGCATGCTCTTCAACCGATCGCTGCCTGCACCTGCCCGCCTGTCCAACATCACTACTCTGGACGGCTCTGACTTAGAATATGTGGACAACTACAGATACCTAGGTGTCTCGTTAGACTGTAAACTCTCCTTCCAGACTCACATCAAACATCTCCAATCCAAAGTTAAATCTAGAATTGGCTTCCTATTTCGCAACAAAGCATCCTTCACTCATGCTGCCAAACATACCCTTGTAAAACTGACCATCCTACCAATCCTCGACTTCGGCGATGTCATTTACAAACTAGCCTCCAATACCCTACTCAATAAATTGTATGCAGTCTATCACAGTGACATCCGTTTTGTCACCAAAGCCCCATATACTACCCACCACTGTGACCTGTACACTCTCGTTGGCTGGCCCTCGTTTCATACTCGTCACCAAACCCACTGGCTCCAGGTCATCTACAAGACCCTGCTAGGTAATGTCCCCCCTTATCTCAGCTCGCTGGTCACCATAGCAGCACCCACCCGTAGCACCCACTCCAGCAGGTATATCTCACTGGTCACCCCCAAAGCCAATTCTTCCTTTGGCTGCCTCTCCTTCCAGTTCTCTGCTGCAATGACTGGAACGAACTACAAAAATCTCTGAAACTGGAAACACTTATCTCCCTCACTAGCTTTAAGCACCAACTGTCAGAGTAGCTCACAGATTACTGCACCTGTACATAGCCCATCTATAATTTACCCCAAACAGCTACCTCTTTCCCTACTGTATTTATTTTGCTCCTTTGCACCCCATTATTTCTACTTCTACTTTGCACATTCTTCCACTGCAAATCAACCATTCCAGTGTTTTACTTGCTATATTGTATTTACTTCGACCCCATGGCCTTTTTTTGCCTTTACCTCCCTTATCTCACCTCACTTGCTCACATTGTATATAGACTTATTTTTCTACTGTATTATTGACTGTATGTTTGTTTTACTCCAGGTGTAACTCTGTGTTGTTGTATGTGTCAAACTGCTTTGTTTTATCTTGGCCAGGTCGCAATTGTAAATGAGAACTTGTTCTCAACTTGCCTACCTGGTTAAATAAAGGTGAAGAAAATGGTTGAGCTTAGAATGACGAGTGTATAGTAGGCTTGGGCGGCAGCCAGATTTTCATGTCAGCATGGTCCTTCTCTCATCCGGGGATTTACAGTATTACCGGCATTGCCCACAAAGGTTACTAAAAACGCACGAAAAGCCCATTGGGCCTCCATTACCAGAACGCTAACAAAATTAGCACAAACTAATAGCAAAATCACATAGAAGCTGTTAGCTAAATGGTAACAAGCGGGGAAAAAGGCACAGAATTAATTGCATAGACAGGCAAATCCAGCTCATAAAGTTATACAAATATAGCTAGTAGCTATCGAATGTCTTTTTCAGTGAGTGTGGACATTTTAGAAGCAAAACTGAACGAGAGAAATTGTGCAAATAAACAAATTTGTGATGCATGGTTTCCTTAAAGGAGTCTAACTGTAAATAACTCATACTAGAATGAGTCTAACTGTAAATAACTCATACTAGAATGAGTCTAACTGTAAATAACTCATACTAGAATGAGTCTAACTGTAAATAACTCATACTAGAATGAGTCTAACTGTAAATAACTCATACTAGAATGAGTCTAACTGTATTGGGTGAGTAACCTGATTAGGGCATCCATCCACAGTGCTCAGAATGACAGATATCACATTTAGATTATTGTAATTCATATAAAAAGAACATGCAAATCGAGGATGCAACAATGTGCAGTCCTTCTTACCAAATTCTGATGTTCACTTTGAAGATGTTAAGAGTGACTGTCAAGATGTACTTTTCCTCATCAACAAGACGAGTAACTTACAGCAGAATCACTAGCTTATGTCAATCTAATACAACCAGTTACACCTAGGCTACATAAAAAAAACTGTCCCATTGCAACAGATCAGAGCGTTTAGCTTAAAATATTGATAAACTATAATTTCTTCACATTATAAGCGCAGCAATGCGCACAAGGCAGTAGGCTACGTGCAAATGTTTGTTCCATAATGCAATTAATGGGAAATTACTGTTGTCAAAAGGGACTGCACATGAGAGTGGTTTCGTGTGACAGAGATGAACATACAGTATCAGTTAAAAATGCAGAAAGAGAGGAGATCTAATAGGCTACTTTAAAGCAAGGTAAAAACAATTAAGTACACAGAGCTTTCGGGAAGTACTCAGGCCACTTGACTTTTTCCACATTTTGTTAGTTTATAGCTTTCTTATAAAATTGATAAAATTGTTGTTTTTTTTCATCAATCAACACACAATACCCCATAATGACAAAGCAGAGACATTTTTGCTCATTTAAAAAAAAAAAAGACAAAAAAGGAAATAGATTGCATAGCTCAATGCTCAAAGTTTTTTTTATTTTAAATGTTTGATAATTTATCAAAAATAAAACACTGAAAAATCACATTTACATAAGTATTCTGACCATTTATTCAGTACTTTGTGGAAACACCTTTGGCAGCGATTATAGCCTTGAGTCTTCTTGGGTATGACGCAACAAGCTTGGCACACCTGTATTTGGGGAGTTTCTCCCATTCTTCTCTTCAGATCCTCTCAAGCTCTGTCAGGTTGGATGGGGAGCGTTGCTGCACAGCTATTTTCAGGTCGCTACAGAGATGTTCGATCAGGTTCAATTCCGGGCTCTGGCTGGGTCACTCAAGGACATTCAGAGACTTGTCCCGAAGCCACTCCTGTTTTATCTTGGCTGTGTACTTAGGGTCGTTGTCCTGTTGGAAGGTTGAAACGTCGCCCCAGTCTGAGGTCCTGAGTGCTCTGGATCAGGTTTTCATCAAAGATCTCTCTGTACTTGACAACAATGAACAGAGCATAGATCTTTGTTTCCCAGTCCCTGCCACTGAAAAACAACCCCACAGCATGATGGTGCCACCACCATGCTTCACCGTAGGGATGGTGCCAGGTTTCCTCCAGGCGTGACGTTTAGAATTCAGGCCAAAGAGTTCAATCTGGGCGTTGTTAGACAAGAGAATCTTATTTTCTCAAAGTCTGAGAGTCTTTAGGAACCTTTTGGGAAACTCCAAAGCGGGCTGTCATGTGCCTTTTACTGAGGAGTGGCTTCCGTCTGGCCACTCTACCTCAAAGGCCTGATTGGTGGAGTGCTGCAGAGATGGTTGTCCTTCTTGAAGGTTATCTCATTTCCACACAGGAACTCTGGAGATCTGTTAGAGTGACATTCTGGTTCTTGGTCACCTCCATGACCAAGGCCCATCTCCCCTGATTGTTCAGTTTGGCCGGGCGACCAGCTCTAGGAAGAGTCTTGGTGGTTCCAAACTTATTTTATTTAATAATGATGGAGGCCACTGTGTTCTTGGGGACCATCAATGCTGCAGAACCTTTTTTGGTACCTTTCACCTGATCTGTGCCTCGACAAAATCCTGTCTCGCAGCTCTACGAACAATTCCTTCGACCTTGGTTTTTGCACTGTCAACTGTGGGACCTTATATAGACAGGTGTGTGCCTTTCCCAATGATATCCAATCAACTTAGTTTACCACAGGTGGTCTCCAATCAAGTTGTAGAAACATCTCAAGGATGATCAATGTTAACAGGATGCACCTGATCTCAATTTCGAGCATCATAGCAAAGGGTCTGAACACTTCTGTAAATACGGTATTTCAGATTGACATTTTTAATGAATGTTTAAACATTTCTAAAAACCTGTTCTCTGTTACTCAGGTTAGATTTGTGTTATATCCCCTAGTACTTAAGGTTATGATTCAGAGAGTATACACTGATCCTAGATCAGTGCTAACAGGCCAACTAGGCAGAGTGTTCTCTGTTATTCAGCTCAGTGAGAGGTCTTGTTCTGATTCTGACATCTAGTCAGTCAGACTGGGCTAAGTTTGACAGATTCCCTTTGAAGATAAAGCTAAACCACACCAGCCAGACTCCAGGCACTCTCTCACTCTCCATATCTCTTTCTCTCTCTTTGACTTCATTTTAATGGGCATGGTGTGTTCCTTCCCCTGCAGATGGAGATGTTTAGTTTTCCTCTCTTCCTCTCTCTCTCTCTTCATCACACTCTCTCTCTCAGCTGCAGATGGTGAATGAAGATTAGTTTTCCATACCTCCTAAATGCTGCAGCTGTGGTACAGGGGACGGCCAGCCCTCTGCTGTGGTACAGGGGACGGCCTGCCCTCAGCTGTGATCCAGGGGACGGCCGGCCCTCTGCTGTGGTGCAGGGGACGGCCGGCCCTCTGCTGTGGTACGGGGGATGGCCAGCCCTCAGCTGTGGTACGGGGGACGGCCTGCCCTCAGCTGTGGTGCAGGGGTCGGCCGGCCCTCTGCTGTGGTACACGGGACGGCCAGCCCTCAGCTGTGGTACAGGGGACGGCCAGTCCTCTGCTGTGGTATAGGGGACGACCAGCCCTCTGCTGTGGCTGCCGCAGGAACCCTACTTCTCTCTATCCAGGTGAGGTAGAGCAGCTTTATGTAACCCTGACCTCTACAGGCTCGCACACATCGCACCGAATGTGGATCTAGCGTTCGTCTGACGATCGTTCAGCGCGCTGTGTTTTAGGGACCACCTGCTGTAGACGTCTGACTGCCGACATTGTTCACGCGATTCTACATGTCAAATCGGTGCACAATCGGTTTCTCAAATGACGTTCAGAGGTGCTCTGTACTCTGGGCCAGCAAACGCTACTGGTGTGTCTGAGCCCACACTTTCCAATTTCGTGAGGAAAATGGGCCACCATCGTAAGGTTAGAATACGGAGATGCACATCGAGAAACAAGTTTTCATATTTTACTCATTCCAGTGTTTCCCCTGGATTGGTTCGATTTAGGCGGTGTGCAGAAGCTCACAAAGCAAACATCATCCAAGGTTGCCGTTACTCACATTTATAAGGTTGTCACTATTCACATAAAATAAAATAAATTGTCTAGACGGAGTGGATCACAATTAGGCTGGGAAGTTTCAATTCTACCATGGGTCTTTGCGGGAGTGATTCTTCATGTTTTGTGTTAGGCCTATGTTCAGGGTTTGTCTGTCTGTTGCAGGTTTGAATGAATGGGACCATGTGTTCCATGCAGCTAAAAGAACAACTGTTTCTCATCTACAGCTATACAACCAGGAAACTGTGGGTCCACTCCTTCTAGCTGGCATTCTTCCCAACATGACTCAACTCGCTTTGAAGTTAAACAAACACAAAAGTGACAGTCCAAACTTGTCGAGGAGGGAAGAAAAATAGAGAGACAGGGAGAGGGGAAAGAGACAGGGAGACAGAAAAAGAGAGAGAGAGAAAGAACAAGAGAGAGAGGGAGAGAGAAAGAGGGAGAGAGAGAGGGAGAGAGAAAGAACAAGAGAGAGAGGGAGAGAGAGAGAGAGTGTGAGAGGGAGAGAGAAAGAACAAGAGAGAGAGGGAGAGAGAAAGAGTGTGAGAGAGAGAAAAAGAGAGAGAGAAAGAACAAGAGAGAGAGAGGGAGAGAAAGAGATTGAGGGGGAGAGAGCGCACCCCATAACACTGCAAAACACCGTAAAAAAAAGCAGTGTATCCTAGCAACAAGACTGTGTGGTATTAGAACCTGCTAGCGCTGCAGTATCCTTCCTCTTTGCACTGAGATCGGCAACCTTGAGCCCCCTCACCCCCATCCCAGACCCCCTGCTGCTACCAGCCCCCGTCAAAACCCAGAGGGTAACTTTCATCCCCCTTCCGTTTAGATGTTTTGATTTTACACCCCATAGGGTAGCTTGTGGCACCCCTCGCTAGGAAACTAGTCGACCAATAGCTCTTCTTCTAAAGGGATACTGGGTTCATAGCCTGGTAATAGATAGTATACTGTAAGCTATGCAGCAGTACGTGCCGTGTATATTAAAGAGTATGTGAATATCTAGCTTGTCTAATCGTCCGAACATAGAACTGAAAGCCATACATTGTCTCAGCAGAGCAGAAAACAACAATGGTTAGAGCTGGAGATAGTTTCCAAAAAACACGTTTTGCTCATGTTCATCTCATCGTATCTACTCCGGAGCAAGCCAAGAAGACCAGGAATATGGAAGATGGCTGATGAATCTCGACTCTTTTGTGGAAGAGGCAAGGAATCAAGGAATCAAGGAATCAAGGATTCAATAAAATACTTTGAAAGATTCACCCAATCACTAGATCAGTCAAGGAGATTGTTCTGTAGTAGGCCACAGACCAAAGAGGATCTCTTTCTAATTGGCAGATAGATGTGTCATCTCCTTTCAGTGTTAGGAGATGACCCCATATTGGGAAGAACTCTGCACCGCAACAACCACAGAACTGTGATGCTAACATCAAACGTATAATATCATGCTGTATACTCACAACTTTAAATTTTTTTTATTTAACATCTCTCTCTCTCTCACAGATGATATAATGGCAAAAAATATGTTTCACTTCAATCTCTCCAACCTCTCTCTATCTCTCTCTAGGTCCCTAGAGGTTGGCTGTCTAGCGTTGCCTTCTAGCATGGGGGCCTAGTGTTTAAGCTAGTAGGAGATTGTAGTTAATGCATAAGATAGCTTACAACTGTAGACCTAACCAGGTGGTCAGCTGTAGACCTAACCAGGTGGTCAGCTGTAGACCTAACCAGGTGGTCAGCTGTAGACCTAACCAGGTGGTCAGCTGTAGACCTAACCATGTGGTCAGCTATAGACCTAACCACGTAGTCAGCTGTAGACCTAACCAGGTGGTCAGCTGTAGACCTAACCATGTGGTCAGCTATAGACCTAACCACGTAGTCAGCTGTAGACCTAACCACGTAGTCAGCTGTAGACCTAACCAGGTGGTCAGCTGTAGACCTAACCATGTGGTCAGCTATAGACCTAACCACGTAGTCAGCTGTAGACCTAACCAGGTGGTCAGCTGTAGACCTAACCACGTAGTCAGCTGTAGACCTAACAACTCAGAGAATCAGCCTTTTCATAATGATCCGATCCAGACATTTTGTATTATGGCTTTTCCCCTATAAGCTCTTTACAATGTCCATGGAGACTAAATCCCTGGGGGTAGAAACAGCCTGTTCTCTTTATACTCTAAAGGCATTTACATTTTGATCATATCATCCTGTAAACTGGCACAGGTGAGACTAGTGTCCAGTGACCTTAATATCTCCATGTCTGATGTAGGCTACGTTGTTGGGACTCACTTCAGATTGTCTGACTGTCTCTGTCTGTGTGTGTGTGTGTGTGTGTGTGTGTGTGTGTGTGTGTGTGTGTGTGTGTGTGTGTGTGTAGCCTTCTACAAGCTTCCCACAATAAGTTGTGTGAAATTTGGCCCACTCCTCCTGACAGAGCTGGTGTAACTGAGTCAGGTTTGTAGGCCTCCTTGCTCGCACACGCTTTTTCAGTTCTGCCAACAAATGTTCTATGGGATTGAGGTCCGGGCTTTGTGATGGCCACTCCAATACCTTGACTTTGTGTTCTTTAAGCCATTTTGCCACAACTTTGGAAGTATGCTTAGGGTCGTTGTCCATTTGGAAGACCCATTTGCGACCAAGCTTTCTGATGGCTTGAGATGTCGCTTCAATATATCCACATAATTTTCCTCCCTCATGATGCCATCTATTTTGTGAAGTGCAGTAGTCCCACCTGCAGCAAAGCACCCCCACAACATGATGCTGCCACCCCCGTGCTTCACGGTTGGGATGCTTGCAAGCCTCCCCCTTTTTCCTCCAAACATAACGATGGTCATTATGGCCAAACAGTTCTATTTTTGTTTCATCAGACCAGAGGACATTTCTCCAAAAGTAGATATGTATCCCCATGTGCAGTTGCAAACCTTAGTCTGGCTTTTTTATGGTGGTTTTGGAGCAGTGGCTTCTTCCTTGCTGAGCAGCCTTTCAGGTTATGTCGATATAGGACATGTTTTACTGTGGATATAGATAATTTTGTATCTGTTTCCTCCAGCATCTTCACAAGGTCCTTTGCAGTTGTTCTGGAATTGATTTGCACTTTTTGCACCAAAGTACGTTCATCTCTAGGAGACAGAACGCGTCTCCTTCCTGAGCGGTATGAAGGCTGCGTGGTCTCATGGTGTTTATATTTGTGTACTATTGTTTGTACAGATAATTGTGGTACCTTCAGGCTTTTGGAAATTGCTCCCAAGGATGAACCAGACTATTGGAGGTCTACAATTTTATTTCTGAGGTCTTGGCTGATTTCTTTAGATTTTCCCATGATGTCAACCTTAAAGGCACTGCGTTTGAAGGTCAGCCTTGAAATACATCCACAGGTACACCTCCAATTGACTCAAATTATGTAAATTACCCTATCAGAAGCTTCTAAAGCCATGACATCATTTTCTGGAATATTCCAAGCTGTTTAAAGACACAGTCAACTTAGTGTATGTAAACTTCTGACCCACTGGAATTGTGATCAAATCAAATCAATTTATATAGCCCTTCTTACATCAGCTGATGCCACAAAGTGCTGTACAGAAACCCAGCCTAAAACCCCAAACAGCAAGCAATGCAGGTGTAGAAGTACCTGATACAGTGAGTTATAAGTTGAACAATCTTTCTTTAAGCAATTGTTGGAAAATGTACTTGTGTCTACAGTGTGTTAACAAGACATTTGTGGAGTGGTTGAAAAACGAGTTTTAATGACTCCAACCTAAGTGTATGTAAACTTCCGACTTCAACTGTATAGGCCTAAAGGCAGAGACAATAAGAAGACACAGTGGCAGAATAAATTTAACCACAACTTTGTTTCATCACAAAACCAGAGAGCAACCTCTGTCTGGTGAAGCTTGGTTTTCAACAAAGCATATTGTATGTAACAAACAGCATGGTCAAGCAAGTTAATGTTTTCAACATTTCTTGACCACTAAAAAACAAGGAGAGTTATCGCAAGTCGCAAAGCTAACAGGTGCCTCCACTAGTCCAGCATCATTTCAACATACTATCGTATCACCTATGCTTATTCTAGTACAGTGACAACTAAAAGATACCAAAAACAATTTAGTCCAATCAACATCAACTAAATATGACGTGGCTGTCCATGTTTCTGATGTGTGTGTGTGCATATAGTAAAGACATGTTGACTCACCCTACTGGTCGAGAAACAAATCCCAACTGGCTTCCCGTGACACTTTTTTTGGTGCGCCAGGACCAATCACAGCCGAGCTCACTCAGTTTAACTCAACGCTGATTGGCTATTATTTTATACCTTTTTTTTTTTTATCAAGGGAGGTCAAACACTCGCTGGTTTCCCTTGCATTCAATGCTACGGGCGGCAATAATGTCATACTCTTTTGGACCAGACAGCATCAGATAGATGGCCTACACATACAGAGACGGGGGGTGCTGTTCGCTCGCTCGGATGCTTTCTCCGGTGAGATACATTCAGCCTCTTGAGAACTAAAGGAAAATTATGAAACAGAGAGACGAAAGATAAATTATTAATATATTATTTTCTTGGTACATTTTTGGGTGAAGCCTGGCTTTCCTTGACATCCATGAAAACACGCCACCCCCAGTATCAGTTGAAAAAATGAATGGAAGTATATACCGAGACTGTTCAGTGCCAAAAATAAGGGGTTAAATACATGTAGCTAAATGATCGTTGGTATGACCTACTTTAAACAATTCCATATAGCCTATAACCCCACCTCATTACTTAATAGAAGCCTGATGCTGAGAGACAGAGTTCTCTGGGGAGGGCTGTGTGAGTGTCTGCTGAGAGACAGAGTTCTCTGGGGAAGGCTGTGTGAGTGTCTGCTGAGAGACAGAGTTCTCTGGGGAGGGCTGTGTGAGTGTCTGCTGAGAGACAGAGTTCTCTGGGGAGGGCTGTGTGAGTGTCTGCTGAGAGACAGAGTTCTCTGGGGAGGGCTGTGTGAGTGTCTGCTGAGAGACATAGTTCTCTGGGGAGGGCTGTGTGAGTGTCTGCTGAGAGACAGAGTTCTCTGGGGAAGGCTGTGTGAGTGTCTGCTGAGAGGCAGTTCTCTGGGGAAAGCTGTGTGAGTGTCTGCTGAGAGACAGAGTTCTCTGGGGAAGGCTGTGTGAGTGTCTGCTGAGAGACAGAGTTCTCTGGGGAGGGCTGTGTGAGTGTCTGCTGAGAGACAGAGTTCTCTGGGGAAGGCTGTGTGAGTGTCTGCTGAGAGACAGAGTTCTCTGGGGAGGGCTGTGTGAGTGTCTGCTGAGAGACAGAGTTCTCTGGGGAGGGCTGTGTGAGTGTCTGCTGAGAGACAGAGTTCTCTGGGGAGGGCTGTGTGAGTGTCTGCTGAGAGACATAGTTCTCTGGGGAGGGCTGTGTGAGTGTCTGCTGAGAGACAGAGTTCTCTGGGGAAGGCTGTGTGAGTGTCTGCTGAGAGACATAGTTCTCTGGGGAGGGCTGTGTGAGTGTCTGCTGAGAGACAGAGTTCTCTGGGGAAGGCTATGTGAGTGTCTGCTGAGAGGCAGAGTTCTCTGGGGAAGGCTGTGTGTGTGTCTGCTGAGAGACAGAGTTCTCTGGGGAAAGCTGTGTGAGTGTCTGCTGAGAGCCTGAGACTGCTCTTCTCTGCTCATCTCTGCAATCTGAATGGCCTGTGAAACTCTCATACATACAGAGGGATAGAGGGATGAATGAAAGGGATGACTGATAAAGGGATGACTGCTTGATGTACTGGAGAAGACAAACGCTTTCAACCCCGATTCCTGAGCTTGGTTTTCTGAGCAGGAAGTGGACAAGCGTTTAAAGTCCCTCCTCTGCTTTGTCTGGAGAACAATACCCCCTAGCCAGATGGCCAAGCATTCCCAAGGCAGAAGAGGGAGACACTATGAACCCAACAACCCCACAATCTCTTATAAGACCCCCACAGGGGGAGCACAAAGTCTGGAAGCCATGCTAGGGTTGACTCAAATCAAAACAGAATGCCATTGCTTTTGCTGTCCAAGTTGCAGAAACAGGACTAATCCACAATTGGAACTCCTGGAACAAGTCAGAGAGAGAAGAGATCCCCACTCCAAACCCTGACCCTTCGCCACCCAAAACCCAACTTCCTTCATCTCATTAGGTAATACAAGGGAAATTATAGTTAGAGAGAAATGTCTGACTTAAGGTCTGCCTCAAATCAAATGAAAACAGAAAGTGTTTCCAGAAAGTTCCAGTCTACTCTTGGCACCTGGGAGAATGAGAGCGGGCTGTAGCGCAGCAAGTGGAAATGACTGTTCAGTAAACCAGAGCGTTCAGTAACCATTCAACAACCCTTCCTGAAGATAGAAACAACAATTTTACTTCTCAACAATCAATTCCAGATGGCTCACTCTTCACCCGTTTAAACGTCTCTATTGTTGCATTCCAAACAGAACCCGATTTCTCATGTAGGTTCCATTCCAAACAGAACCCTATTTCTCATCTAGGTTCCATTCCAAACGAAACCCTATTTCTCATGTAGGTTCCATTCCAAACAGAACCCTATTTCTCATCTAGGTTCCATTCCAAACGGAACCCTATTTCTCATGTAGGTTCCATTCCAAACAGAACCCTATTTCTCATCTAGGTTCCATTCCAAACAGAACCCTATTTCTCATCTAGGTTCCATTCCAAACAGAACCCTATTTCTCATCTAGGTTCCATTCCAAACAGAACCCTATTTCTCATGTAGGTTCCATTCCAAACAGAACCCTATTTCTCATCTAGGTTCCATTCCAAACAGAACCCTATTTCTCATCTAGGTTCCATTCCAAACTGCATCCTATTTCTCATCTAGGTTCCATTCCAAACGGAACCCTATTTCTCATGTAGGTTCCATTCCAAACAGAACCCTATTTCTCATCTAGGTTCCATTCCAAACAGAACCCTATTTCTCATGTAGGTTCCATTCCAAACAGAACCCTATTTCTCATCTAGGTTCCATTCCAAACAGAACCCTATTTCTCATCTAGGTTCCATTCCAAACTGCATCCTATTTCTCATGTAGGTTCCATTCCAAACAGAACCCTATTTCTCATGTAGGTTCCATTCCAAACTGCATCCTATTTCTCATGTAGGTTCCATTCCAAACAGAACCCTATGTCTCATCTAGGTTCCATTCCAAACTGCATCCTATTTCTCATGTAGGTTCCATTCCAAACTGCATCCTATTTCTCATCTAGGTTCCATTCCAAACTGCATCCTATTTCTCATCTAGGTTGCATTCCAAACAGAACCCTATTTCTCATCTAGGTTCCATTCCAAACAGAACCCTATTTCTAATCTAGGTTCCATTCCAAACAGAACCCTATTTCTCATCTAGGTTCCATTCCAAACAGAACCCTATTTCTCATCTAGGTTCCATTCCAGACAGAACCCTATTTCTCATCCTATTTCTCATGTTGGTTCCATTCCAAACATAACCCTATTTCTCATCTAGGTTCCATTCCAAACAGAACCCTATTTCTCATCTTTTTTTATTTATTTATTTTTTATTTTACCTTTATTTAACCAGGTAGGCAAGTTGAGAACAAGTTCTCATTTACAATTGCGACCTGGCCAAGATAAAGCAAAGCAGTTCGACAGATACAACAACACAGAGTTACACATGGAGTAAAACAAACATACAGTCAATAATAAAGTATAAACAAGTCTATATACAATGTGAGCAAATGAGGTGAGAAGGGAGGTAAAGGCAAAAAAAAGGCCTTGGTGGCAAGGTAAATACAATATAGCAAGTAAAACACTGGAATGGTAGTTTTGCAATGGAAGAATGTGCAAAGTAGAAATAAAAATAATGGGGTGCAAAGGAGCAAAATAAATAAATAAATGAAATACAGTTGGGAAAGAGGTAGTTGATAGGGCTAAATTATAGGTGGGCTATGTACAGGTGCAGTAATCTGTGAGCTGCTCTGACAGTTGGTGCTTAAAGCTAGTGAGGGAGATAAGTGTTTCCAGTTTCAGAGATTTTTGTAGTTCGTTCCAGTCATTGGCAGCAGAGAACTGGAAAGAGAGACGGCCAAAGAAAGAATTGGTTTTGGGGGTGACTAGAGAGATATACCTGCTGGAGCGTGTGCTACAGGTGGGAGATGCTATGGTGACCAGCGAGCTGAGATAAGGGGGGACTTTACCTAGCAGGGTCTTGTAGATGACATGGAGCCAGTGGGTTTGGCGACGAGTATGAAGCGAGGGCCAGCCAACGAGAGCGTACAGGTCGCAATGGTGGGTAGTATATGGGGCTTTGGTGACAAAACGGATTGCACTGTGATAGACTGCATCCAGTTTGTTGAGTAGGGTATTGGAGGCTATTTTGTAAATTACATCGCCAAAGTCGAGGATTGGTAGGATGGTCAGTTTTACAAGGGTATGTTTGGCAGCATGAGTGAAGGATGCTTTGTTGCGAAATAGGAAGCCAATTCTAGATTTAACTTTGGATTGGAGATGTTTGATATGGGTCTGGAAGGAGAGTTTACAGTCTAACCAGACACCTAAGTATTTGTAGTTGTCCACGTATTCTAAGTCAGAGCCGTCCAGAGTAGTGATGTTGGACAGGCGGGTAGGTGCAGGTAGTGATCGGTTGAAGAGCATGCATTTAGTTTTACTTGCATTTAAGAGCAATTGGAGGCCACGGAAGGAGAGTTGTATGGCATTGAAGCTTGCCTGGAGGGTTGTTAACACAGTGTCCAAAGAAGGGCCGGAAGTATACAGAATGGTGTCGTCTGCGTAGAGGTGGATCAGAGACTCACCAGCAGCAAGAGCGACCTCAATGATGTATACAGAGAAGAGAGTCGGTCCAAGAATTGAACCCTGTGGCACCCCCATAGAGACTGCCAGAGGTCCGGACAACAGACCCTCAGATTTGACACACTGAACTCTATCAGAGAAGTAGTTGGTGAACCAGGCGAGGCAATCATTTGAGAAACCAAGGCTGTTGAGTCTGCCGATGAGGATGTGGTGATTGACAGAGTCGAAAGCCTTGGCCAGATCAATGAATACGGCTGCACAGTAATGTTTCTTATCGATGGCGGTTAAGATATCGTTTAGGACCTTGAGCGTGGCTGAGGTGCACCCATGACCAGCTCTGAAACCAGATTGCATAGCAGAGAAGGTATGGTGAGATTCAAAATGGTCGGTAATCTGTTTGTTGACTTGGCTTTCGAAGACCTTAGAAAGGCATGGTAGGATAGATATAGGTCTGTAGCAGTTTGGGTCAAGAGTGTCCCCCCCTTTGAAGAGGGGGATGACCGCAGCTGCTTTCCAATCTTTGGGAATCTCAGACGACACGAAAGAGAGGTTGAACAGGCTAGTAATAGGGGTGGCAACAATTTCGGCAGATAATTTTAGAAAGAAAGGGTCCAGATTGTCTAGCCCGGCTGATTTGTAGGGGTCCAGATTTTGCAGCTCTTTCAGAACATCAGCTGAATGGATTTGGGAGAAGGAGAAATGGGGAAGGCTTGGGCGAGTTGCTGTTGGGGGTGCAGTGCTGTTTACAGGGGTAGGAGTAGCCAGGTGGAAAGCATGGCCAGCAGTAGAAAAATGCTTGTTGAAATTTTCAATTATGGTGGATTTATCAGTGGTGACAGTGTTTCCTATCTTCAGTGCAGTGGGCAGCTGGGAGGAGGTGTTCTTATTCTCCATGGACTTTACAGTGTCCCAGAACTTTTTTGAGTTAGTGTTGCAAGAAGCAAATTTCTGCTTGAAAAAGCTAGCCTTGGCTTTTCTAACTGCCTGTGTATAATGGTTTCTAGCTTCCCTGAACAGCTGCATATCACGGGGGCTGTTCGATGCTAATGCAGAGCGCCATAGGACGTTTTTGTGTTGATTAAGGGCAGTCAGGTCTGGGGAGAACCAAGGGCTATATCTGTTCCTGGTTCTAAATTTCTTGAATGGGGCATGTTTATTTAAGATGGTTAGGAAGGCATTTTTAAAAAATATCCAGGCATCCTCTACTGACGGGATGAGGTCAATATCCTTCCAGGATACCCCGGCCAGGTCGATTAGAAAGGCCTGCTCGCTGAAGTGTTTCAGGGAGCGTTTTACAGTGATGAGAGGAGGTCGTTTGACCGCTGACCCATTACGGATGCAGGCAATGAGGCAGTGATCGCTGAGATCTTGGTTGAAGACAGCAGAGGTGTATTTAGAGGGGAAGTTGGTTAGGATGATATCTATGAGGGTGCCCGTGTTTAAGGCTTTGGGGAGGTACCTGGTAGGTTCATTGATAATTTGTGTGAGATTGAGGGCATCAAGTTTAGATTGTAGGATGGCTGGGGTGTTAAGCATGTTCTAGTTTAGGTCGCCTAGCAGCACGAGCTCTGAAGATAGATGGGGGGCAATCAGTTCACATATGGTGTCCAGAGCACAGCTGGGGGCAGAGGGTGGTCTATAGCAGGCGGCAACGGTGAGAGACTTGTTTTTAGAGAGGTGGATTTTTAAAAGTAGAAGTTCAAATTGTTTGGGTACAGACCTGGATAGTAGGACAGAACTCTGCAGGCTATCTTTGCAGTAGATTGCAACACCGCCCCCTTTGGCAGTTCTATCTTGTCTGAAAATGTTGTAGTTTGGAATTAAAATGTCTGAATTTTTGGTGGTCTTCCTAAGCCAGGATTCAGACACAGCTAGAACATCCGGGTTGGCAGAGTGTGCTAAAGCAGTGAATAGAACAAACTTAGGGAGGAGGCTTCTAATGTTAACATGCATGAAACCAAGGCTATTACGGTTACAGAAGTCGTCAAAAGAGAGCGCCTGGGGAATAGGAGTGGAGCTAGGCACTGCAGGGCCTGGATTCACCTCTACATCGCCAGAGGAACATAGGAGGAGTAGAATAAGGGTGCGACTAAAAGCAATAAGAATTGGTCGTCTAGAACGTCTGGAACAGAGAGTAAAAGGAGGTTTCTGGGGGCGATAAAATAGCATCAAGGTATAATGTACAGACAAAGGTAAGGTAGGATGTGAATACAGTGGAGGTAAACCTAGGTATTGAGTGATGAAGAGAGAGATATTGTCTCTAGAAACATCATTGAAACCAGGAGATGTCATTGCATGTGTGGGTGGTGGAACTAATAGGTTGGATAAGGTATAGTGAGCAGGACTAGAGGCTCTACAGTGAAATAAGCCAATAAACACTAACCAGAACAGCAATGGACAAGACATATTGACATTAAGGAGAGGCATGCTTAGTCGAGTGATCAAAAGGGTCCAGTGAGTGGAGAGGTTGGTTTAGGGTCACGGCGATTTAGACAGCTAGCCAAGCCAACCGGTAGCAAGCTAGCATAGGATGGAGTCTGTTGTTAGCCACCTCTTGCGTTCGGTCAGTAGATTAGTGGGGTTCCGTGTGGTAGAGGGGATTAATCCAAATCACACAACAACAACAAAAATAAGAACAATAGATATAGTTATAGAGGCCCGAGAAGAAAACATAATAATAAAAATAAATAAATTGTCCGATTGTCTATTCAGATAGCAGCCGGAAAGACAGCTAACGGTTAGCGGGCCGCAGATGGGCGTTCAGGTAACGTCGCGACAGAGGAGCCAGCCGGATCTCATTCAGGTAGATAACGTCGGCAGTCCGGTTGTGAAGGCCCGGTGGGGCTCCGCGTAGGCAGTGAAACGGGTCCGGATAGGTGACTGCAACCCAGGAGTGAATGATGGAACTCAGGAGTGATTGACGGAGCTGGCTAGCACCGGAACAATCGATGTTTGCTCCGGAATCGACGAAAGCCGACTGTCACACGGATAGCAGCTAGCTAGCTGTGAGATCCGGGTATGAATGTCCAGAGAGCAGTTGAAATCCAGGGACATGGAGAGAAAAATTGGTCCGGTATGTTCCGTTCCGAGCCGCGCTGCGCCGTACAAAACTGGCGATAGATTTTCGATAGATTTTCGAGCTAAAGGACAGCCGATGACCACAAACCATGGTTAGCTTCTGATTAGCTTCTGGATTAGCTTCTGGGCTAGCTCCTGGCTAGCTTCTGGCTAGTTTCTGGCCAGCCTCCTGGAGTTTCTGGCTAGCTTCCTGAAGGATTGCAGATCTGAGGTAAATAATACTTTTTTATAAATATAAATTGGTGAGGCTGGTTGCAGGAGAGTGTTTAGAAGATGAGTTGATGGAAAATAAAAATAAAATGTATGTGAAAAAAGTTGTAAATATATATATATACAGGACACGACAAGACGAGGACAAAAGACGTCTGAACTGCTATGCGACCTTGGGCTCAGGTTCCATCTAGGTTCCATTCCAAACAGAACCCTATTTCTCATCTAGGTTCCATTCCAAACTGCATCCTATTTCTCATGTAGGTTCCATTCCAAACAGAACCCTATTTCTCATCTAGGTTCCATTCCAAACAGAACCCTATTTCTCATCTAGGTTCCATTCCAAACAGAACCCTATTTCTCATCTAGGTTCCATTCCAAACAGAACCCTATTTCTCATGTAGGTTCCATTCCAAACAGAACCCTATTTCTCATCTAGGTTCCATTCCAAACAGAACCCTATTTCTCATCTAGGTTCCATTCCAAACTGCATCCTATTTCTCATCTAGGTTCCATTCCAAACAGAACCCTATTTCTCATGTAGGTTCCATTCCAAACTGCATCCTATTTCTCATCTATTTTCCATTCCAAACAGAACCCTATTTCTCACGTAGGTTCCATTCCAAACAGAACCCTATTTCTCATCTAGGTTCCATTCCAAACAGAACCCTATTTCTCATCTAGGTTCCATTCCAAACTGCATCCTATTTCTCATGTAGGTTCCATTCCAAACAGAACCCTATTTCTCATCTAGGTTCCATTCCAAACTGCATCCTATTTCTCATCTAGGTTCCATTCCAAACAGAACCCTATTTCTCATCTAGGTTCCATTCCAAACAGAACCCTATTTCTCATCTAGGTTCCATTCCAAACAGAACCCTATGTCTCATCTAGGTTCCATTCCAAACAGAACCCTATTTCTCATCTAGGTTCCATTCCAAACTGCATCCTATTTCTCATCCTATTTCTCATTTTCAGGGACCTGCACGGGCAGGGTGTAGTGGTGTGTATATAGATGATATTCTAATATACTCCGCCACAAGCGCCGAGCATGTGTCCCTGGTGCGCAAGGTGCTTGGTCGACTGTTGGAGCATGACCTGTACGTCAAGGCTGAGAAATGTCTGTTCTTCCAACAGTCTGTCTCCTTCCTAGGTTATCTCCTGTCAGCGTCAGGCGTGGAGATGGAAAATGACCGCATTTCAGCCGTGCCAACTACTCCCAGAGGTTTATCCAGGGCTTTGGTCAGGTAGCGGCTCCCATTACCTCCTTGCTGAAGGGGGGACCGGTGCAACTGCAGTGGTCAGCTGGGGCTTTTAGTCACCTGAAGGCTCTGTTTACCTCAGCTCCCGTGCTGGCTCATCCTGATCCCTCCTTGGCATTTATAGTAGAGGTGGACACGTCCGAGGCTGGGGTAGGAGCCAGCGCTCTTACCCCAGCCTGTCTCAGCGCTCGGGTACGCCACCAAAGCTCCGCCCCTGTGCTTTCTTTTCGAAGAAGCTCAGCCCGGCGGAGCGAAACTATGATGTGGGGAACCAAGAGCTGTTGGCTGTTGTCAAGGCTCTGAAGGCGTGGAGGCATTGGCTTGAGAGAGCTAAACACCCTTTCCTCATTTGGACTGACCACCGCAATTTGGAGTACATCCGGGCGGCGAGGAGACTGAATCCTCGCCAGGCAAGGTGGGCCATGTTTTTCACCCGTTTTGTTTTCACCCTAACCTACAGACCAGGTTCCCAGAACGCAAAGGCAGACGCACTGTCCAGGATGTATGACACAGAGGAGTGGTCCACGAATCCCACTCCCATACTTCCGTCTTCTTGCCTGGTGGCACCGGTGGTATGGGAGGTGGACGCGGACATCGAGAAGGCGTTACATACAGAGCCCACTCCCACCCAGTGTCCAGTTGGGCGTCTGTACGTTCCATCTGATGTCAGAGATTGTTTGATCTGTTGGGCCCACACGTCACCCTCCTCTGGTCATCCTGGCATCGGTCGGACAGTGCTCTGTCTTAGTGGGAAGTACTGGTGGCCCACATTAGCTAAGGACGTGGGGTTTTATGTTTCCTCCTGCTCGGTGTGCGCCCAGTGCAAGGCACCTAGTCACCTGCCCAGAGGGAAATTACAACCCCTACCCGTGCCACGACGGCTGTGGTCACACCTATTGGTGGAAACACCACGATCCTGGTCGTTGTGGATCGGTATTCTAAGTCCTGCCGTCTCCTTTCTTTGCCCGGACTCCCTACGGCTCTACAGACTGCGGAGGCCCTGATCAACAACGTCTTCCGGCACTACGGGGTACCTGAAGATATAGTTTCTGATCGAGGTCCCCAGTTCACATCTAGAGTCTGGAGGGCGTTTATGGAACGCCTGGGGGTCTCGGTCAGCCTCACCTCAGGTTTTCACCCCGAGAGTAACGGGCAGGTGGAGAGAGTTAACCAGGACGTGGGTAGGTTTCTGCGGTCCTATTGCCAGGACCGGCTGGGGGAGTGGGAGGCTTTCATCCCCTGGGCAGAGATGGCCCAAAACTCTGTCGTGTCTTTACTATCATTAAATTGAAGACTTCGTTTTGTGGAAAGGTTTCTACATAGATCCCAAAAGGGTTTTAACCTGAAACCAAAATGGTTCTATCTGGAACCAATAAGGGTTCTCCAATGGGGGCAGCCGAATAACCCTTTTATAGGTTCCAGATAGCACCTTTTCATCTAAGAGTGTAGAGTTGTTTTGAGGGGTCTCGAGTCTTACAACGTTGTGCCACCTTGACATTCCTCTGGAGGAGAGTACAACCTTAAATCTGCATAATATCTCAATTCAAGGTGAAGGTTAGGTGTAGACTATGCTGAGTGACTCCTATTCAAAAACTTTGCGATCGAAAATGCTGACAGGTAAAAAATATGCCACATAGGGTCCTCCCGAGGACGACAACTTGCTGACTTTTGGTTGGCAGGCCGTTTCTCTAAAGGTCACCTGAAGTGTGTCTGCCAGACAGAATGGGTATTGCCGAGGTTATGGTTTGCTGTGTCTAATAGACAGAATGGTATTGCTGAGGTCATGGTTTACAGTGTGTAGCCAGCCAACTAGAGGCTTGTCACCGTGCCACCTGGCCCCATCATCGACACCTTTCTATTCTCTATCTCATCTCATCCCATCACAGCAGGCCAGAGATCGATGTGATGGTCTCGTCTCGACCACTGCATTCTGCTACACTCATCAAAACCATGGTGTTTATAGACCACCAAGGACAGGGTATAAAGAGGCCCTGAACATTTTGTGGTGATGAAAGATTAACGTATCACTTTAACTAGGCCAAGGCTATTTTCATCTGCTACCTTGTGTTTTCTCACATTATAATGTCACCATGACGACTGATGATTATCATCAATAGGTAACACACTGACATACTTAGATATAGGTTCACTAAGGATGTGTCATTGTGACCGCACCCTGTGTGTCACATATTTCTTATAATCCTAGAATTCTGGCAACATCCATTGAACCATGAAACCAACACACACACACACACACACACACACACACACACACACACACACACACACACACACACACACACACACACACACACACCTCTGGAGATGATGTCATTCTCAGTTGGTTAACCAGCGTGCTGCCTAACCCCACCACACCCATCCCCCTCCTATACTCCACCCCTTCCTCATCCACCTCCACCACTCCACCCCTTCCTCATCCCCCTCCTCCACTCCACCCCTTCCTAATCCCCCTCCTCCACTCCACCCCTTCCTCATCCCCCTCTCTCTCTCTCTCTCCCTCCACTCCACCCCTTCCTCATCCCCCTATCTCTCTCTCTCTCCCTCCACTCCATCCCTTTCTCATCCCCCTCCTCCACTCCACCCCTTCCTCAACCCCCTCCTCCACTCCACCTCTTCCTCATCCCCCTCTCTCTCCCTCCAATCTGCCCCTTCCTCATTCCCCTCTCTCTCTCTCTCCCTCCACTCCAACCCTTCCTCATCCCCCTCTCTCTCTCTCCCTCCACTCCAACCCTTCCTCATCCCCCTCTCTCTCTCTCCCTCCACTCCAACCCTTCCTCATCCCCCTCTCTCTCTCTCCCTCCAATCCACCCCTTCCTCACCCCCCTCTCTCTCTTTCTCTCTCTCTCCACCCCTTCCTCATCCCCCTCTCTCTCTCTCCCTCCACTCCACCCCTTCCTCATCCCCCTCTCTCTCCCTCCACTCCACCCCTTCCTCATCCCCCTCTCTCTCTCTCCACCCCTTCCTCATCCCTCTCTCTCTCTCTCTCTCTCTCTCCACCCCTTCCTCATCCCCCTCTCTCTCTCTCCCTCCACTCCACTTGAATTTATTTCCTTCTTAATGCCTTTAAGCCAATCAGTTGTGTTGTGACACGGTAGGGGTTGTATACAGAAAATACTCCTATTTGGTAAAACACCAAGTCCATATTATTGCAAGAACAGCTCAAATAAGAAAAGATAAACAACAGTCCTTCATTACTCTAAGACATGAAGGTCAGTCAATCCGGAAAATTACTAGACCTCTGAAAGTTTCTTCAAGTGCAGTTGCAAAAACTATCAAGCGCTATGATGAAACTGGCTCTCGTGAGAACACCCACAGGAAAGGAAGACCCACAGATACCTCTGCTGCAGAGGATACGTTTATTAGAGTTACCAGCCTCAGAAATTGCAGCCCAAATAAATGCTTCACAGAATTCAAGTAACAGACACATCTCAACATCACCTGTTCAGAGGAGACTGCGTGAATCAGGCCTTGAAATACAACAGCTGTAGTGGACCTTACTGTGAAATGCTTACCTACAAGCCTTTAACCAACAATGCAGTTTTAAGACAAATAAGTGTTAAGTAAAAAATAGATAAGTAAATTTTTTACAAATAATAACAGGAGCAAGGCTATATACAGGGGGTACCGGTACAGAGTCAATGTGGAGGCTATATACAGGGGGTACCGGTACAGAGTCAATGTGGAGGCTATATACAGGGGGTACCGGTACAGAGTCAATGTGGAGGCTATATACAGGGGGTACCGGTACAGAGTCAATGTGGAGGCTATATACAGGGGGTACCGGTACAGAGTCAATGTGGAGGCTATATACAGGGTATTACAGTACAGAGTCAATGTGGAGGCTATATACAGGGGGTACCGGTACAGAGTCAATGTGGAGGCTATATACAGGGGTACCGGTACAGAGTCAATGTGGAGGCTATATCACGGGTATTACAGTACAGAGTCAATGTGGAGGCTATATACAGGGGGTACCGGTACAGAGTCAATGTGGAGGCTATATACAGGGGGTACCGGTACAGAGTTAATGTGGAGGCTATATACAGGGTATTACAGTACAGAGTCAATGTGGAGGCTATATACAGGGGGTACCAGTACAGAGTCAATGTGGAGGCTATATACAGGGGGTACCGGTACAGAGTCAATGTATGGGTCACCGGTTAGTTGAGGTAATATGTACATGTAGGGAGAGTTAAAGTGACTATGCATAGATAATCACCAGAGTGTAGCAGCAGCGTAAAAGGGGGGGGGGGGGGGGGGGGGGGGGGGGGCGGGACAATGCTGTCACGTTCTGACCATATTTCTGTTATTTTATTATTTGTTTCAGTATGGTCAGGGCGTGAGTTGGGGTGGGCAGTCTATGTTTGTTTTTCTATGTTGGTTCTTGTGTTCGGCCCAGTATGGTTCTCAATCAGCGGCAGGTGTCGTTAGTTGTCTCTGATTTGAGAATCATACTTAGGTAGCCTGGGTTTCACTTTTGGTTTGTGGGTGTTTGTTTCCGTGTGAGTGTTTGGGCCACACGGTACTGTTTCGGTTTTCGTTTTGTTCACATCGTTTATTGTTTTGTATTTCAGTGTTCAGTTCGTTTTGAATTAATCATCATGAACACTTACCACGCTGCGCTTTGGTCCCATCCTTCTTCCACCTCTGAATGCCGTTACAAAATGAAAATAGTCTGGGTAGCCATTTGATTAGATGTTTAGGAGTCTCATGGCTTGGGGGTAAAAGCTGTTTTAGAAGCCTCTTGGACCTAGACTTGGTGCTCCGGTACCGCTTGCTGTGCGGTAGCAGAGAGAACAGTCTATGACTAGGGTGGCTGGAGTCTGACAATTTTTAGGGACTTCCTCTGACACCACCTGGTATAGAGGTGATGGATAGCAGGAAGCTTGGCCCCAGTGATGTACTGGGCCGTGTGCACTACCCTCTGTAGTGCCTTGCGGTCGGAGGCTGAGCAGTTGCTACACGAGGCAGTGATGCAACCATACTTTCGATGATGCAGCTGAAGAACGTTTTAAAGATCTGAGGACCCATGTATTTTCAGTCTCCTGTTGGAGTAGTGCCTGGCCATGCAGAGATGGCATCATCTGTGAATCTGTTGGGGCGGTATGCAAATTGGAGTGTGTCTAGGGTTTCTGGGATTACGGTGTTGATGTGAGCCATGACCAGCCTTTCAGAGCACTTCATGGCCACAAACGTAAGTGCTACAGGTCGGTAGTAATTTAGGCAGGTTACCTTAGTGTTCTTGGGTACAGGAACTATAGTGGTCTGCTTGAAACATGTTGTTACTACAGACTCAGTCAGGGAGAGGTTGAAAATGTCAGTGAAGACACTTGCCAGTTGGTCAGCGCATGCTCAGAGTACACGTCTTGGTAATCCGTCTGGCCCTGCGGCTTTGTGAATGTTGACCTGTTTAAAGGTCTTACTCACATCGGCTACAGAGAGCATGATCACACAGTTGTCCGGAAACGCTGATGCTCTCATGTATGTATTGCCTCAAAGCGAGCATAGAAATAATTTAGCTCGTCTGGTAGGCTCATGTCACTGGGCAGCTTGCGGCTGTGCTTCCCTTTGTAGTCTGTAATAGTTTGCAAGCCCTGTCACATAAGACGAGCGTCGGAGCCGGTGTAGTATGATTCAATCTTAGCCCTGTATTGACGCTTTGCCTGTTTGACGGTTCGTCGCAGGGCATAGCAGGATTTCTTGTCAGCTTCCGGGTTAGAGTCCCGCACCTTGAAAGTGGCAGCTCTACCCTTTAGCTCAGTGCAGATGTTGCCTGTAATCCATGGCTTCTGGTTGGGGTGTGCAGTTGAAGTTGGAAGTTTACATACACTCATTAAAAATTGTTTTTCAACCACTCCAACAATTCCTTGTTAACAAACTATAGTTTTGGCAAGTCAGTTAGGACATCTACTTTGTGCATGACACAAGTCATTTTTCCAACAATTTTTTACAGACAGATTATTTAACTTATAATTCACTGTATCACAATTCCAGTGGGTAAGAAGTTTACATACACTAAGTTGACTGTGCCTTCAAAACAGCTTGGAAAATTCCAGAAAATGATGTCATGGCTTTAGAAGCTTCTGATAGGCTAATTGACATCATTGGAATCAATTGGAGGTGTACCTGTGGATGTATTTCAAGGCCCCCCTTCAAACTCAGTGCCTCTGCTTGACATCATGGGAAAATCAAAAGAAATCAGCCAAGACCTCAGAAATAAAATTGTAGACCTCCACAAGTCTGGTTCATCCTTGGGAGCCATTTCCAACGCCTGAATGTACCATGTTCATCTGTACAAACAATAGTACGCAAGTATAAACACCATGGGACCACGTAGCCGTCATACCGCTCAGGAAGGAGACACGTTCTGTCTCCTAGAGATTAACGTACTTTGGTGTGAAAAGTGCAAATCAATCTCAGAACGACAGCAAAGGACCTTGTGAAGATGATGGAAGGAACAGGTACAAAAGTATCTATATCCACAGTTAAACAAGTCCTATATCGACATAACCTGAAAGGCCTCTCAGCAAGGAAGAAGCCACTGCTCCAAAACCTACATAAAAAAAACAGACTATGGTCTGCAACTGCACATGGGGAAAAATATTGTACTTTTTGGAGAAATGTCCTATGGTATGATTAAACAAAAATACAACTGTTTGGCCATAATGACCTTCGTCATGTTTGGAGGAAAAAGGTGGAGGCTTGCAAGCCGAAGAACACCATCCCAACCGTGAAGCACGGGGGTGGCAGCATCATGTTGTTGGGGTGCTTTGCTGCAGGAGGGACAAAATAATTGGCATCATGAGGAGGAAAATGATGTGGATATATTTAAGCAACATCTCAAGACATCAGTCAGGAAGTTAAAGCTTGGTCACAAATGGGTCTTCCAAATGGACAATGACCCGATGTATACTTTGTTGTGACAAAATGGCTTAAGGACAACAAAGTCGAGGTATTGGAGTGGCCATCACAAAGCCCTGACCTCAATCCCATAGAAAATGTGTGAGCAGAACAGAAAAAGTGTGTGTGAGCAAGGAGGCCTACAAACCTGACTCAGTTACACCAGCTCTGTCAGGAGGACTGGGCCAACATCCAACCAACTTATTGTGGGAAGCTTGTGAAAGGCTATTCGAAATGTTTGACGCAAATTAAACAATTTAAAGGCAATGTTATCAAATACTAATTGAGTGTATGTAAACTTCTGACCCACTGGGAATGTGAAAGAAATAAAAGCTGAAATAAATCATTCTCTCTACTGTTATTCTGACATTTCACATTCTTAAAATAAAGTGTTGATCCTAACTGACCTAAAACAGGGAATTTTTACTTGGATTAAATGTCAGGAATTGTGAAAAACTGAGTTTAAAAGTATTTGGCTAAGGTGTATGTAAACTTCCGACTTCAACTGTACGTACAGTCACTGTGGGAACAAAGTTGTCGATGCACTTATTGATAAAGCCAGTGACTGATGGGATGTACTCCTCAATGCCATCGGAAGAATCACGGAACATATTCCAGTCTGAGTTAGCTAAAAAGTCCTGTAGCTTAGCATCTGTGTCATCTGACCAGTTCTTTATTGACTGAAACGCGGGTGCTTCCTGCTTTAGTTTTTGCTTGTAAGCAGGAATCAGGAGGATATAATTATGGTCAGATTTGCTAAGTGAAGGGCGAGGGAGAGCTTTGTACGCATCTCTGTGTATGGAGTAAAGGTGGTCTAAAGTTTTTTCCACTCTGGTTGCACATTTAACATGCTGGTAGAAATTGGACCGCAGCGTGAAGGAAAAGTAAACCAGCCAACAAGTGCTCAGCATATGGGGGAACTCCTTCAAGACTTTTGAAAAAGCGTATTAACTGCCTTGCTCAGGGACAGAACGACAGATTTTTATCTTGTCAGCAAGTGCAGGTGGTGAGTTTAATAATAAACAGAAACATAGCCCAATACAAGAAACACCAGAAGCACATAGACATGAAACACATTGTCAATACTGCTTGTGGAAAGGAACTAAGGAGGTGACATACATAGGGGAGGTACAGTGCCTTGCGAAAGTATTCGGCCCCCTTGAACTTTGCGACCTTTTGCCACATTTCAGGCTTCAAACATAAAGATATAAAACTGTATTTTTTTGTGAAGAATCAACAACAAGTGGGACACAATCATGAAGTGGAACGACATTTATTGGATATTTCAAACTTTTTTAACAAATCAAAAACTGAAAAATTGGGCGTGCAAAATTATTCAGCCCCTTTACTTTCAGTGCAGCAAACTCTCTCCAGAAGTTCAGTGAGGATCTCTGAATGATCCAATGTTGACCTAAATGACTAATGATGATAAATACAATCCACCTGTGTGTAATCAAGTCTCCTATAAATGCACCTGCACTGTGATAGTCTCAGAGGTCCGTTAAAAGCGCAGAGAGCATCATGAAGAACAAGGAACACACCAGGCAGGTCCGAGATACTGTTGTGAAGAAGTTTAAAGCCGGATTTGGATACAAAAAGATTTCCCAAGCTTTAAACATCCCAAGGAGCACTGTGCAAGCGATAATATTGAAATGGAAGGAGTATCAGACCACTGCAAATCTACCAAGACCTGGCCGTCCCTCTAAACTTTCAGCTCATACAAGGAGAAGACTGATCAGAGATGCAGCCAAGAGTCCCATGATCACTCTGGATGAACTGCAGAGATCTACAGCTGAGGTGGGAGACGCTGTCCATAGGACAACAATCAGTCGTATATTGCACAAATCTGGCCTTTATGGAAGAGTGGCAAGAAGAAAGCCATTTCTTAAAGATATCCATAAAAAGTGTTGTTTAAAGTTTGCCACAAGCCACCTGGGAGACACACCAAACATGTGGAAGAAGGTGCTCTGGTCAGATGAAACCAAAATTGAACTTTTTGGCAACAATGCAAAACGTTATGTTTGGCGTAAAAGCAACACAGCTCATCACAGCTGAACACACCATCCCCACTGTCAAACATGGTGGTGGCAGCATCATGGTTTGGGCCTGCTTTTCTTCAGCAGGGACAGGGAAGATGGTTCAAATTGATGGGAAGATGGATGGAGCCAAATACAGGACCATTCTGGAAGAAGTCTGCAAAAGTCCTGAGACTGGGACGGAGATTTGTCTTCCAACAAGACAATGATCCAAAACATAAAGCAAAATCTACAATGGAATGGTTCAAAAATAAACATATCTAGGTGTTAGAATGGCCAAGTCAAAGTCCAGACCTGAATCCAATCGAGAATCTGTGGAAAGAACTGAAAACTGCTGTTCACAAATGCTCTCCATCCAACCTCACTGAGCTCGAGCTGTTTTGCAAGGAGGAATGGGAAAAAATGTCAGTCTCTCGATGTGCAAAACTGATAGAGACATACCCCAAGCGACTTACAGCTGTAATCGCAGCAAAAGGTGGCGCTACAAAGTATTAACTTAAGGGGGCTGAATAATTTTGCACGCCCAATTTTTCAGTTTTTGATTCGTTAAAAAAGTTTGAAATATCCAATAAATGTCGTTCCACTTCATGATTGTGTCCCACTTGTTGTTGATTCTTCACAAAAAAATACAGTTTTATATCTTTATGTTTGAAGCCTGAAATGTGGCAAAAGGTCGCAAAGTTCAAGGGGGCCGAATACTTTCGCAAGGCACTGTAATCAGTGAAGTGATGGAGTCCAGGTGTGCCTATTTGATGGAGTCCAGGTGTGCCTAATGATGAAGCGCAGGTGCGCATGATGATGAATGCCAGGTGCGCGTAATGACGAATGCCAGGTGCGCGTAATGACGAATGCCAGGTGCACGTAATGATGAATGCCAGGTGCGCATAATGACGAATGCCAGGTGCGCGTAATGATGAATGCCAGGTGCGCATGATGATGAATGCCAGGTGCGCGTAATGATGAATGCCAGGACAGGTGGTTAGTAAACCGGTGAAGTCGAATGCCGTAGGGGAAGAGCGAGAGTAGACGTGACATCTAAAATGTAGAAAATAGTAAAAATAAAGAAAAAACATTAAATGCGTAGGTGTATCCAAACGTTTGACTGACACTGTAAATCTACAGTATCTATCCAGTAGGTCATTTAGTAATTTAACTAATAGCCTATATACTCTGATCAGTCTCACACAGTATATCGATACATTCAGTAGTCTGTCATCTGAACTAGTATAATTACTCTACTCCTGCTGTGGTTTATGGGCTGGGTGGTTGATGGGCTGGATGGTTTATGGGCTGGGTGGTTTATGGGCTGGGTGGTTTATGGGCTGGGTGGTTGATGCACTGGATGGTTGATGGGCTTGGTGGTTGATGGGCTGGGTGGTTTATGGGCTGGGTGGTTGATGAGCTGGGTGGTTGATGGGCTGGGTGGTTGATGGGCTGGGTGGTTGATGGGCTGGGTGGTTTATGGGCTGGGTGATTTATGGACTGGGTGGTTTATGGGCTGGGTGGTTGATGGGCTGGGTGGTTGATGGGCTGGGTGGTTGATGGGCTGGGTGGTTGATGGGCTGGGTGGTTTATGGGCTGGGTGGTTTATGAGCTGGGTGGTTTATAGTCTGGGTGGTTTATGGGCTGGGTGGTTTATGTGCTGGGTGGTTGATGGGCTGGGTGGTTTATGGGCTGGGTGGTTTATGGTCTGGGTGGTTTATGGTCTGGGTGGTTGATGGGCTGGGTGGTTGATGGGCTGGGTGGTGTATGGGCTGGGTGGTTTATGTGCTGGGTGGTTGATGGGCTGGGTGGTTTATGGGCTGGGTGGTTGATGGGCTGGGTGGTTGATGGGCTGGGTGGTTGATGGGCTGGGTGGTTTATGGGCTGGGTGGTTTATGGTCTGGGTGGTTTATGGTCTGGGTGGTTGATGGGCTGGGTGGTTGATGGGCTGGGTGGTGTATGGGCTGGGTGGTTGATGGACTGGGTGGTTGATGGACTGGGTGGTTGATGGGCTGGGTGGTGTATGGGCTGGGTGGTTGATGGGCTGGGTGGTTGATGGACTGGGTGGTTGATGGACTGGGTGATTGATGGACTGGGTGGTTGATGGTCTGGGTGGTTGATGGGCTGGGTGGTTGATGGACTGGGTGGTTGATGGACTGGGTGGTTGATGGGCTGGGTGGTTTATGGGCTGGGTGGTTGATGGGCTGGGTGGTTGATGGACTGGGTGGTTGATGGACTGGGTGGTTGATGGGCTGGGTGGTTTATGGGCTGGGTGGTTGATGGGCTGGGTGGTTGATGGACTGGGTGGTTGATGGACTGGGTGGTTGATGGGCTGGGTGGTTGATGGACTGGGTGGTTGATGGACTGGGTGATTGATGGACTGGGTGGTTGATGGTCTGGGTGGTTGATGGGCTGGGTGGTTGATGGACTGGGTGGTTGATGGACTGGGTGGTTGATGGGCTGGGTGGTTTATGGGCTGGGTGGTTGATGGGCTGGGTGGTTGATGCTAAGAATACTGAAGTCTCAAGGCAGAATAATGTGTCTAAGGCTGGATAAACAGGATACGAGCAGTAGAAACCCATTCCTGTCTGTTTCTGTTTCCGCCCCAACCAGTCAGAACTAGATGACTAGAAGACACAGAGCAGAATGAAAAGCAACACTGCTGTGAAGTCCGTGTAAAAAAAGCACACGGTGAAACTCAATGTTTTGCTCGACTGGTGATGTTTGATATCTTCCAAATGTTTGTCTTTATAAGCCTAGTAAGTAATAGTCTAATGGGGATATTGAAAACCAAATAGGGAGCTTCTAAAAAAAAAAATGTTAACCAGAATGTATAGTGCTGTAATAAACCATGAATACTTGAGCAGTGCTTTTAACATATTGAGTTACTCCATCTCCGTTCTCTTTCCTTCAGGCCTATTTGTTCAACAGAACATGTACACAGACTGAGTGTCTCTATAGACTCTCTACTTCTCAATGAATCACTGCCACTTGTCTTTGCTGACTTAATGACTTTTTTTTAACTGGAGAGAAGCCCATTCAGGTAGGCTAGGCTCACAGGAGAGTTGCCACACAGCTGAGCCAGGTGAGTGAATAGCCTCACCTTCTCAAGGTGTGGCATTACACGCCAACACAGTTCAACTCATATAGACTGAATGACTGTGGAGGGGAGCTAGGAGCAATAGGTGAGACAGGTGAACGTGAGACGCTGACTCATGTCCTGAGGTGAATACAGAGTGACAGACTTAAAACTATATATATATATTTAACTAGGCACATCAGTTAAGAACAAATTCTTATTTACAATGACGGCCTACACCGGCCAAACCCGGACGACGCTGGGCCAATTGTGCGCCACCCAATCACAGCCAGTTGTGATACAGCCTGGATTTGAACCAGGGAGTAGTGACAGAAAAACTATTCTCTATGCTATCGCACCGCAAGCGGTACCGGAGAGCTAAGTCTAGGTCCAAAAGGCTCCTTAACAACTTCTACCCCCAAGCCATAAGACTGCTGACCAGTTAATCAAATGGCCACCGGACTATTTACATTGACTCCATTTTTATGCTGCTGCTACTCTGTTTACTATCCATGCATAGTCACTTCACCTTTACCGAAATGTACATATTACCTCAATTACCTCAACTAACCTCTGCCCCCGCACATTGACTCTGTACAGGTACCCCCTGTATACAGTGCATTGCGAAAGTATTTGGTCCCCCTTAAACTTTGCGACCTTTTGCCACATTTCAGGCTTCAAACATAAAGATATAAAACTGTATTTTTTTGTGAAGAATCAACAACAAGTGGGACACAATCATGAAGTGGAACGACATTTATTGGATATTTCAAACTTTTTTAACAAATCAAAAACTGAAAAATTGGGCGTGCAAAATTATTCAGCCCCCTTAAGTTAATACTTTGTAGCGCCACCTTTTGCTGCGATTACAGCTGTAAGTCGCTTGGGGTATGTCTCTATCAGTTTTGCACATCGAGAGACTGACATTTTTTCCCATTCCTCTTTGCAAAACAGCTCGAGCTCAGTGAGGTTGAATGGAGAGCATTTGTGAACAGCAGTTTTCAGTTCTTTCCACAGATTCTCAATTGGATTCAGGTCTGGATTTTGACTTGGCCATTCTAACACCTGGATATGTTTATTTTTGAACCATTCCATTGTAGATTTTGCTTTATGTTTTGGATCATTGTCTTGTTGGAAGACAAATCTCCGTCCCAGTCTCAGGTCTTTTGCAGACTCCATCAGGTTTTCTTCCAGAATGGTCCTGTATTTGGCTCCATCCATCTTCCCATCAATTTTAACCATCTTCCCTGTCCCTGCTGAAGAAAAGCAGGCCCAAACCATGATGTGGCCACCACCATGTTTGACAGTGGGGATGGTGTGTTCAGCTGTGTTGCTTTTACGCCAAACATAACGTTTTGCATTGTTGCCAAAAAGTTCAATTTTGGTTTCATCTGACCAGAGCACCTTCTTCCACATGTTTGGTGTGTCTCCCAGGTGGCTTGTGGCAAACTTTAAACAACACTTTTTATGGATATCTTTAAGAAATGGCTTTCTTCTTGCCACTCTTCCATAAAGGCCAGATTTGTGCAATATACGACTGATTGTTGTCCTATGGACAGAGTCTCCCACCTCAGCTGTAGATCTCTGCAGTTCATCCAGAGTGATCATGGGCCTCTTGGCTGCATCTCTGACCAGTCTTCTCCTTGTATGAGCTGAAAGTTTAGAGGGACGGCGAGGTCTTGGTAGATTTGCAGTGGTCTGATACTCCTTCCATTTCAATATTATCGCTTGCACAGTGCTCCTTGGGATGTTTAAAGCTTGGGAAATATTTTTGTATCCAAATCCGGCTTTAAACTTCTTCACAACAGTATCTCGGACCTGCCTGGTGTGTTCCTTGTTCTTCATGATGCTCTCTGCGCTTTTGACGGACCTCTGAGACTATCACAGTGCAGGTGCATTTATACGGAGACTTGATTACACACAGGTGGATTGTATTTATCATCATTAGTCATTTAGGTCAACATTGGATCATTCAGAGATCCTCACTGAACTTCTGGAGAGAGTTTGCTGCACTGAAAGTAAAGGGGCTGAATAATTTTGCACGCCCAATTTTTCAGTTTTTGATTCGTTAAAAAAGTTTGAAATATCCAATAAATGTCGTTCCACTTCATGATTGTGTCCCACTTGTTGTTGATTCTTCACAAAAAAATACAGTTTTATATCTTTATGTTTGAAGCCTGAAATGTGGCAAAAGGTCGCAAAGTTCAAGGGGGCCGAATACTTTCGCAAGGCACTGTATACCCCGCTATTGTTATTTTATGGTGTTACTTTCGTTTACTTCGGTATATATATATATTTTTTAAACTCTGCATTGTTGGTTAAGGGCTTGCAAGTAAGCATTTCACAATAAGGCCTACACCTGTTGTATTCGGCGCTTGTGTCAAATAAAAATGTATTTGATAAGCTAGGAAGGCTGGTTCTACTGAATCTAGCCTTCATCACCATTCAGATTAGGGTGCTCCTTGGTCCTCTCTGCCCACCAGAGAGATAGAGAGAGAAAGGGGAGGAGAGAGATTCCAGCACAGCCAGAATGATGACCTGGTGATAAAATCAGACAGAAAAGAGGTCGAACACACAAAAACGTTCACACACACACACCGGCACAGTAATGACGCAATTAAAGCAATTATGTGTGTAGGTGTTAAAAGTCACAGTTTAAAAAGCCATTCTATTTTATGGCTTTTCTGTGTGTGACTAACAGAGTCTAATTTGCACCTGATTTAGTCCAAGAGCGTGAGTTTTATGGTGTGACTAAATTATTACTCAAAGAGTTAGTGTTCCTCTAAAAATAACATTTAAATCAACTTAATGAAACATCAAAATTGTTTATCTTCACCATTTAATTAAGAAATATTATTAAGAAACAGAAAGATAGCCTAGGTCTAGTAAAACACTTTTTCACAGCATTGTCATTCTCTGGAGAACCCAGTTCCTAACTGAATAACACCATGGTAACCAGCGCTAACTCCTGAAAGACATAATGGATACAGAAGACGGATCATTTATCAATGTCTGTGGCCCACTGTTCTAAATCATGGCCTTTAACTCTCAACAGAGTTTAATTCCAGTGCTGCATTCCCTAAAAACTGACACACATACACACTCACACACACACACACACACACACACGCACACACACAAACATGCACTCACACACACACACATACACACTCACTAACACACACACACACACTAAAACCAAACACAGCCTGTGAGTTGGATTAACCCTTGAGGGGTCATCTGCTGCTGGGACCAGAGCAGGGCGGGTCTGTCTCTAATTAGCATATATAGCTAATAGACTAGGGGGAATAACCCTGCCACAGCTGGCCTAGAACTGTTTACTAAATCAACACTTTAAAACTGGTTTATGGCTGTCTAATCCTCATTAATAACGGCCCCAATTAAACCATCAACAACAGTGATGTGATTGCTATACTCAAGAATATATCTAGCACTGTCTTATTTACTTAAATGGAAATCAGACTTCTGCATATTAGATAAAGTGCACCAACATTTGCACTTAGGCCTATACTTTTTGTGAGAAAGTTTGCTATTCTTAGCAGCTTGGTTGAAGAGTAATCCTTAGCAACTTGGTTGTGCGTGAGGTGGATTCCCAGGTAACTATGACTCATTTACAAACTACACTGACTCTCATGTACAGGCCGCAATGTAATGAAAGAGAGAGGGAGGGAGGGAGAAAGAGAGAGAGAGAGAGTGAGAGAGGGAAATAGGGTGAGGGAGGGAGAGAGGGAGAGTCTACTGTTTGCTGATGATCTGATGCTTCTGTCCCCAACCAAGGAGGGCCTACAGCAGCACCTAGATCATCTGCACAGATTCTGGTAGACCTGGGCCCTGACAGTAAATCTCAGTAAGACAAAAATAATGGTGTTCTAAAAAAGGTCCAGTTGACAGGACCACAAATACAAATTCCCTCTAGACACAGTTGCCCTAGAGTATACAAAAAATGAGACATACCTCGGCCTAAACATCAGCGCCACAGGTAACTTCCACAAAGCTGTGAACAAGCTGAGAAACAAGGCAAGTGTCACGCCCTGGTCTTTATATTTTGTGTTTTCTTTATTATTTTGGTCAGGCCAGGGTGTGACATGGGTTTATTTATGTGGTGTGTTTTGTCTTGGGGTTTTCGTAGGTATCGGGATTGTGGTTTAGTGGGGTTCTCTAGCAAAGTCTATGGCTGTCTGGAGTGGTTCTCAATCAGAGGCAGGTGTTTATCGTTGTCTCTGATTGGGAACCATATTTAGGCAGCCATATTCTTTGCGTGTTTCGTGGGTGATTGTTCCTGTCTCTGTGTTTGTTGTCACTAGATAGGCTGTATAGGTTTTCACGGTCCGTTTCTTGTTTTTGTGTTTGTTGTCACTAGATAGGCTGTATAGGTTTTCACGGTCCGTTTCTTGTTTTTGTGTTGTTCGTTTTTCTTCGTCATTAAACATGTATGAAAATTACCACGCTGCATTTTGGTCCGACTCTCCTTCACCCGAAGAAAACCGTAACAGCAAGAAGGGACTTCTATGCCATCAAAAGGAACATAAATTGGGATCTGACAAAAGATACTTAAATCAGTAATAGAATCCATTGCCTTTTATGTTTGTGAGGTCTTGCGTCCGCTCACAAACCAAGACTTCACAAAATGTATTTTATTTATTTTTAATTTATCCGTTATTTTACCAGGTAAATTGACTGAGAATATGTTCTCATTTGCAGCAACGATCTGGGGAATAGTTACAGGGGAGAGGAGGGGGATGATTGAGCCAATTGTAAACTGGGGATTATTAGGTGACCGTGATGGTTTGAGGGCCAGATTGGGAATTTAGCCAGGACACCGGGGTTAACACCCCTACTCTTACGATAAGTGCCATGGGATCTTTAATGACCTCAGAGAGTCAGGACGCCCATTTAACGTCCCATCCAAAAGACGGCACCCTACACAGGGCAATGTCCCCAATCACTGCCATGGGGCATTGGGAATTTTTTTTAGACCAGAGGAAAGAGTGCCTCCTATTGGCCCTCCAACACAACTTCCAGCAGCATCTGGTCTCCCATCCAGGAACTGACCAGGACCAATCCTGCTTAGCTTCAGAAGCAAAAATGGGACAAACACCAAATTGAGACTCTTCATGCCGAATTCTGCTAAAAAATCTTCAGTGTACAACATAAAACACCAAATAATGCATGCAGAGCAGAATTAGACCGATACTCGCTAATTATCAAAATCCAAAAAATATCTGTTAAATTCTACAACCACCTAAAAGAAAGATTCCCAAACCTTCCATAACAAAGCCATCACCTAATAAACCTGGAGAAGAGTCCCCTAAGCAAGCTGGTCCTGGGGCTCTGTTCACAAACACAAACAGACCCCACAGAGCCTCAGGACAGCAACACAATTAGACCCAACCAAATCATGAGAAAACAAAAAGTTAATTACTTGACCCAATGGAAATATTTTTTTTTAAACACAGAGCAAACTAGAATGCTATTTGGCTCTAAACAGAGAGTACACAGTGGCAGAATACCCGACCAATGTGACTGACCCAAACTTAAGGAAAGCTTTGACTACGTACAGACTCAGTGAGCATAACCTTGCTATTGAGAAAGGCAGGTGTAGGCAGATCTGGCTCTCAAGAGAAGACAGGCTATGTGCACACTGCACACAAAATGAGTTGGAAACTGAGCTGCACTTCCTAACCTCCTGCCAGATGTATGACCATATTAGAGACACATATTTGTGACATCACAGCAGCACGATTTGTGACCTACTGCCACAAGAAAAGGTCAACCAGTGAAGAACAAACACCATTGTAAATACAACCCATATGTACATTTATTTATTTTCCCTTTTGTACTAACTATTTTCACATCGCTACAACAGTGTATATAGACATAATTGTTATTATGTTATTAATAATTGTTATAATTGTTATTCTTTATTTCACTTTTGTTTATTATCTACTTAACTTGCTTTGGCAATGTTAACATATGTTTCCCATGCCAATAAAGCCCCTTGAATTGAAATTGAATTGAGAAAGAGAGAGAAAGAAATAAAGAGAGAGAGAGAGAGAGAGAGAGAGGGAGAGAGAGGTCTTTGTAGGGTCAGGAATAGGGCGGTATACCTTATTTTACTATATACCGGTATTTATATACAGACCGGAGTTTTTACTTTCCCTTCTACAGCGGTATTTCAAAGTTTGGTTTGTTAAATGTGATACGCACATCCGGCTTGTATAATGTCAATTTTTGTTGTTTACATGTAGTTTGCTACTTTGGTCATTCCTCTCCCTCTCCTCCTGCTGCTGCATGCTGCTAACCACACCAAGCCCTGCCCCCTGTCACTCAAGGAGAGAGCAGTTGTTGGACCATGAGCACTTTCTTGTCGTTCACTCCACATGGTCAGATGTGATGCAACAATGTTGGTGACATGCTGCTTTCCACAAGAGTTCTATAGTTACACTATTTGTTTGTGTATCTTACTGTTATAAAACTACTGTTTGCTAATTTGCTTTTCTTAGCAAAATAATGTATGTTAGCAACTAATGCTAATTGTTAGTTAGCTGGCTGGCTTGCAAAATGTACTAAAGAGTCAGAGCAAACGTAGCTAGTTAGCTAATACTGCCTGGTACCAGTGCTGATGTAGGCCTAGATAAGCATGTTTATGCAACAGTATCTTATCAGAGAGGAAAAGGCAAAACTGTAGTATGTTAGCTAGCTAGCTGCATGAAAGAAAGAAAACACTTAACGTAACATCTAATTATGGTCACCTGGAAACAGTGACCAACACTTTGATTCCTACCCTGTCAATAATTCCTCACTGGCTTATTCATTCGCTGTCATGTCAAGTGCTGCCCACTATATTCTAACTATAAAATTAGAATAATCATTATTGCAACAGTTCACCGATTAACTAGTCCTAGATTTTTTGGGGCCCATATCATGCTGTGTGGCACAGTGTGAAAATGAAAATAGTCGTGCAGGAAATGCAGAAATGTATGCAAACGCTGACAATTATTTTAGTTTGTAGTCGGATTGAACAGTGTTAATGGAGAAAGTCCCATTGAAATCACTCATAATTTATGTTGACACACTAGGGTCATGAACTACCCTAGGGTCATGAACTACACTAGGGTTATGAACTATCCTAGGGTCATGAACTACCCTAGGGTCATGAACCACACTAGGGTTATGAACTACCCTAGGGTCATGAACTACCCTAGGGTCATGAACCACACTAGGGTTATGAACTACCCTAGGGTCATGAACTACCCTAGGGTCATGAACTACCCTAGGGTCATGAACCACACTAGGGTTATGAACTACCCTAGGGTCATGAACCACACTAGGGTTATGAACTACCCTAGGGTCATGAACCACACTAGGGTCATGAACCACACTAGGGTCATGAACCACACTAGGGTCATGAACCACCCAGAAAGTCTTTTTAGAACATTTATTATTCAGAAACATAAAATACTGTTAAATACTATCAAATATGTGACAAATATCATGACATGATATTTTGGCCATTTCGTCCAGTCCCAGTCAGGAGGCGTGGCTGTGAAGGAAGCATCCTTATTTGCATATCTGTGCTATTTCAACCCAGCAGCACTGAGACAGACAGGTTTAGAGAAATGTATTGGTCTCATCAGGTCTGGAGCCTTACAAAAATACAAACCAGACCTCAGGATAGAACTGTACAGACACACACACACACACACACACACACACACACACACACTCCACAAAGTCAAGTCACCACAATGCAATGCAAGTCTTACTGTACATGTGCAACTCAACTGCATCATATTTCAGAGCCTTGGGTGGAATCCCATTCCAGATTCCAGACCACCAATGATATAAGTGAATGCAGACAGTGGCTCCTGGAAATAGAACACAAGTGACTGCTGTACTATACACACAGAGACACGCAATATAACATGCCTATAGGCTACATAGTTTCTGTTCAGACTCCACTCAATGCTCGGTGTCATCACCGAACCTGAAATCAGCATGTAGCCTATATGAATGGAAGGGTAGCCTCACGCACGGTTGTATACATAGGGACACGCAATGTACAGGCAAGTATGGTTTCAGGCATAGTTTTAATTCAGGCTTCAATCAATCAATGATCTTTAATAACCCATTCCATCAAAGATCTTTAATAACCCATCCCAGCAAAGATCTTTAATAACCCACCCCATCAAAGATCTTTAATAACCCATCCCATCAAAGATCTTTAATAACCCATCCCATCAAAGAGCTTTAATAACCCATCCCATCAAAGATCTTTAATAACCCATTCCATCAAAGATCTTTAATAACCCATCCCAGCAAAGATCTTTAATAACCCACCCCATCAAAGATCTTTAATAACCCACCCCATCAAAGATCTTTAATAACCCATCCCATCAAAGATCTTTAATAACCCATCCCATCAAAGAGCTTTAATAACCCATCCCATCAAAGATCTTTAATAACCCATCCCATCAAAGAGCTTTAATAACCCATCCCATCAAAGATCTTTAATAACCCACCCCATCAAATATCTTTAATAACCCACCCCATCAAAGATCTTTAATAACCCACCCCATCAAAGATCTTTAATAACCCATCCCATCAAAGATCTTTAATAACCCATCCCATCAAAGAGCTTTAATAACCCATCCCATCAAAGATCTTTAATAACCCATCCCATCAAAGATCTTTAATAACCCATCCCAGCAAACAGAGGTCTGGAAAAAGAAGTTGCATGTAAAGCATCCATTGGTGTTTCAACACTTATAGGCTAGGCTTATGCGGTATGCATTCCTCCATCTCTCCAGGTTAAGAAAGATCAACTTTAGATATGTGTGTATAGAGCTAGTTATCCCCAAGAGGAGAGGGGGAGTGTCACCAGACTCAAACTGACTCAAAAATGCAATTACACTGACAGCAGGATCCACCAGAAACTCCTCCCCTGTCCTGCCCCCCCACCACTACTACCAAGCCTACCGACTACTTCACCCTAGCAATACCGCCACCTCTCCCTAGCCTAACCCCCCCCACCACCTCCCAGCCAACCCCCCACTACCAAGCCTCTTTGAAGGCCTTTTGTTTGCTTGCCTGTCTCGCGCCCCTTGCTTGCTCTCTCTCCCTCCTCTTTCTTAAGGGGTAGAGGAGCCAGAAATGTGGCGAGGGCTATGTGGGGGATCTTTTTGAGTGGAGACGAGGCAGAACAATAGTTTTCTGTAGTTGTTGGTTGGATTCATTCTTTAAGAGCATGCCAGCTCTAGAATTCCCACTCCTCCCCTTCTTCCATCCATCTGCCCATCCTCCCACTCTGGCACAGTGGTCTCTCATTTAGCACCTCGGTAACGGTTTTAATGTTTGTTTACTAAAGTCCCCAGGGCTTCCTTGGCATCTGGATGCCCTGACTGAAGCTACAGAACTCAGCATCCAGTCAGCAACTAACTAACTGTTCCCCTTGGACTTCAAACATCAGACCTACACATCCCATCCTCTCCTCATCCATCAGCTTGGCTCTGGCTTACTAACTGATTGACTGAGTCAGTCAGACTGACTGGCTCTGACTGACTGACTGACTGACACTGACTGAGTGAGGAGAGAGCTGGGATAGTGGAGAGAATGTCCCCATCAAAAAAGATTTGAGCATAGGGTTGTACAGTACAGTGTCAGTCCAGGGCATAGACGGACGGTTTGGTTCAGGGGCTTAGCGTAACATCAGCTTAGAGAGGCTAGAGAGGTGAGCCCTGCCCAGCCCCATTCCGCCACAGGCAGACAAGCACACACAATATTGCTGTTACGCAATGATGCACAAACATGGCCAAAAAAATGTGTTTGTGTGCAGATTAAAAACAGCTCCGTTTGCTAACATGCTGTTAGGATACGGGATATCTACCTTCAGGGTTTTAAGATTCTAAAATTCCTGGAATCTCAAAAGACACCAGCTGTGGAATCAGAACATAGAACAATATTTCCTTGAGGAAGTGCACCCGTGTTGCGTTCCTAAAACAAACGAATCAGAGGCTGGAATTAGGCGGCCTGTCTGTTTGTATGCTACAGCACGAAACAGACTGTATTTATCCTAAAGAACAAATCATTGTGGTGAGTGAGTGAGTGAGTGAGTGAGTGAGTGAGTGAGTGAGTGAGTGAGTGAGTGAGTGTGCGTACGTACGTGAGCGTGGGTGGGGTAATGGTGGTGATGTGCAGATTAAACTAGGCTTAGCATCCTATTTCATTATGGTATTTCATCCAACACTCTGCTAAAGCCTGGGTATTTAGGTCTTAGAACAGCACATTCATTGATTTCTAGTCGGCTTGATGCATTTCAAATGTCCCCTAAGCAGAGAGACGGAGACCCTTAGCAGAGAGACGGAGACCCTTAGCAGAGAGACGGAGACCCTTAGCAGAGAGACGGAGACCCTTAGCAGAGAGTTAGAGACCCTTGGGAGAGAGTTAGAGACCCTTGGGAGAGAGTTAGAGACCCTTGGGAGAGAGTTAGAGACCCTTGGGAGAGAGAGAGAGAGAGAGAGAGAGAGAGAGAGAGAGAGAGAGAGAGGGAGAGACAAACATCCAATTGAAATACTGCATACAGAGTTTTGCAAGACTGTATTGAAAGTGCAAAGAAAATAACTCCTGTAGATCAGAATTGGGCCAATACCCCCTCCTCATTCGAATAGAAAAAAAGAGCCATCAAATTTTACAACCATCTAAAAACAAGTGACCCCAAAACATTTCATCACACAGCTCTACAATGTCAAGAGATGGAACAAGAGAACAGTCCCCTCAGTCAGATGGTTCTGAAGCTCACTTCACTAACCCAACCAACCACAGAGAGACAGAGAGCCTCAGGACAGCACTCAGAAAATCTGGCCCAACCAAATCATCACAAAGCAAAAATAAAAATATAATCACCTATTGGAAAGACACCACATAAAATCAAAGTAAACTTCAATGCTATTTGGCTCTAAACAGACAGTACATGGCGGCAGACTATCTGACCACTGTGACTGATAGAAAACTGAGGAAAACAGTGACTAGGTACAGACTCAGTGAGCACAGTCTGGCTATAGAGACCGGTCGTCACAGACAAACCTGGCTGCCCAGAGAAGACAGGTTGTGCTCACTCTGCTCCAGGGGAGAGGTAGAGACAGAGCTGCATTTCCTATTACACTGTGACAAATACTCAGACATAAGAGAATCTTTCTTTCCACAAAATTTTAAATCATTACAAAAAATTTGAAACTAAAAAAAATGAAGAAAAAAAAATCTCATATTTATTGGGTGAAAAGACTAAATGTTTTGGCAGCCAAATATGTGTCCTCCTGCTACAACCTGAGGGACAGCTAGTGAAAATGTAATGCAATGTAATGTCATTCATATTTCCCATTTTGTTTTTGGCTTTCATACCATGTCATGGGGCTTCTCTGTCATGTTTACTGCCTTACAACTATTGCTTTAATGGATTATTATTCTCATTGATATTGATGCATTATTGCTGTTGGTCACACTTTTTTTGTTATATGTATACTTTGACAATGTAACTAATTTAACTTTTCATGTCAATAAAGTCCCCTGAATTGAATTGAAATTGAGAGAAAGACCCTAAGCAGGCCAGAGACAAAGAGAGAGAGAGAGAGAGAGAGCGAGAGAGAGAGAGAGAGAGAGAGAGAGAGAGAGAGAGACGAGAGAGAGAGAGAGAGAGAGAGAGAGAGAGAGAGAGAGAGAAAGAAAGAAAGAAAGAAAGAAAGAAAGAAAGAAAGAAAGAAAGAAAGAAAGAAAGAAAGAAAGAAAGAAAGAAAGAGAGAGAAAGAGACGAGAGAGAGACAGCTCCCCAAGAGCCAAAGACAACAGGGATAATCAGTGAACTCATCCAAAATCAATTTTCCTGAGCCCTTCTAAAAGCGATTAAAATAGTCATCTCTTCTTCCTTCAGGGCCGTGATACTCAGTGACCTAATTCACCACACATCAATCTGATGGTAGGACACTGAAGAGGCTACTCAGGCATCCAGTGTGTGTGTGTGTGTGTGTGTGTGTGTGTGTGTGTGTGTGTGTGTGTGTGTGTGTGTGTATGTGTGTGTGTGTGTGTGTGTGTGTGTGTGTGTGTGTGTGTGTTTGTGTGTGTGTGTGTGTGTGTGTGTGTATGTGTGTGTGTGTGTGTGTGTGTGTGTGTGTGTGTGTGTATGTATGTGTGTGTGTGTGTGTGTGTGTGTGTGTGATGTGCGTGCGTGCGTGCGTGCGTGCGTGTGTGTGCGAGCGCGTGTGTGTGAGCGCGTGTACATTACATGTGTTACAGTAAGCATCCCAATCATGACTTCCTCTCAGGATGAGAAGAGGATTTAAACACAGAAACAGTGAGGTAATCACAACAATAATAGTAGTTTAGGCTGGCTGTCTGTCGGGGGGAGAAAAAAAAACTGTCAGTCAGTCAGACTGTCATATGGCAGGTTGATCCACTGCTGTGCGGGCCTTGACTGAATCCGTCTGGAGGAGGGAGGGGTACTCAGGCAGCATCACTGTCCAATGTCTCTGTGTTATCATAGAGGTCTGTCTGTCTGAAGGGTCAGTCTGTCTGAAGGGTCAGTCTGTCTGAAGGGTCAGTCTGTCTGAATAGTCAGTCTGTCTCAGAGTCATATAGAGATGACTCTGCATTTTTAGTCCCTACTGCTGGTGGAATGTCTAATTCAAATTTTAAAAATGACTTAGTTTACAGCAGGTATTCAGTGCAGGGAAATGCTTACTTGCAATCTCCCTCAACAATTCTGTACAAATATCAATAATAATGATATCCCCCCCTTCTCCTATGCATTTAACATCCCAGCTCACGCCCGGCTGGTATGGACCATTGAGATGAGATGGCCTATGGACAGTTGCGTCCAGGTGTGGGCAGCTGCATACAGATGTGTGGACCGATGTAGGCCATGACAAGTGTATGGCAGGTGTGTATTACAGGTGTATAAACATACCATTGAGTCCATTAGGGATGCTCCTGTGATGGTGTGGCGCTGACAGGTCGTCCATGGACCTCCTCTGGAAGGTGCTGCCCAGCTTGCCCTCCCTCTCTGCGGGCAGCTTGTGTATGTGGTTGTGGCTGTGGTGGTGGTCAGGGCTACCTGTGCTCCCCGTGCTGGAGGTACTACTGCCATCCCCGAAGTCCCGAACTATCCCTGTCCCGCCGTTCAGGTTGGTGAGGCTGGACTGAGAGTCTATGGAGCTCCGGGAACCGGCTCCGTTCCTCTCCTCATCCAGCATGAAGATGATCTCCTTCAGGTCCGTGTTCTCTCGCACCACTGTCTCCTGGTTGGCCTCGAGCTCTTTGAGCTTCAGCTGGTAGGTGCCCACCTCCTTCCACATGGCGTTCGCGGAGTACCGGCCAAACCGCTGCCACTCCCGGGACAGCTTCTTGCCCTTCTGCCGGTCGTCGTCCAGGAAGCAGCAGAGCTCGCGCAGCTCGTTGTTGTCGTCCTGGAGCTTCTGGTTGATCTCCTTCAGGTTGCGGATCTCGTGCAGGTGCACCTGCAGCCTCCGGTTAACGTCTTTCATCATGTTGCCGTGCTCGATCATCAGGTATAACTTCTCGCTGTCCACTCTCCTTAGCCTGTTGACCAGCTGCTCCTTGCCCCATTGCAGCAGCTCTTCGTCCGGTAGCTGATTCAGATCTGGCTCATTGGGTCCCTCGGACGGGTTTTTAGCCATTTCTCCGTCGGGTCTGTGCTCTCTCCTCGGTCCAATAACGGTACGGAAATAAGCTGGATATTTAGGCTAAACTAGCCGAGTCTCAATTGCGGAATTGTATTGAAATGTGAATACATGATACGGAAATGATGCTAACAGTGGCACTTCGGATGGAAAAGTTAAATTAAACAAATTAAAATGGCAATGAGATGTTGGCTATAGCAACCATGCAGAAGACTGCACGCACAACTCTTTCAAAAAAGATCACTGTCGAATCTTTGCAGTCCTTCTTGGTATTTTTTCATTCGTTCATAAATTATGTATATATTGTGTAAAAACAAAACAAGCGAATGTTTACCGATCAAATCTCCATCACTCAACTGAGAACTGTCAGGAGAACCCTGAGCATCCCACCGCATGTGCACATCGTGCTCCGCACGTTCCACCGTGGAAGAAAATAACGAAAATATCCACGAAAATAAATAATTATTCAGATAAAAATCCAACAGAAATGTGCGCTTGGAAGGAATAAAAAAACAACTATTAGCCCTATATTTACTATACCAGCATGTTGCTTTTCCGAGACAACGGAAACGAACGAATTTTACAACAGACACAGTGCTCGAGCTCTTTCAAAAATAAGCCTTTTTTCCCCGAAGTGGTGACTGGTGAGTGCCTTGGCAGCGGATTGAATCCCGGAGCTCGTTGGGAATTTGCACGGTCCTCCCCTGCTTCCGCAGACTGTAGAGTAGCGCAGACTCGGGTTTGAAATGGTATAGTAGGATCTCGGTCAAGACGGCCAATCAAGACGCAGGCAGGTAGCGAGATGGAGAGCGTGCCAACTCCATGCAATGAACGGCCCAGTGAGGAACTTCACACGTTATGAGGTGAAAATACATGAATTATCAATAGAATTTATCAAATGGATCTGTTTTGAAAATAGCAATCTGCAATTGAAATGGTCAGTTCCAGTTGATTTGAGACAGGAATAGAAATTAAACAGAATAATTATGAAAATAGACCACTAGCTATTATTTTGTATTTTTTTTCTAAAACAACATAGTCAATGGTTCATTCTGAAAACTACAGCATGATTACATCTATGATTTCTACATGCTCTGCTATAACCATGTCAAGCAAGTGGTACCGGACAAGCCATAAGACTCCTGAACATCTAATCAAATGGCTACCCAGACTACTTGCATTATTTATTTTCAATGCATAGTCACTTTAATAACTCTACCTACATGTACATATTACCTCAATTACCTCGACACAGGTGGCACATTGGCCCGCTTTTGTTATTTACTGCTGCTCTTTAATTATGTTTTTCTTATATCTTACTTTTTGTTTGGTATTTTCTTAAAACTGCATTGTTTGTTGTCTATAAACATGTTATTAAAGTTACACAGTGAAGCACTCTTGTTTTCAGTCAACTGAATGACATAGCCCTGTTAAATGCTATTCGCAAATGTTAGCTTTAGTCTACACATCCTTGCACTGGCATGTTGACCCAATTCCAACAATGGATACACCATTCCAGACGTTGGACTAATTAATGAAGAAACAACAATGCTGAGGCTACAGAGAAAAATAAATACCACACTTGATTGACTTTAACCTAGTCAGCTCAGGGATTCGATCTTGCAATCTTTTGGTTACTAGCCACTAGGCTACCTGCTGCCCCATATGACCTCTAGATGGGTCATTTTAGACACCTGTTGACTGAATAGCAAGTGGAAGAGCTCTACTTAGATTTTTAGGATGGGTGACATTGTGAAAACATCTGTCATTTTGCCCCTGAACAAGGCAGTTAACCCACTGATCCTAGGCTGTCGTTGAAAATAAGAATTTGTTCTTAACTGACTTGCCTAGTAAAATAAATATGGGTGTAAACGAGAAAGATACAAAACATGAGAATGAATGTTCTTGGTTTGTCTGCAGGTTCACAGCGATGACCTTGTGCACAAAAGTATTCTAATCTTCTGGAGCTCAGTGATGTTTGGTCAATTATTTTATTAAAATATAGTAAATTCACTCCAACAGAGGCACTGTGGTAATGTTGGTTAGGAAGTTCATCAAAGAAGTTAATATATACTTTATAAATCTCTTTATATTATGTGATAAATGGTATACTGCATAGTAACCTTTATATTATGTGATAAATGGTATACTGCATAGTAGCCTTTATATATGTGATAAAAGGTAAACTGCATAGTAACTACATGATAAGGGTAAATTAACAACATGGAATCAGCACAAATACAAACACTCCTATGTCAAGTCTGTCCTAGTAACTCTTCATCACATAGAACCATCATATTTAAGATATTATTTCACCATTGATACAAAGAATAAACATAATTATTCAACATCCATTTTCATTAAAAATAGCTAGATATTCAATAAGGTGCTTCATTGAAAGAAAGAGATAATTTGCTCCACTAGGAAGTAGAAGAAATAAGACAAGTATGTTATAGAGAAGTGCTAGTCATGTTCAGGTCCCAGTCAGGTCAGGCTGCGGGTGTCTGTCCTCTGTGTCTGATGTTACACACCACTCCACTCTTTGGTCTCAAAGACCCAGTGTCCAGGATGTCAAAGGACTGGCCAGGCAGCAGGCTGAAGTCAAACCTCTGGAGCAGCTTGGCCATCACTACCTTGGCCTCCATCTGTGAACAACAGATCTCTTTAAAGGATGACAAATCTGGTGTGCTCAACTATAAAAAAAAGTATATAATGGAGGCAGAAGTCCAGGAGTAATCTAACTAGGATGGATAATAGGATCAGCAGAGAACAATCCCAAATAAAGTTGTTTCAATGTATTTCATATGGACAGTCTGCTCACCTGTGCGAAGCTCTGTCCCAGACATGAGCGTGGTCCCAGGGCGAAGGGGTAGAAGCAGTAATAGGGTCTTCAGGACAGAAACAAACACAACATGTCGGTTAGCTCTTAAAGAGTGACTGAACGCACAGATTTTTCTGTTGCTCATTAAGAGAAATTAGGTGGGTGTGTCCTCAAAATAGTCAGAATGAATCTAAGATAACTCAAGAAAGCTGTTAGGGCATTTTTGTCGACTAGGTTTTAGTCGGGCAATTTTACATACAGCTAGGTTGTTTGGTGCAGTATAAAATGCATAACTTGTTGTCTCATGTAAACAAAGTCTGATCCCCTGCCCTGCAGGCCAGGTCTGTCTCACTGTCTGTGTGTTGTGCCGTACCATCGGATAGAGCACAATCACCGCAGCTGTTTCTCCCGTGTTAGTGGGCGAAATCAAAACCCAACCACCATGTAAGTAATGATGAACTCTTGTACACAAAACTCACAAAACTCCTTTTTGGATGATACAGACTTTATTAGCAAAATTAACCTACTTGCACTTTTTAGTCAATTTTGGCACAGGAAGAAATGTTTCTGGCTAATATTAATGTAGCATATGCCGTTTTCAACGAGAGAAGTTGATTCTCGAGTTCAGTTCTGCTTTAATCAATTCAAATGTTGTAAAGAAACAATAAAACAATGAAAACGTATCGTGTGACTTACTTGGCAGCGTCTGGATGGAACCTCTCAGGGTCAAACTTCAGCGGGTCCTCAAAGAACTTATCCAACCTTCCACAGACATACGAACTGAACTGTAGACAGACAAGATAGAGGAAAACAAAAGATTTAAGACACTTTAGGAAATAAAATAAGTACACCCACACCCAAAATAGTTAATGAGGTGTTGACTACACTGTTAAGATGAAGGGAAATGTAACACCTAAACTAGTGGCAACTGAGCTGCCACCAACTTGAAGGAGACGAAACACATAATCCTGATTTGTTTCGAAACATTTCATGGTGTGTTGTAACAGCACTAAATCAAATATTGTGCAACACCTTGCCAGGGACTGGGAGCACTAACACTATTTTGGTGTTTCGAGTTCTGTCTAGTGCAGAATCAGATCCCTTTATCTGGTGTCTTAATGTTTAACATTGTGTTATGTATTTGATCATTTGATCATGATACTGCATACCATTTTGGCAGGCATTGTCAAGCGCAGTGTTCAAACCACCAGCAGTAACTGGAGGTTGAACTGCAAGAACCGAGGACTCTGCAGTTGCCTCTTCCACTGAAACTCGTGAATGTGGGAATGGGTGCTGTCCTCATTGAACGTCAAAATGCCTGACAGTTTTGATATCCGTTCATCATGATCCATTACACAACAAACTGCTTAATACCCATATAGAAACACAGTCTTCTTTCTTCAAACATGTACACAACAATGTGTGAAAGAATTATAGTCTAAAAATGTTGAATTACCCACAATCCTCTAAAAACAGAGTCACGCTTCAAGATAAATGAAAGGTGATTAAAACCAAAGACTTCCAATGGGTTCAATCAATATATTGTCTCTCACTTTGGTTATCCTAATAAAAGATGCTTAAACTTTGAGTAACATATTAAATCAAATTTGTCACATGCGCCGAATACAACAGATGTAGTCCTTACCGTGAAATGCTTACTTACAAGCCCTTAATAACCAACAATGCAGTTTTAAGAAAGAGTTATTTACTAAATAAACTAAAGTAAAATTAATCAAATCAATCTAACGTTAACACAATAAATAATACATAACAATAACGAGGCTATACTGAGTCAATGTGGAGGCTATATGCAGGGGGTAAGGTAGGGCTACTGAGTCAATGTGGAGGCTATATACAGGGGGTAAGGTAGGGCTACTGAGTCAATGTGCGGGGGTACAGGTTAGTTAAGGTCATTTCTAAGTGACTATGCACAGATAGTAAACAGCAAGGAGCTGCGTAAAAACAAGGGGGGGTCAATGTAAATAGTCCAGGTGGATTAGTTGTTCATTAAAATTGGATTTACGTTACTTTGGTAAAATGAAATTAACAAATCATAGAAATAAGTTGCATACATTCGGGGGTATTTTTCCTCTATTGAGACATTTCTGAAATGACAGAGGGGATACAGACAGGTGGGAGAAACAGATTGAAGTGTTGGGGAATTGAACCCCAGTCTACAGTGGGCAAGGGGTGACCTGTCTAAACCAGGCGTGTTACCTTTAGACCACAGGCTCTGCACAACTTGCTTTCATTTTTATTAAATATATATTTAAGTTGGTCGTTTTTTAGATTCAATTTCAATTCAGCCCAGAATCATTTTTACAGTGTGGCCGAGTGGGTAAAATATCAACTAAATGTATCATGTATTTTTTATTTATTATTAACTTTTTACCCCTTTTTCTCCCCAATTGGTAGTTACAGTCTTGTCCCATCGCTGCAACACCTGTACGGACTCAGGTCGAGACCCATCAGTCCTCCGAAACATGACCCTGCCAAGCCGCACTGCTTCTTGACACACTGCTTGCTTAACCCGGAAGCCAACCGCACCAATGTGTCGGAGGAAACACCATACAACTGGCAACCGTGTCCCCTGACGATGCTGTGCCAATTATGCGCCACCTCATGGGTCTCCCCTGCTGCGACACAGCCCGGGATCAAACCCGGGTCTGTAGTGACGCCTCAAGCACTCCACTCTGGAGCGCAAAATGTGCCATGTTACTGCCCCTCCTGTTTCTAACCTGTCTAAGTAAAGCATTAAAAGAATAGAGGTAGAATTCCACAAATATATTTTTTTTCTTTCTATAGGCCCTTATCATCAATCAATATTTATATTGATATATCTATCTATATAATCAATATTTAGGCGATAAACCATTTGTATTTCTAAATCATTGATTGTATGAGAAACACAGTTTTTGAGTTTCGATGCTGCCTTTCACATGAAACCAAAGAAAGTGTTTCACACCAATATTCAAGTGGAAAAACCACTTTGGAGTTCCTACAATTCTGTTTTAAAATACATTCTGTGTATTTTTTTATTATTGATTTCACCTTTATTTAACTAGGCAAGTCAGTTAAGAACAAATTCTTATTTTCAATGATGGCCTAGGAACGAACAGTGGGTTAACTGCCTGTTCAGGGGCAGAACGACAGATTTGTACCTTGTCAGCTCGGGGATTTGAAATGGAGCATTGGACTTACTAGTCCAATGCTCTAACCACTAGGCTACCCTGCCACCCCAGTATGAGCCATACTGGCTTAGACAAGGATACTTCATTCCTTTACTACATTGAGGTATGAGCCACACTGGCTTAGACAAGGATACTTCATTCCTTTACCACATTGAGGTATGAGCCACACTGGCTTAGACAAGGATACTTCATTCCTTTACTACATTGAGGTACCACAGCGTATCACATGTTAACACCACAACTAAACTTAGAGATATTATCATACAACAACAGTCATCACTCCTCCACATTGTTTTTGAGGTGACTACTCACGACGCATGTGACTCCTGCAGGGATGGGGATGCCGTTGATGACGATGTCGTTGGGGATGAAACGAGAAGTGCCTGGTGCTGTAGGGTACAACCTTAGAGTCTCCTTCAAAACCTGACGGGGGGGGGGAGATGATATGAATCAAACACAACATGCTGATTAATTGACGATGTGAAGAGTTACGTGACCCGAGACTTGAACACTTGCGTTAGCTCCCTGAGGTACATCCCACTGGGCACAGACATCAATTCAACGTCTAGTTTTTGATTTATATTTGATTTAGTTGTCAACATTAATTAAACGTGAAATCAACAAAACATTTCACCATGTCATTGGATTTAGGTTAAAAGTTGGGTGCAAAAAGACGAAATGGCCTTAAGTCTTTTTGCAAATCCAATCGGTTTTCCACATTGATTCAACGTCGTCGCATAGATGTTTGTTTTTTACCCCCTTTTTCGCCCCAATTTCGCGATATCCAATTGAGAAGACAGTAACTACTAACATCGCTACAACTTCCAAACGGGCTCGGGAGAGACGAAGGTCGAGAGCCATGCGTCCTCCGAAACACAACCTAACCAGGCCGCACTGCTTCTTAACACAGTGCGCATCCAACCCTGAAGCCAGCCTCACCAATGTGTCGGAGGAAACACTGTACACCTAGCAACCTGGTCAGTGCGCACTGCGCCCGGCCCGCCACAGGAGTCGCTGGTGCGCGATGAGACAAGGATATCCCTACCGGCCAAACCCTCCCTAACCCGGACGACGCTAGGCCAATTGTGCGTCGAGCCTGGGCTCGAACCCAGAGTCTCTGATGGCACAGCCTTAGACCACTGCCACCCAGGAGGCCCGCATAGATGTTTTTTAGTTGAAATGATGTGGAAACAATGTTGAATGAACCAGTTGTTGCCCAGTGGGATGTAATAGGCTTTAGCTCAGCCGGCTAAAACAGTCTTGTAGCATTCAGACGAACCGGGTTTACATCCAGTTGGTCACACAGTTAACTGCAGTTAATATAGTACAAGTATAGTTGAGATGGCACCGACAGAAATGGCAGCTCTGCTTCCAGCTACTAAGCAACTTTCCAGTATTTTTTTTTGTATAGTATAAAATAGTGCTAGTAAGTAGTAATGACAAGACAACACAAAATGGACACGAGACAGGTAGATCATTTACCTGAGACATGTAGGTCATTTCCCCCAGGTCGTCAAAGCTGATTTCCTGTTTCATCCCGATGACGTCATCCACTTCCTGCCTCACCCTGGAGAGGTCAGAGACACTCACAAACTCAACCAACCGGTTTTTATTACAGAAATGATCAATAACCAAGATATAAATTATGAAAACAAGTCCTACTGTCACGCCCTGATCTGTTTCACCTGGCCTTGTGATTGTCTCCACCCCCTCCAGGTGTTGCTTATTTTCCCCAGTGTATTTATCCCTGTGTTTCGTGTTTCTCTGTGCCAGTTCTTCTTGTATGTTTCCAAGTCAACCAGCGTTTTTCCCTTTCTCCTGCTTTTTGCATTTCTCCTTTTTTCTAGTCCTCCCGGTTTTGACCCTTGCCTGATTTTGGACATTGTCTGCCACTCTGTACCTCCTAGACTCCTGGACCTTTTTTTTGTCCTCCTGGTTTTGACCTTTTTGCCTGTCCACAACCATTCACTTGCCTACCCCTTTGGATTAATTAACATTGTAAGACTGCAACCATCTGCCTCCTGTGTCTGCATTTTGGTCTCGTCTTGTGCCTTGATAGTACGAACTAGCACAGAGAGACAGGAAACACAGGGATAAATACACTGGGGAAAATAAGCGACACCTGGAGGGGGTGGAGACAATCACAAGGACAGGTGAAATAGATCAGGGTGTGACACCTACTTCGTCAGTATCTCTGGCAGCCTTCCCAGTTCCATGACGGCAAAAGCTAGTTGATTGGCTGTTGACTCTTGCCCTGTCAAGATTAAAACAACAAAAGCTAGTTGATTGGCTGTTGACTCTTGCCCTGTCAAGATTAAAACAGCAAAAGCACTGTCACTTTTGTTTCTTCAAACTTCAATTGTGTGGGAAAAACTATATTACTAAGATGGAATAAAATAAAGAATAGTGCTTGTTTCAGGGAGACGTACCCGCAATGAAGAACGTCACAAAGTTGTCCAGCATAAGCTCCTCATCATCGTTTGCTATGTTTTCCTCTGAAATTATGGAAATATATCAGTTTGCAGCATTGAAACAATAGTGCTACTCAGGGCCCGATTAAGAACTCATAGGCCCCGTGCCAAACACACTTTTAAGACACTACGTTGGTGTTTCCTTGATTTTGGCAATTTCTTGTATGTGCTTGTGATAAAAATTTAACCCAAATCAATTGTGTTTAAAATATTGATCCTCTGCATCTAAATTATGCTCTCTGGAGTATTTTGAACATTGAAAGCGGCGTCCTGTGGTTGGATCAAAAAATGTATTTAAAATATATTTTAAAAATAACGTTCTTTTTAAAGTTTTTTTATTTGCCTATGTATGGGCTTAGGGCAAAAGATTGGACACAACTACTCATTCAAGGGTTTTTCTTTATTTTTACTATTTTCTACATTGTGTAATAATAGTGAAGACATCGAAAGTATGAAATAACACATATGGAATCATGTAGTAACCAAAAAAGTGTTATTAAACATATCAAAATACATTTAATATTTTAGGTTATTCAAAATAGCCTCCCTTTGCCTTTATGAAGCTTTGCACACTCTTGGCATTCTCTCAACCAGCTTCATGAGGAATGCTCGTCCAACAGTCTTGAAGGAGTTCCCACATATGCTGAGCACTTGTTGGCTGCTTTTCCTTCACTCTGCGGTCCAACTCATCCCAATCTATCTCAGTTGGATTGAGGTCGGGGGATGTTGTAGGCCAGATCATCTGATGCAGCACTCCATTACTCTCATTATTGGTCAAATAGCCCTTACAGAGCCAGGAAGTGTGTTTTGGGTCATTGTCCTATTGAAAAACAAATGATAGTCCCACTAAGCGCAAAACAGATGGGATGGCGTATCGCTGCAGAATGCTGTGGTTGCCATGCTGGTTAAGTGTGCCTTGAATTCTAAATACATCACAGACAGTGTCATCAGCAAAGCCCCCCCACACCATCACACCTCCTCCTACATGCTTCACGATGGGAACCACACATGCAAAGATTATCCGTTTTCTTAATCTGAATTTCACAAAGTCACGGCAGTTGGAACCAAAAAATCTCAAATTTGGACTCATCAGACCAAAGGACATATTTCCACCATATTTCCACCAGTCCACTGACCTTCATGTCTTAAAGTAATGATGAACTGTCATTTCTCTATGCTTATTTGAGCTGTTCTTGCCATAATATGGACTTGGTCTTTTACCAAACATGGCTATCTTCTGTATACCATCCCTACCTTGTCACAACACAAATTAACAAAGCAAACCTGTTAATAGAAATGCATTCCAGGTGACTACTGTCACGACATGGCCCTTTGGGGTGTCTATCGTGGCTCTCCCCTCTCTCACACCACAAGTTTTATGACTTTACAACAGGTCATAAATTCCTGGTCATGCAGAAAGAAATGGGAAATAAACCTAAGGAACAAAGAGCATCTCTTTGTTCAACTCCTATTCCCCAAAATGGGAGAATTAAACAATATTTATATTTTTGAGAACGTGGGAATGGTATGTGGGTATTTAAAGAACAATCCTGTCAAAGGTGTTTTATTTTGTGACATTAGGAAGGACGGTGGCACAGAATAACGGTAGCTTTGGAAGTGTACATCTCTCAGTTATTTATTTTCTATCTGAATGTTGTGTAAAATATATGATTGAATATGAAACTATTTGTCAGAAGATGTAATGTCAAGGTGGCCTTCTGAAAGAGATAGTAGTTTAGCTATTAAGTTTTAACAAGCCAGTGGCCACACCCCCGTGAGCCCAGACATTACATCACGTGTCATAGAACCACCCCTTTTTCTACAGTGTATAAAACCCACTTCCTACAAAATATACATTAAGTCAGAGAACGCCGGGACAGAGTCCCCACGTTGGAATGGTTACAATTCTATAGTCCATTAGAACATACTCCTGTAGTTTGGCAACACGGCTGGAAATGGTTAAACTCTGAGACTATTGATCACTACAGAATAAGAGCAAATCTTAGACATATGATTGCTAGAAATTCTGTAAGTCTAGAATGAGAATACCGACAACCGCCAAAACATCTATTCTCTGCGACAACCATGGGCCTGACGTATCCATTATGAACACAAGCAGAGACTTTCTGTCGATTGACTCTCCAGCAGAGGGACCGGATTCCAACAAAGGCAACAACGATTTACGGACGTAAATATGTACATCGCAATTATTCTCAAATGAGCGGCTGTTCATGTGCAAAGGATTAGCATTTCAATTATTATAATTATCAACTGTGTGTGTAATCCATCTTGTCTTTCCCGCTCTTTATCTGCCCCACCTCTTTCCTCTGTATACCAAGCCGTCATATCGGCTTAGTCCACTAGGGACTTTTCTATAATTGTTAGTATCACGTGTGCTCCCACTCCGGCCGCTAGGCTGCACATTATGGTGCACACATGTCACCCTCGTTACGCGCATCAGCGCATTATGACACTCACCTGGACTCCATCACCTCCTTGATTACCTGCCCTATATATGTCACTTCCTTTGGTTCCTTCCCCAGGCCTCATTGTTTCTGTTACTGTGTCATGTCTGTGCGTTGTTCCTGTTTCTTATTTTGTATGATGTTGTGTTTATTTATTTAAACACTCACTCCCTGAACTTGCTTCCCGACTCTCAGCGCACTTCGTTAGTTAGTAACCAATATCTACTCTTTGTTTATTTCATTCTATGTGATTATGTAGTTAGTTAATTAGTTAGTAGATAATTAAGACAATTTGTTTATCGGTAATTTAGGCTAGGGTTTGTGCAAATATCCAAGGGTTTTCGATGTTCAGTAATGAGAACTGATGAGGTAATAATAATGTAATAATGAGAATGAATAATCGATCAAATATTACTATTACTAGCCTGTTCAACCTCTCTTTCGTATCGTTTGAGATTCCCAAAGATTGGAAAGCTGCCGCGGTTATCCCCCTCTTCAAAGGGGGTGACACTCTAGACCCAAACTGCTACAGACCTATATCTATCCTACCCTGTCTTTCTAAGGTCTTCGAAAGCCAAGTTAACAAACAGATTACTGACCATTTTGCATCCCACAATACCTTCTCCGCTATGCAATCTGTTTTCAGAGCTGGTCATGGGTGCACCTCAGCCACGCTCAAGGTTCGAAACGACATCAAAACCGCCATCGATAAGAGACATTACTGTGCAGCCGTATTCATCGACCTGGCCAAGGCTTTCGACTCTGTCAATCACAACATTCTTATTGGCAGACTCGACAGCCTTGGTTTAGCAAATGATTGCCTGGCCTGGTTTGCCAACTACTTCTCTGATAGAGTTCAGTGTGTCAAATCGGAGGGCCTGTTGTCTGGACCTCTGACAATCTCTATGGGTGTGCCACAGGGTTCAATTCTCGGGCCCACTCTCTTTTCTGTATACATCAATGATGTCGCTCTTGCTGCTGGTGATTCTCTGATCCATCTCTACGCAGACGACGCCATTCTGCATCCATCTGGCCCTTCTTTGGACACTGTGTTAACAAACCTCTAAACAAGCTTCAATGACATACAACACTCCTTCCATGGCCTCCAACTGCTCTTAAATACTAGTAAAACTAGATGCATGCTCTTCAACCGATCGCTGCCCGCACCCACCTGCCCGACTAGCATCACTACTCTGGACGGTTCTGACTTAGAATATGTGGACAACAACAAATACCGAGGTGTCTGGCTAGACTATAAACTCTCCTTCCAGTCTCATATTAAGCATCTCCAATCCAAAATTGTTAAGGAAATTTTTATCAATGATGACTAATTATGTATACATTTCAATCAGGACTGACTAATCCGAATACTATTATGTTACTGTACATGTATGAATTTTCTCTCTTGCTCCCAGTATTGAATATAATGTAGTCAAGAGTTTAGAACAATGACGGTCTGTTCCTTGGTACAAATGAATGAACTATCTCCAGATGACAGGGACGGACTATCTCCAGACTGTCTAGAATGCTTATCTACACTGACTGACCTTGGCTCTAGGGGAGGAGGGAAGGCTTGAGATCTATAGAGCCTTTCTACCAGTGTCAAGAAGAGACGGAACATTTAGAAAACGCTGACGTCATTTTCAGTTTATAACCTGTGGTAAAATGTGCATGAACTCAGTACTCTCTTGAATTAAAGGCTGTTACTTGACTTTTAAGACTGGGGCTCTGTCCAGTCTTATAAAATAAGGGGTCTTACAAATCCTTATGAATTGACAGAGTGTTTAATTTTGATTGGGAATTAAAACAGAGGAATTAAATTCCTTCAACAAAAATGTCATCTAGAATCGGTTTCCTATTTTGCAACAAAGTCTCCTTCACTCATGCTGCCAAACATACCCTCGTAAAACTGACTATCCTACCGATCCTCGACTTTGGCGATGTCATTTACAAAATAGCCTTCAACAATCTACTCAGCAAATTGGATGCAGTCTATCACAGTCCCATCCATTTTGTCACCAAAGCCCCATGTTCCACCCACCACTACGACCTGTATGCTCTCGTCGGCTGGCCCTCGCTACATATTTGTCGCTCGACCCACTGGCTCCAGGTCATCTATAAGTCTTTGCTAGTTAAAGCTCCGCCTTATCTCAGCTCACTGGTCACCATAACAACACCCACCCGTGGCACTCGCTCCAGCAGGTATATTTCACTGGTCAACCCCAAAGCCAACACCTCCTTCGGCCGCCTTTCCTTCCAGTTCTCTGCTGCCAATGACTGGAGCGATTTGCAAAAATCACTGAAGTTGGAGACTTATATCTCCCTCGCTAATTTTAAGCAACAACTATCTGAGCAGCTCACCGATCGCTGCAGCTGTAAACAGCCCATCTGTAAATAGCCCATCCAACTACTTACCTCATCCCCATATTGTTTTTATTTACTTTTTTTTTTCTTTTGCGCACCAGTATTTCTACTTGCACATCATCATCTGCACATCTATCAATTTGCTCAATTGTAATTACTTTGCTACTGTGGCATATTTATTGCCTTACCTCCTTACTCCATTTGCACACACTGTATATAGATTGTTCTGTTGTTATTGACTGTACTTTTGTTAATCCCATGTGTAACTCTGTGTTGTTGTTTTTTGTTGCACTGCTTTGCTTTATCTTGGCCAGGTCGCAGTTGTAAATGATAACTTGTTCTCAACTGGCCTACCTGTTTAAATAAAGGTGAAATATATATATATATATGTTTTTTATCTGTGGAGATGGGAGAACCTTCCAGAAGGACAGTCATATCTGCAGCACTCCACTAATAAGGCCTTTAAGACAGAGTGGCCAGACAGAAGCCACTCCTCAGTAAAAGGCACATGACAGCCCGCTTGGAGTTTTCCAAAAGACACCTAAAGACTCTCAGACCATGAGAAACAAGATTCCCTGGTCTGATGAAACCAAGACTGGACTATTTGGCCTGAATGCCAAGCGTCACGTCTGGAGGAAACCTGGCACCATCCCTACTGTGAAGCATGGTGGTGGCAGCATGTTTTTAAGCGGCAGGGACTGGGAGACTGGTCAGGATCGAGGCAAAGATGAACAGAGCAAAGTACAGAGAGATCCTTGATGAAAACCTGATACAGAGCGCTCAGTACCTCAGACTGGGGTGAAAGTTCACCTTCTAACAGGATAACGACCCTAAGCACGCAGCCAAGACAACGCAGGAGTGGCTTCGGGACAAGTCTCTGAATGTCCTTGAGTTGCCCAGCCAGAGTCCAGACTTGTACCCGATCTAACATCTCTGGAGAGACCTGAAAATAGCTGTGCACTGACGCTCCCCATCCAAACTGACAGAGATTGAGAGGATATGATGAGAAGAATGGGAGAAACTCCCCAAATAGAGGTGTGCCAAGCTTGTAGCGTCATACCCAAGAAGACTTGATGCTGTAATTCCTGCCAAAGGTGCTTCAACAAAGTTCTGAGTAAAGGGTCTGAATACTTATGTAAATGTGATATTTCAAGTTTTTTTAATTAGCAAACATTTCTAAAAATCTGTTTTTGCTTCATCATTATGGGGTATTGTGATGTCATTATGGGGTATAGTGTGTAGAATGATGAGGGGGAAAAACAATTTAATCAATTTTAGAATATGGCTGTCACGTAACAAAATGTGGAAAAAGTCAAGGGGTCTGAATAATATATACTGTATATATTTCCCTTTTTTTGTTGAAAATATAATTTATTTTTATGCTTCCTCTTGGGCCCCCCATGGCCCTGGGCCCAGGGGCTTAAGCCCCAGTAAGTCCCTGCATTAACCTGGCCCTGGTGCTACTGAACCTCATCAATAACATCACTGTTTTAGCAAGTCACATGCAGAGTGACAGGTAAAAGGTCTCCAATGTTAGTCTGGTACCAGATCAGTTTGTGCCGTCTTGTCTAGACCAGTGGCAGGAGTTGGCAAGACAGCACGAACAGATCTAGGATCAGGCTACTACAACATGCCTTTGCCAGCCGTCTTGAGGATCTGTGTGAGGATGTCTTTTGGAACGTCCTCTCCGTTTTGGACGGCCATTTTCCTCTCGTTGATCCACTGTCTGCCTGTCGAACGCAGCAGCTGACAAGACTTCTTCACCTCGTTGATGAACTTCTTGTTCTTTGGGTAGAGCTACATATGTAGGATCTTAATTTGATTACTCTTTTTCAATTATGTGAATTTTCCTGCACTGCAGGAAATGCAAATGTGTGTATTGAATGTTTAAAGAGGCTTGTAAAGTTTGTAATTTCCACTTAAAAATATCAGACTTGATGTAAAATGTAATAACACCTACAAAAAAAAGTATATTAATTATAATCAACATAATAATTCACATTTTTGTTGCTGCAGGATTATTTTCCAGCTGTAGCAAACAGGCTCAAAATAAACTCCTACATCTTTAGAGATATGACATCCGACCATTTATTTAAATCACATCTAGGGAATGTGACGCTGTAAAGCGCATTATGGTGCATTTAGCCACATCTTACAGGCTTCCTACTTGGAAGGATGGAAACAAGAGACTAGAACAAACTGTTCATGAGTGTCAATGTTTTAACTGTATTTGTTTCTTATAACACAGGATTTTATCTGATGAAACTGTAGGATTTCAAATAGATCAATTCAATAAGCCATCGTTCTCGACAAGCATCACCAACATGTTTGATGTCATTATTTACCTGGAAGGTGAAGTCTCTGACATAGTGGATCACTCCCTTCAGACACGTCTCTATAGCGTTGGGGAACGGAGAGTCACTCTCCTTCAGCAGATCCAGCTCCACTCCAAACGCCACCTACAGATGATATAAAAACAGAGGCCTGACAACATCTTACATCATGATAAGGTAAAACTCCTGGTTCTAGTTATGCTAATTATAGCTAGCACATTGGCATGAGACTAAATTGTGTATTGCTTCGGTAATGCGTGTGTTATCAGTTGTCGTAAGCAAAAAACTGCCTGTTATGACAATTTTACTGTCAGATATACAAACAAATGTAGCTTTATAACAGAAATAATAAATTGTAGGGGCAGTGTGGGGATCTGAGGGTAACAGGAAGTGACCGTTACCTTAGTGATGACATCCAGTGTCACACAGTCGAACATGTGTTGCATGTTGGCAGCTGTGTTGGTGTCAGCCATGTCCGCCAGTTTATCCATCAGCTTCTCTGCCCTCTCGTTGAACGCACCCATCTGACCCCGCAGGTACCTAACAATACACAGCAATGATGGATGGATGAACAGATGGATGGCTGGATGGATTGATCAGTGGAGTGATCAATGAGTCGATTGATCAATTATAGTGACTTACAGACTGCTGAAGGCAGGGTCCATTATTCTTCGCTCTTTGTACCACTCATCATGATTCTGTGCTGTGACCAGGCCATTTCCAAAAAACCTATGAAGAAGAAGGACAACAGAGTATTTACCCTAAGACTGAATTAACTGACCAGTGACCAAGTTGTCCCGTTTGAATGTCTATATGCTCTGTAGGCTACGCATGCAATAACCAGCATTAGAAGGGATTGTGTTGAAAGAGTTTGAACCAACCAAAACATTGACACAATAAATAGTTGTAGGAAGTATATTTAGATAACATGAAATATACAGAGGACTCACCTCTGTCCAAACAGGTTGAAGAGACGCTTGTAGACCAGTGGGGCTTTGGGGTACTTCGGTGACATCAGGACTTCCTGTGGAGACAAATAAAAGTGTCCGTTTGGTTTGAAGGGGGAATTGGGGTAATGGGTTATTTTACAGCACTTTCATTTCGGAAATTAACATGGTAAAATATATGATTACACTAATCTTGGTTAACCCAGAACTAAAATCTTGCTTAATTTGGTCAGGTGTTTACGTAGTCAGTCCATCAGAGATTATAATTACAGTAATTTCACAGGTTTACCTTGGTGGTATCAGGACAGGTCACACACAACATCACAGCATGCAGACCGTTGATACGGTAGACCGGTCCATAAGTCTCAGCCCTGTCAAAGATGGAATAGATCTTTATTGTCCCAGGAAAAACAACACCTGATAATGTGTATGTGTGTGCGTGCGTGCGTGCGTGCGTGTATGTCTACTGCTGCTCAATAGCATTCAACTCACCATTCCAGGAATTTGTCGTGGACAACTCGATCATTGCTCATCTCCCTCTGAATGGTTGGTAAATGTCCAAATAAAAAACTAGGGAGAACAAGAGACGAATTCATCCATAAATGAAAAATAAGAACGTTATGACATGAGTGATACCTTCACCAAGTGAAAATGAAAAAGACAGGTGAAACAGCGACCCTGACTGCTGTTGAGGTCAACTTTCACCTACTGTAGTTCCTTATCAACAAATCCGATGCGTTATGTCGCCACTCAGTATAGTTGAAACTAACATTTAGCTAAAGCATTTTAAAATAAATATTCAAGTTACATCATACTGACTCACCTATCCCTTGGTGGTCCCGGTATGTGATCATATTTCAGATGAATATATTTTATGTAAAGACAAAAACAGAGAAATGCGATGAAAATCAATCCAAGCAGGCAAATAAACAAATAACCGATCCAACCTGCAAAGAAAGAGAAAAGGGCCATATTTCCGAAGACTCGGTAGCTCGCGGTGACCCTGCAAACCAGTTATGTGGGCGTTGTTTTTGGAGACGGAATTTGGTCAGCCGTAGTAGTACTAGTAGTAGAGAGATATGTGAAGCGAGAGGGTTTACTCTGCATAAAATATGTCCACGTTAAGCAGATCGTTAATTATTATTTATTTTTGGCTGCGGTTCTGCATTTTCTTGTATGTAAATTGTTAGGATTGTAAGAAAAGCCATGCGTGAAACATGAAATGTAAACTTTAAAATAGATCTGTAAAAGTACAAATCCTATGTTCCGACTATGAATGAACATTAACACGTTCAATTCTTACTTTACAACTGCCTTCACTCGGATATAGATCTTTTAAATACAGTTCATTCGGGAAAGTATTCAGACCCCTTCCCTTTTTCCACATTTGTGACCCGTTTCAGGAAACTAGGCATATGTCGCAGGTCACTACTTAACAGGAGAGCCGTTTGAACGTAAATGTAGTGTCTTAGCTCTTATTACTTATTTATATAATACGAAAGACTCTGAATACAAGAAATTGAACTGGAGCTTCACATTTACTAAAACGAGTTAGTACCAGAATAACATAGAACAACACTGCACATGACCAAGAGTTCTCCATTCTTAAAGGGGACATCAGTAATTAACAGAACATAACATTCCTTCTCTTATACACTCAGAGTATTTTTTACCAAACCACAACTGAAACATTTCCCAGAACTTGTAGTTATTTTGCATCTTTTAATATGAACTTGAACAGTTTGTTTTTGTTTGTTTATTTATAAATCCAGTCTGTCTGGTGAACGGTGCCTTCGTTCTGGGTTGCACCTAGGATTGTCTGGAGGCTCCTGAACATCCTCAGTGTGTGCTTGTTCCATTATAGCTTCTGCTATAGCAGCACCTTTATCAACACGTTCCCTTCTTTCAGCCTGGGGTCTCTTTACTGCCCCACCGTCCTCTACAGTTCCCTGTGTGTCACTCTCAGGATCTCTCTGTGCCTGTTCTCTCTTGATTGTTGTGCTGTTTTCCATGGAATGCATTTGGTTAATGTGATGCCGCCACATTATGTCTGGGCTCACTTGAACCTGGTAAGTTCTGGGTCCCGTTTGTGTGTGTTTACGGTCCCTCTTGTCCATTTCCCTCCTCTTCTGTAGTCTCGCACCATCACTTCCTGTCCTGTTTGGAGATGCCGCTCCCGGCCACCGGAGAGCTTCTTGGCTTGTTTGTTCAGCATTTCATTACGCCTGTTTGGCTTCATGATATCCAGCTGTGTGCGGCAAGGCCTCCCAAAAATCAGTGCGGCTGGGCTTTCATTTGTCGTGGCATGTGGGGTGTTTCGGTAGGAGGCCAGGAACTTGGCCAGTTTTGTTTGCAAAGTCCCTTCGTCTCATTTTGCGGCACAGAGTCCTTGCTTTAGGGTTTGCACAAAGTGTTCTTGTTAAGGGATTTTTATGAATAATGACTAAATGATGTATACATTTCAATCAGAACTATGACTAAACAGAATACTACTATGTTACTGTATGGATTTATGAAACTTATTATAATCATAATACTGAATGTAATGTGTGTAGTTTTCATACAGAATTAGAAGGGCTGTCTGTTCCTTGTTAGAAACTAATGGAGCTATCGTCAGACTGGCTGGAATGCTGTGTTCCTTACAGGACATCCTGTCTCTACAAAGGGAGAGGAGAGACCTTGGACTAGTAGTAGATTATTTAACAGGTGGTGGACAATGTGGGAAGGCTTGTGAACTATACTGCCATTGTATCAGAGTGGAGGAAGGACAGAATAAAACCTATGACGTCATTTTTAGTATTTCACTTTTTAATGGCTGCAGGGGCAGTATTGAGTAGCTTGGATGAAAAGGTGCCCATATCAAACGGCCTGCTCCTCAGTCATAGTTGCTCATATTTGCATATTATTAGTAGTATTGGATAGAAAACACTCTGAAGTTTCTAAAACTGTTTGAATGATGTCTGTGAGTATAACAGAATTCATATTGGCAGGCAAAATCCTGAGTTGAAATCAAAACAAGAAGTCAGAAATCTGAGCTTGTATGTATTCACCAGAGACCCCAATGAAATCCCCTTGAGATATGAATGATGTTGCACTGCCTAGAGGTTCCACTAGATGTCAACCATCAATAGACATTATAATGAGGCTTCTATGTTGTTGTGGGAGTGAATGAGAGTAGAATATATCAGCTGTCCATCAAGCAGCCATTTTGTGATCCCACTTTTTCCTCATGGTAGTCACTTGCGTTCCATTGTTCACGAAGAGAAGAAAGAATACTCCGGTCGGAACTTTATTGAAGCTATATGTTAAAAACATCCTAATGATTGATTCTGTACGTAGTTTAAAATGTTTCTTCGACCGGTAATATCACTTTTTGAAGGTTTTGTCCGATATAACGCTGACCAGAATTAGATGTGTATACAAAACTCTCTAACAAAAGAAGGAATTTGGACATTTTCAAACAAAACAAACATTTATTGTGGACCTGGGATTCCGGGAGTGCTTTCTGATGTAGATCATCAAAGGTAAGGGAATATTTATCATGTAATTTCTCGTTTATGTTGACGCCATCTTTGCAGCTGTGGTGTTTTTAAATTGAGCTCCGTTTCAGATTATTGCATGCATTTATTTTTCCGTAAAGCTTTTTAAAATCTGACACAGCGGTTGCATTAAATCGAGGCTTCCTCCCTTTACAGTGGCAGGAGGAGACTATTACTGTTTGGCCCGGTACAGTACTTATGGGAAATATGTAGGGGAAGTTAGTACCTGTATGCACAAGCATTTCGCTACACTCGCATTAACATCTGCTAACCATGTGTATGTGACAAATAAAATTTGATTTTATTTTATTTGAAATGTACAAAAAATGAATGGGAAGTCATTGGCACTGGACAAATCATATATACGGTGTCCAAGACCACTCAATTCGGCATCGTTTCATTCAAAATTGATTGCAAATGCCATATGGCAAATGCCAAGTGTAAAACTTTAAAAAATCCAACAGATGGCGAATGCGCTCCATTGTGGTTTTCCATATTGCAAATGTAACACAAGTCAACATCCAAAAGTAAAATTTTGAAAAACTGAACATTTTTTCAAAAACTTGAAAAAAGTGCTTTCTGGACCGTTTTTCGAAATTCTTTCGATTTTTTTTTTTGTTGTCAATTACACATGTGTAAGAACTGTATTAATATACTTTTGTCCAATTTTATTATCATTATTATAAATGTTTTTATTTTTTACTTGTGCATAAGGCATATGTTTTGTCCATTTGCAATATGATTTCATAGGAAGTCAAAAGTAAAAAAAAAATAGCAAAAATGTTGAAAAATCTTATCACACCCTTAACTTCTTCGATATAGGGGGCGCTCTTTTAATTTTTGGATGAAAAACGTTCCCGTTTTAAACAAGATATTTTGTCACGAAAAGATGCTCGACTATGCATATAATTGACAGCTTTGGAAAGAAAACACTCTGACGTTTCCAAAACTGCAAAGATATTGTCTGTGAGTGCCACATAACTGATGCTACAGGCGAAACCAAGATTACATTTCAAACAGAAAGTGCCCCAGATTTTGAAGGCGCTGTGTTCCAATGTCTCCTTATATGGCTGTGAATGGAACAGGAATGAGCTTACACTTTCTGTCGTTTCCCCAAGGTGTCTGCAGCATTGTGACGTATTTGTAGGCATATCATTGGAAGATTTACCATTTTACACTACATCTACCAGGTGCTCGCTTGGTGTCCTCCGTTGCAATTATTGCGTAATCTCCAGCTGCGTATATTTTTCCGTTTGCTTCCAAGGAGAAACCCAACTGCCACAAATGATTTATCATCAAATAGATATGTGAAAAACACCTTGAGGATTGATTCTAAACAACGTTTGCCGTGTTTCTGTCGATATTATGGAGTTCATTTGGAAAAAAGTTTGGCGTTGTAATGACTGAATTTTCTGGGTTTTTTCTTAACCAAACGTGATGAACAAAACAGAGCGATTTCTCCTACACAAATAATATTTTTGGAAAAAATGAACATTTGCTATCTAACTGAGTCTCCTCATTGAAAACATCCAAAGCTCTTCAAAGGTAAATTATTTTATTTGAATGCTTTTCTTGTTTTTGTGAAAATGTTTCCTGCTGAATGCTAGGCTTAATGCTATGCTAGCTATCAATACTCTTACACAAATGCTTGTGTAGCTATGGTTGAAAAGCATATTTTGAAAATCTGAGATGACAGTGTTGTTAACAAAAGGCTAAGCTTGTGAGTGAATATATTTCTTTCATTTCATTTGCGATTTTTCATGAATAGTTAACGTTGCGTTATGGTAATGAGCTTGAGGCTATGATTACGCTCCCGGATACGGGATTGCTCGACGCAAGAAGTTAGTGCTTTTTGGAACGTTTTTCGAAATTCATTCGATTTTTGTGTCAATTACATATGTATAAGAACTGTATTAACATACTTTAGTCATATTTTATTATTTAAAAAAAAATTGTGCGTAAGGCATATGTTTTCTCCATTTGCAATATGATTTCATAGGAAGTCAAAAGTCAAAAGTCAAAAATAGCAAAAATGTTGAGAACTTATCACACCGTTAAAAAAGTGCTTTCTGGAACGTTTTTCGAAATTCTTTTGAATTTTGGGTCAATTACACATGTATAAGAATTGTAGCAACATACTTTAGTCATATTTTATTATCATTTTTTTTACTTGTCCATTTGCAATATGATTTCATAGACGTCAAAATTCGAAAATGTGAACTTTTTTTCTAAAACTTACCACCCCCTTAAGGACAATAAACGTGAACACTACAAAATATAAAACAACACATGTGAAAAAACCGAAACAGTCCTATCTGGTACACAAAGACAGAAGACAACTACCCACAAAATACCCTGAGAACATGGCTGCCTAAATATGGTTCCCAATCAGAGACAACGATAAACACCTGCCTCTAATTGAGAACCAATCTAGGCAACCATAGACTTACCTAATCACCTAGACTAGAAAACACCCCACAAACATACAAAACCCCTAGACCAGACGAAAAACACAGAAATCCCCCATGTCACACCCTGACCTAACCAAAATAATAAAGATAACTAAGGCCAGGGCGTGACAGGAACACGAATGTAAAAGGGTGCTATAACCTTTGACCTGTTTTCATGGCTTTTCCTTGTGGTCTGATCAGCCACAGGGGGTGCCATTTGGATAATGAATTTGTGGTCATGGGTGATACTGGTTTTTAAGGTAAATTAATTATAATGGAGTTTATGGCTCTTGGACATAATTATCGTTTGAACCACAGAGGAGAAAGTGGAATTGAGGAAGTACAAATTATGGGGATCGGGGGAATAAACTCTAGTGAGGAAGAGGAAGAGGTTCAGGATTCTGTTTTAAACATTGGCTGTGAAGGTTTCGAATGGGCTACTATTGATTTAGTATTACAACAGGAACAGAAATCATATTTACCATTGATAATAAATGGGGGAGGATATGGTCCTTTGAGATCTGGACAGGACATAGGGCAGGAAAATACATGATAGGAAAGGGGATTTTATAAGCATTAAAATTATTTATGAAAATAAATACATTGCAGTTCTTAGGGATGGTAAATTACTGTAGATAAGGTATCCCAAACTATGCAACATATATTAAAATATTGATGTGACTGGTTTTTAAGGTTAACCCATGTTATTGTTCGAAACAATTACAGTGGATTCCCGAAGGAGAGATTTCATTAGCATTAGCTTTATTTAACCATTAGAAGATTTTTCTTTAAGAGTATTAAAGTTGACAGGGATATATGACATCTGTGGTGATTTAGGATTATTGATAGGATCGGAATAGGTTGATTAAGGTTATGTAAGGACTTTAGAGATTGCCACCATAGACATGTTTTTTCTAAAATCCATGATTTAGATAAAGCCAAACAGTGAGACGCTTAGTCATATTTGGAAAAAACACATAGTTGTTACCTGATTGTTATGAGAAAAAGAGCTACAGACAGATAGGGGAAAAGGTAGACAAAGGAGCCCTCCCCGCACCTTGAAGGTTTGAGAGCAGAGAGGAGAAGGTGGTCAGGAAATGAGCAAGATAGGAGTACACCGAAAGAGTAGCATTGACTAGTGTCTGTGAAATAAGAAAGGAGAGAAAAGGGTTACTGTTTAAATGTCAGAACATAAGGATAATTTACTAATCTTACCTAAGTCATTGTTTTAGAGTAGACAAGGTTGTTACCTGGGCAGAGCCAGGTATCAAAGGGGGGATGGGTAAGTTGTGGTCTAGGATAGGATGGGGCCTATTGGATAATAAACTAATATAAAAAATAAAAATATTCTAGCTAACAAATCGGCATAGAAGTAAAGATATAATCAGATAAAACAAATGAGAAACTGTTTGTTAACCAAACCTGTCTGTCCAAGATTTTATGCATTACAGGTGAATTACAGGAGAAGGTGATTCACTCAATCCAGTCCCTGAGGAGAATAGACGGGAAGCAGCCCATTGGAAGAGGTCAAACCAATGACTCCTGGTGACTGCCTTCGTGATGAGAATAGCTGAAAGAGCTACCTGGATTCATGTCGCACTGCAAAGGGGTAGGACACTCTGACACTGTCGAACAATCAGTGTTAGAGAGGAGAACTGGAATCAACAGGATCCGGGGTCATCGCTCTAACGAAAACTCCCTAACCCCGTCATTTCATCCCTGTGTTTGTTCATAGAAGTGGAAGTGTGTCTGGCCTCTGGCTGTTGATGTGTTTTCCGGGAAAGGGCAGGGCTTTACAGGTGTGCTGGCCGTCCTGAGCTGTCTGATCGTGGGAGCCATATTTCTGATACCCTCTTTGGCCTTCTCGTGATTCATGGTGTAACTTGACTCATGGGCTAGACGAGGGGAATTTGATATTACCATAGCATCTTAGCAGGTCACTGGAACTGAATAGTAAGGAAGGGAGAGTGAGATTGGGAAGGATGTCTCAGTGGAGTTTTATGTAGACCAACTGGTCTAGTTTTATGTAGACCTCGGCAGTCTAGAACCATGGGTCCCTATGGAAGGTATTTGTGTAAATCACTGTGTAATTCATGGAATCATGTCATAGCTCACACGGAAAGGGATGGCTATGTGAACCCATACACCCAATTTGGGAACAGATGGAGTATAGTAAGGGTTGGAGTTTCTGACTCTGTTCCTGAGCATGGGAAGTATTGTATAAATGTATGAATTAACATTAAAACGGTAAAGACCCAGGATCGCGGGTATGTTGGCTTCGACCAGTTTTCAATTGATACTATGGTACCGTTCCAGGTGGCAGAGGTTAGAATTGGTAAGGAGACTATGGTCGGCCAGAGTTCAATCCATCTCCCTAAAACAACGGACATTCCTAGTGTAACCATCCAGGGTAAAGGACCAGTACGAATAGTTCAGACAAAAGACCTTAAAGAAGTTATAGAGGTGGAGACTGGGTTTGGGGATTCCAACTAATGGTTGGAATGGATTCAATATACGGCCAGATCAGTAGCTAAAGAAGAATGTTATGCCTGTGCCACAGCTAAACCTCAGTTGACAACTATCCCTTTTCCACTTAATGGAGTTAATTCACTTAGGGGAATGGCCTGTATGGTAAAGCTGTGCATGAAAGCAGGAATGCCAGATAATGACAGTTGCATTGATCTACACTTTTTATATCCACAGGTTCCCCTTAAATCGAGGCTTCCTCACTTTACAGTGGCAGGAGGAGACTATTACTGTTTGTCCCGGTACAGTACTTATGGGAAATATGTAGGGGAAGTTAGTACCTGTAAGGGAACACCCCCCTGAAATGTACAAAAATTAATGGGAAGTCATTGGCTCTGGACAAACCATATACACGGTGTCCAATACCATTCAATTTGGTGTCATTTCATTCAAAGTTGATTGTAAATGCCATATGGCAAATGCCAAGTGTAACACTTTAAAAATCCAACAGATGGCGAGTGCGCTCCACCACGGCTTTTCATATTGCAAATGTAACACAAGTCAACATCCAAAAGTAACATTTTGAAAAACTTTTGAAAAATTCAATTACACATGTGTAAGAACTGTATGAATGTACTTTTGTCCAATTTTATTATCATTATTTTTAAATATGTTTTAACTTGTGCATAAGGCATATGTTTTGTCCATTTGCAATATGATTTCACAGGAAGTCAAAAGTGAAAAGTCCAAAATAGCAAAAATGTTGAAAAAACTTACCACACCCTTAAAGTGCTTTCTGGACCATTTTTCGAAATGCTTTCGATTTTTTTTGTTGTCAAATAATCATGTGTAAGAACTGTATGAATATACTTTTGTCAAATTTTATTATCATATATATTTTTTTACTTGTGCATAAGGTAAATATGTTTTGTCCATTTGCAATATTATTTCATAGGAAGTCAAAAGTCACTTTTTTTTGGCCAAATGCCATAAGAAATGTCCAAATGCAATATGAAAGATTTGAAAATGCCAATCAGGATGTTATGTCAATTTGCCATGTACCATCACGAATTTGACATGCTCAAAAATACTGACTGGCCTGATTAACTCGGGATGGCCGGGCAGTGATAGTGGTTCCTCTCCATCGCTCGTTGTGTTAATTTCATCATGTCCATTTGGTGATGTTTTTTCACTGTTGAATCATATTGCAAATGCACGTGCATTTGCAATATGTTTCAATGGGCATTTACCATCAAGAATTTGTCCTGCTCAAAAATCCTGCAGAAAAGCTAAATTGACTGGCCCGATGAACTCGGGATGTCTGGGCAGTGATTCTGGTTCCTCTCCATCGCTCGTTGGGGTTGATTTCAGAATGTCACTTTGGTGATGGTACCTCACTGTTTAAACATATTGCAAATGGACGAAAGTCACCGACAAGTCACCGTTCCTCAGTCAATTAGATATCATTCTGGCACCAAACTGATACAAACTGACACCACACCCACTTTTTCCAACTCGTTTAGAAGCCAACTATCACATACTTCAGAGCTGGCCTACAATTCACAACACCTTCTGTTCAAACCATAATAAAAACGTAAAACACGTAGTTACGTTTTAGCTGCGGGTCCAGTTCTGACATTATGTGTAGGCCTACCTGAGGCGACCCCGAATCCCAAGTTTCGGCTCGATATGTCATTTGGTGCCCGAGCAAGACCTTAATTGGTGCTGAAAATCCACTTTTTTCCATGACTTGCTACGGGGTCCGTGAATGAGCTATCGGACAGAAACGTTGGGGTCCGTCTATATGGGCCGAGGCGGTCGCAATGCACCTAGTCTTGCGACTAGTCTTGCGAAGTTATTGCAAATGTACGAGGCTGTTTCTCAGTCCGAGAACCTTATAGAGCCACATAACTCACCACGCACTATCGACCTGAGCTCTAGAACAGGTTTCTAAAGTTTCAGAACTCTAGGTCTGACGGTTCTTTAATAGTTTGAACAAAGTTAACTATTGCAGGCACTGTCTGTCTCTACGCACCCCAATCTGTCCCTCCTTCCAAGCTGTGTGTGTGTGTGTGATATAGTTTTTGGGGAAATTTAATGGGAGACATGACTGATTTACAGTTCATGAGGGTTGCCTTTATTTTATTTTTATTTCACCTTTATTTAACCAGGTAGGCTAGTTGAGAACAAGTTCTCATTTGCAACTGCGACCTGGCCAAGATAAGGCATAGCAGTGTGAACAGACAACACAGAGTTACACATGGAGTAAACAATTAACAAGTCAATAACACAGTAGAAAAAAGGGGAGTCTATATACATTGTGTGCAAAAGGCATGAGAAGGTAGGCGAATAATTACAATTATGCAGATTAACACTGGAGTGATAAATGATCAGATGGTCATGTACAGGTAGAGATATTGGTGTGCAAAAGAGCAGAAAAATAAATAAATAAAAACAGTATGGGGATGAGGTAGGTGAAAATGGTTGGGCTATTTACCAATAGACTATGTACAGCTGCAGCGATCGGTTAGCTGCTCAGATAGCAGATGTTTGAAGTTGGTGAGGGAGATAAAAGTCTCCAACTTCAGCGATTTTTGCAATTCGTTCCAGTCACAGCCAGCAGAGAACTGGAACGAAAGGCGGCCAAATGAGGTGTTGGCTTTAGGGATGATCAGTGAGATACACCTGCTGGAGCGCGTGCTACGGATGGGTGTTGCCATCGTAACCAGTGAACTGAGATAAGGCGGAGCTTTACCTAGCATGGACTTGTAGATGACCTGGAGCCAGTGGGTCTGGCGACGAATATGTAGCGAGGGCCAGCCGACTAGAGCATACAAGTCGCAGTGGTGGGTGGTATAAGGTGCTTTAGTGACAAAACGGATGGCACTGTGATAAACTGCATCCAGTTTGCTGAGTAGAGTGTTGGAAGCAATTTTGTAGATGACAATCGCACCTAATCGCACATGTGAAGTTTTAGAAAGATCTAACTTTTTTAACCCTTCGAAACAGCCCCTGTGACATCAATTATGGCACTTCCGGTTGGCACAGGAAGCTATAAGTAAACACATATCCTCATTGGGGTATGTTTTTACAGAATCCTGAGTTTTAAGTGTTTACGTTAAGAACTGACCGATTTACACAGGGTTGAATGCACTATTTCTATCAAACTGCAGGTTGGGTATGGAAAAACACTTTTGGGGTGATTTTAACCTCTAGCGTCGAGCAAACCCGTATCCGGGAGCGTAACCATAGCCTCAAGCTCATTACCATAACGCAACGTTAACTATTCATAAAAAATCGCAAATTAAATATATTCACTCACAAGCTTAGCCTTTTGTTAACAACACTGTCATCTCAGATTTTCAAAATATGCTTTTCAACCATAGCTACACAAGCATTTGTGTACGAGTATTGATAGCCTAGCATAGCATTAAGCCTAGCATTCAGCAGGCAACATTTTCACAAAAACAAGAAAAGCATTCAAATAAAATAATTTACCTTTGAAGAACTTCGGATGTTTTCAATGACGAGACTCTCAGTTAGATAGCAAATGTTCATTTTTTCCAAAAATATTATTTGTGTAGGAGAAATTGCTCTGTTTTGTTCATCACGTTTGGCTAAGAAAAAATCTGAAAATGCAGTCTCTACAACGCCAAACTTTTTACCAAATTAACTCCATAATATCGACAGAAACATGGCAAACGTTGTTTATAATCAATCCTATGTGTTTTTCACATATCTATTCGATGATAAATCATTCGTGGTAGTTGGGTTTCTCCTCGGAAGTAAACGGAAAAATACACGCAGCTGGAGATTACGCAATAATTGCGACGGAGGACACCAAGCGAGCACCTGGTAGATGTAGTGTAAAATGGTCAATCTTCCAATGATATGCCTACAAATACGTCACAATGCTGCAGACACTATGGGGAAACGACAGAAAGTCTAAGCTCATTCGCTCATTAACAGCCATATAAGGAGTCATTGGAACACAGCGCCTTCAAAATCTGGGGCACTTCCTGTTTGAAATTTCATCTTGGTTTCGCCTGTAGCATCAGTTCTGTGGCACTCACAGACAATATCTTTGCAGTTTTGGAAACGTCAGGGTGTTTTCTTTCCAAAGCTGTTCATGACAAAATATCGCGCTTAAAACGGGAACGTTTTTTTATCCAATAATGAAATACCGCCCCCAGAGTTACAAGAAGTTAACCACTTCCGGTTGCTCCAGGAAGCTTAGAATCAACACAGGTAAACAACTTATTTTAACTGTTAAGGGTTAATGCCACACGGTCAAGGTTTGCACAGATCGGGAGGACCTCAGGAACGTTCCTGAGGTCAAATTGTGCTTCTCACCCTAAAGGTTCTCCCACTGTCACCCAAAAGCAAATGAAAATTAGGGCCAGGCTTCATTATGGGCCTACTTTTTCTCATGGTCGCTGCGCTTAGACCGAGCGAGCTACGGTCAAGTGGGGCATCTCGTTGAACTCGGCACAGCCTAGAGATTATGGTAATGCCATTGCAGGCTCTGAGTGTCTTTAAGCACCGCACTTTGTCACTCCATCCTTGCTGTGTGTGTGTGTGTGTGTGTGTGTGTGTGTGTGAGAGAGCTTTTCTTTGACATCTGTTGGCAAAAATGACTGATTTACAGTTCATGGGGGTTGCCTAATCACACATATGAAGTTTTGAAAGATCTGAACTTTTTAACCCTTCGAAACAGCACCTATGACACCATCTTAAGGCTCTTCCGGTTGGCACAGGAAGCTGAAAGTGAACACATATCCTCCTTGGGGTAGGCAATTACAGAATTTTTAGTTTTAAGTCTTTACGTTAAGAACTGACTTATTTATGGAGGGTTTAGTGAGTGTGTGTTATTTCAGAAAATCACAGATATCTCGCAGAGCTCCGAAGCACACTTTAAAAGATTTGTATGAACACGCTGCAACTGGATCTGTAACTGTTTAAAAATATTTATATATATTTTTGAACATCACCAATTTGACATTGTACGATTTCTCTTAAATGACGATAGATAAATGGCTGGTTCTTTTTTTATAGACACCGTAGGTTCCTTTACTTTGACGTGAAGCGGAAAAATGATTGCTCTATTTTCATTTTGGACCTTTAATCCCAGAAAAATGGCCATAACTCAAAAACCGTTGAGGCCTAGACGCCATCTTGTTCGGGGCCAACTGCCCATTATGCCAAACCTATGCTCACCAAGTTTCGTCTTCGAAGTCTTTTCCGTTTAGGAGATAAGGCCACGTCGTGATTCGTGATGTTTTGTACATTTGCATTATGATTCCATTCGCCCTCTTGTGGGATTTACTGGGACAGCGGAAAAATGACCAAAATTTGAATATTTTATAAAACTGAAACCGAATGTCCGAGAGAGTTCGTTTGATGACTTCCTGGTAGTTCCGGCCCTGCCGCACGGCCCGACGCCGTCCGCAAATTTTACAAATGTTTTCGGACGTCTAGTAAGGAACCGTACATTCGCAATATGGACTTTCTCAAGAACCATATGGCAAGCGTCAAAATGTTCCCTTAGGTATGTCAAAGACCCCAGTCATAGACTGTTCTATCTACTACCACATGGTAAGTGGTACCGGAGTGCCAAGTCTAGGACAAAAAGGCTTCTCAACAGTTTTTACCCCGAAGCATTAAGACTCCTGAACAGGTAATCAAATGGCTACCCCACAATCCCTCTTTTTACGCTGCTGCTACTCTGTTTGTTTATCATATATGCAGAGTCACTTCAACTATACATTCATGTTCATACTACCTCAATTGGGCCAACCAACCAGTGCTCCCGCACATTGTCTAACCGGGCTATCTGCATTTTGTCCCTTCCACCACTCGCCAACCCCTCTTTTACGCCACTGCTCCTCTCTGTTCATCATATATGCATAGTCACTTGCACCATATCTACATGTACATACTACCTCAATCAGACTACAAAGGGAAGCACAGCCGCAAGCTGCCCAGTGACACGAGCCTACCAGACGAGCTAGGCAACCCTGGGGCGGCAGGGTAGCCTAGTGGTTAGAGCGTTGGACTAGTAACTGGAAGGTTGCAAGTTCAAGTCCCCGAGCTGACAAATTCTGCTCCTGAACAGGCAGTTAACCCACTAGGCCGTCATTGAAAATAAGAGTTTGTTCTTAACTGACTTGCCTAGTTAAATTTAAATTAGCCTCGCTACTTTTATATAGCCTGTTTTTTACTGTTGTTTTATTTCTTTATTGTTCACCTCATACCTTTTTTTCACTATTGGTAAGTAAGCATTTCACTGTACCTGTTGTATTCGGCACATGTGACAAATACACTTTGATTTGATTTGTCAGAATACTAGTAGAGAGAATTATTTATTTCATCTTCTTTTTTCTTTCATCACATTCCCAGTGGGTCAGAAGTTTACATACACTCGATTAGCATTTGGGAGCATTGCCTTTCAATTGTTTAACTTGGGTCAAGCGTTTCAGGTAGCCTTCCACAAGCTTCCCACAATAAGTTGTGTGAATTTTGGCCCATTTTTGCCCTCCGTGCTCACGCCCGCTTTTTCAGTTCTGCCCACAAATGTTCTATGGGATTGAGATCAGGGCTTTGTGATGGCCACTCAAAAACGTTGACTTTGTTGTCCTTAAGCCATTTTGCCACAACTTTGGAAGTATGCTTGGGGTCATTGTCAATTTGAAAGGCCCATTTACGACCAAGTTTTGCTTCAATATATTGTGGTATCCCAGGAGTTTTACCCCGGGGGATGGTAATAGAAAGGAGGTATGTGAGGCGATGTCGGCTCCCTCTGCTGGGAATACGAGAGCTGGGCACCCCGACATGGACAGCTCTAAGTGGAGGTAATTAGAGGAAAGTGCCAACCAGCCGTGGAGGCCAAATAAAAGGAGCACGGGTGGCACACCGCGAGAGAGAGAACGGGGAGAGACCGACACCAAGCAAAATTAGGGAAGAAGGACCGAGCCAAACCTATGTGATTCTCTTTGTTATGTCAATCTCTGCGCGCTTACCACATATGTTGGAGAATGCTTGCATCTCAGTAGCTTTGGGTGCTGTGGGCTCGAGCCTATGGAGATCACCATGGTGGAGCTGGTGGCTCAGTTCATCCTCAGCCAGCAGAAGCAACAGGCTCTCCAGGAGCAAGCACTGGAGGAGCAGCACCAACAAAACTGCAGACTGGTAGTGAAGGTAGCCCAGTTGAAGGTTGGGAGGGCTCAGGAGTGTGGCCCGAAACTGAACCAGGAACTGATAAGGGAGGAAGATGACGTGGAGTCGTATTTGTGCAACTTCGAGAGGATGGCACAGAGGGAAGGATGGCCCAAGCCCAAGTGGACCAGCCTGTTGGCACCCTACCTCTCTGTGAAGGCCCAGAAGGCCTACTTTGATTTGAACACTGACCAGGCCGCAAATTATGAGGGACTCAAATGGGAGATACTGAGCCGTTATGTGTTCATTCTCAAACGCCGTGCACAACTGGTCCACGACTGGGCCTTTGACCCCACCCTTTCCCGCCGTGCTCAGATGAGCGACCTTGTGCGCCTGACCATGGGCTGGCTACTGACGGAAGTACCCTCCCTCCCGATGCTCGACAAGCTCGTCCTGGATAAATACCTTTGGGCCCTGCAATACGAGACAAAGAAGACGGTAGGCATGCAAAAACCCCAGAGTCTGGAGGAATTGCCGACCGCGGTGGAAATTCACCAGAATACCCAGGACCTGCTGAGAGAGGCCCGAGAGGAGATGCGGCGAGGGGGACGAACAACACATAGAGAGGCGAGGGGCTGAATGGGGCCCAGACGGAACCAGCCGTGGTACCGTCCGGGCCGGAGGGTGACGTCGGCGGCTGCTGGACCCAGATCAGAGATGCTGCTATAAGTGCACACGTATCCGTGGAACATCATATCCACACCTGTCCGTGAGGAAAAAGTGCGTCAACGGCCAGAAACCAGAAGCCCGGACGGTGGCGGTCCAGCAGGAAGTGACAACAATGGTAGAAATGGGGGGTACTGGAGGAGTCACAAAGTGAATGGTCTAATCCCAAAGGGTCCTTTGCTGTTGTTCTGGGATTGATTTGCACTTTTCGCACCAAAGTACGTTCATCTCTAGGAGACAGAACGCGTCTCCTTCCTGAGCGGTATGACGGCTGCGTGGTCCCATGGTGTTTACACTTGCGTACATATGAACGTTTTTTTTCTGTGGTCTTGGCTGATTTCTTTTGATTTACCCATGATGTCAACCTTAAAGGCACTGAGTTTGAAGGTAGGCCTTGAAATACACAGTCACAGTCAACTTCTGACCCACTGGAATTGTGAAACAGTGAATTATAAGTGAACTAATCTGTCTGTAAACAATTGTTGTAAAAATAACTTGTGTCATGCACAAAGTAGATGTCCTAACCGACTTGCCAAAACTATAGTTTGTTAAGAAATTTGTGGAGTGGTTGAAAAACAAGTTTTAATGACTCCAACCTAAGTGTATGTAAACTTCCGACTTCAACTGTAAATATATGGATGAGCGATGTCGTGCAGCATCGGCAAGATGCAGTAGATGGTGTAGAATACAGCATATACATATGAGAATAGTAATGTAGGATATGTAAACGTTATTAAAGTGGTGTTATTTAAAGTGACTAGTGATAACTATATTAAGTCTGTTTATTTAAGTGGCCAGAGAGTTGAGTCTGTTTGTTGGCAGCAGCCTCTCTATGTTAGCGATGGCTGTCTAACAGTCTGATGGCCTTGAGATGATTTTCAGTCTCTTGGTCCCAGCTTTGATGCACCTGTACTGACCTCGCCTTCTGGATGACAGTGGTGTGAACAGGCAGGGGCTCGGGTGGTTGTTGTACTTGATGATCTTTTTGGCTTTCCTGTGACATTGGCTGCTGTAGGTGTGCTGGAGGGCAGGTAGTTTGCCCCCGGTGATGCGTTGTGCAGAACCCAGAACCCACTACCCTCTGGAGAGCCTTGCAACTGTGGGTTTGCACAAACTAAGAATTTCTGCATCAGCAGTCTGGGTGGCTGGTCTCAGACGATCCTGGATGTGGAGACGCTAGACTGGTGTGGTTACACGTGGTCCGCAGTTGTGAGGCCGGTTGGACGTATTCTCTAAAATGATGTTGGAGGCGGCTTATGGTAGAGAAATTAACATTACATACACTGGTAACAGCTCTGGTGGAAATTCCTGCAGTCAGCATGGCAATTGCATGCTCCCTCTAAACTTGAGACATCTGTGGCATTGTGTTGTGTGACAAAATAACACATTTTAGTAGCCTCTTATTGTCCCGAGCACAAGGTGCACCTTCATAATGCTTCGTCATGCTGTTTTATCAGCTTCTTGATATACAACACCTGTTAGGTGGATGGAATATCTTGGCAAAGGAGAAATGCTCACTAACAGAGATGTAAAGACATTTGTGGACAAAATTTCTGCCAAATAAGCTTTTTTTTACAAAGGAAACTTTCTATGGGATCTTTTTATTTCAGCTCATGAAACATGGGAACAACACTTTGCATGTTGCATTTATATTTTTGTTCAGTATAGATCAAATAAACATCACCTATCAAATTGCAATACTTTTTAATATTGACTAAATTCGACACTCTCATTGTCACCCATACAAAAGCACATGACTTGCTTAATAATTTGGCCGTGGCTACAAAGACTGAGTTTTCACCCCCCGTCCTGACCCCTCCCGCCCCTAGAGGAATCCTCTTTTCTCAAAGCTAAGAATCCAGATCTTGGGAAAATATGAGGTGAGAAAATATGTTTTGAACAAGTCATCCTACTCAGAATTCTAAGTCGGGAACTCGGGCCTCTTTCTTGAGCTCCGACCAGAAGATCAATGACGTCATGATTCAACAGTTCCCAGTTGTCTTGAAAGCACCATAAATCCAGAGAATGCCAGACTTTGATGACAAAATTTGCCCACAAAGGACCGTAACACCACCTTCCTGTTCAAGTGAGTCCAGAAATGTATTGTATGCTGCTGCATAAATGATGTAATATGACAGGGAGATATATATACTGTAGCTAAGAAAGTAATACTAAGTGTATGTTCGCTGCTCATGTGCCTCACCCTAATCATTTGGTCCCTTTTCTCCTCATAACTTAACCTACTGTTCTGACTTGGTGATGCACATTTAGCCTATAGCCTGTCTTAGAGAAATGTCACCCTCAAATATTGAAAGAGCTTTCATTGTCTGCTTATATGCCCCCAGTATTTATCCTATGGTTCTGACTTGGTGTACAGGGAGAAAACTGATAGAATGGCCCATGTTCTGAATTCTGTCGCTGTACATTTCAAAAGTGCTGAACAAATATTTATATTTACTACGTCCCTCCTAGCTCGCTCAATAATGTCTTAATTGAAATTGCCAATTATCTGTTTGTCGTCCCTTATGCCATAGTTTGCACCTCTGAAATGTCAGTCGAAACCACATTTGTTTAAGCAAGTCAGTCATATCTGCTATGTTACTGTATTTGTATTTATTATGGATCCCCATTAGCTGCTGTCAAATCACCAGCTACTCTTTCTGGGGTGCATCAAAATTAAGGCAGTTTATACAATTTTAAAACATTACAATACATTCACAGATTTCACAACACACTGTGTGCATTCAGGCCCCTACCCCACCACTACTTCCTATCTACAGTACCAATTCCATGTGTATGTTATCGTATGTGGGTGTGTGTGTGTACGAATGTGTCTGTGCCAGTGTTTGTGTTGCTTCACAGTCCCCGCTGTTCCGTAAGGTGTTTTTTATCTGTTTTTTAAATCTAATTTTACTACTTGCGTCAGTTACTTGATGTGGAATAGAGTTCCATGTAGTCATGGCTCTGTGTAGTACTGTGTGCCTCCCATTGTAAGGGGTGTTAACTGGCGGCAGAGAAGTCAGATGCAGGAGAGAAATAACTGTGTTTCCAATGGCTCAGTTTATTAACAAAACCCAACGGAAAACAGAATATTAAATAAATGGGTACATAGCCCAACGCACACCAGGACAGACAAGCACTTACAGTAAACAATCACCGACAAGGACATGAGGGGGAACAGAGGGTAAAATACACAACATGTAATTGATGGGATTGAAACCAGGTGTGATGGAAGACAAGACAAAACCAAAGGAAAATGAATAGAGGATCAGCGATGGCTAGAAGGTCGGTGACTTCGACCTTCGAGTACGCCGGGGTCCCCCTGATGTCCAGAGGGGGGGCGGAGGAACCTCCCACACCTTAGACTCCTGGAGCGGACCAACCACCTGAGGAGAGACACATGGAACGAGGAGTTAATACGGTAATCGGAGGGAAGCTGTAACCTGTAACACACCTCGTTTAGTCTCCTCAGGACTTTGAATGGCCCCACAAACCGCGCGCCCAACTTCCTGCAGGGCAGGCGAAGGGGCAGGTTTTGGGTCGAGAGCCAAAACGGCACACTGAAGGTGGACATGGGCGGCGTCCCATGTTTCCTCCACGCGCCAGAACAAGTCGTCCACTGCAGGAGCCTCGGTCTGACTCTGATGCCAAGCAGCCAGAACCGTCTGGTACCCCAATACACACTGGAAGGGGGTGAGGTTAGTGGAGGAGTGGCGGAGTGAGTTCTGGTCCATCTCTGCCCAGGGCACGAACGCTGCCCACTCCCCCGGCCAGTCCTGACAATAGGACCTCAGAAACCTACCCACATCCTGGTTTACTCTCCCCACCTGCCCGTTACTCTCGGGGTGAAAACCTGAGGTAAGGCTGACCGAGACCCCCAGACGTTCCATGAACGCCTTCCAGACCCTCGACGTGAACTGGGGACCCCGATCAGTATTGCCTGAAGACGTGTCTAAACAAGGCCTCCACAGTCTGTAAGGCCGGGCAAAGGGAGGAGACGACAGGACTTAGAAAAACGAACCACACCGACCAGGATCGCGGCGTTACCCTGTGAGGGAGGAAGTTCGGTCAGGAAATCTACCGACAGGCGCGACCACGGCCGTTGTGGAACGGGTAAGGGTTGTAACTTGCCTAGGAGGTGCCTAGGGTGCCTAGGAGCCTTGCACTGGGCGCACACCGAGCAGGAGGAAACATAAACCCTCATGTCCTTAGCCAAGGTGGGCCACCAGTACTTCCCAGTCAGACAGTGCACCGTCCGACCGATCCCCGGATAACCAGAGGAGGGTGACGTGTGGGCCCAATAGATCAACTGGTCACAGACAGCATACGGAACGTACAGATGCCCGACGGGACACTGCAGGGGAGCGGGCTCTGTACACAACGCCTGCTCAATGTCCGCGTCCAGCTCCCACACGACCGGCGCTACCAGGCAGGAGGCCGGGAGTATGGGAGTCTGATCCATGGGACGCTCCTCTGTGTCATACAGCCAGGACAGTGCGTCTGCCTTAACATTCTGGGAACCTGGTCTGTAGGACAGGGTAAACACAAAACGGGTAAAGAACATGGCCCACCTTGCCTGACGAGGATTCAGTCTCGTCAGGCAAGAGGCCTGAAGATCTGCCTCAGTTACACCAGCTCTGTCAGAAGGAATGGGACAAAATTCACCCAACTTATTGTGGGAAGCTTGTGGAAGGCTACCCTAAAGGTAAACCCAAGCTAAACAATTTAAAGGCAATGCTACCAAATACTAATAGAGTGTATGTAAACTGGGAATGTGATGAAAGAAATGAAAGCTGAAATAAATCATTCCTCTACCATTATTCTGACATTTCACATTCTGAAAATAAAGTGGTGATCCTAACTGACCTAAAACAGGGAATTTTTACAAGGATTAAATGTCAGGAATTGTGAAAAACTGAGTTTAATGTCTAAGGTGTATGTAAACTTCCGGCTTCAACTGTATCTACCAGGAATAATGAACCATAGAATTATAATAAATGTGAATCTATTAATTGTGTATGACCACTGGAGTCTTTGTCACTCTTAATATTTTGTTACATAATATTTTAACATTATTTCATCACTCAAAATCTTGCCAAAGCATATTCTGTATGTGGGTTCAAATTAATGTACAAATAAATTGACATGATTTATATGAATCGGGTCATGAACATAAGGGAGAGGTTAAACGTATCACCTTATTGCCTCTAAAATGTAAATCAAACACTATAAAGAGTTTATATAATGTGTCGTTACATACCTACTTGAAGGTTTGTGTCGAATTTGAATCTTAGGGCGGTGTTAAAGTGATCTTAGAAGTAAACAGCGGCTTTGAGAATGATGATCGCATGCAATGATGGCAAAAAAAAGACTACGTATTCCCCCTTACCCCAGTCACTGTCAATTTCTTGATTTTAAAGGATGATAGAAGTGCTACACCTGGTGGAGAGAGATTGTAAGACAGAAATAGTTTATTTATGCGTGCTGTACGTTACGACATGGGACGTCAAGATGTAACGGAGGGTCAGTTTTTACTTTTCTCCAATACTATAGAGCCATTGCCATGTCAATCAATGCTTGAATAGAAATCTAGTTCACACCCCCGATTTTGACGTCAACACAGTCGCTACAGTCCCATTAGTTTTCTTTGTAGCATCGTTTGAATGTTGCGGTTGCGCACATTCGACAAGTTACATTCAATTAGCTACATTCGGTTCTTGTCCTTTGCAGATGCCACATTACTGGCAATAGTATGTACATACAGTTTTAATATATATATTTTTTAATTTAACCTTAATTTAACTAGGCAAGTCAGTTAAGAACAAATTCTGATTTACAATGACGGCCAAACTCGAACGACGCTGGGCCAATTGTGCGCAGCCCTATGGGATTCCAGATCACGGCCGGATGTGATGCAGCCTGGACAGTGCATTCGGAAACTATTCAAACCCCTTGCCTCTTTTTGTTTGTTACGTTACAGCTTTATTCCAACATTTTCAAAAATACCCCATAATGACAAAGCAAAAACAGTACAAAAAAAAAAAAGAAAGTTTGCTCATTTATAAAAAATAGAAAACTGATATTACATTTACATAAGTATTCAGACCCTGTACTCAGTACTTTGTTGAAGCACCTTTGGCAGCAATTACAGCCTCGAGGCATCTTGGGTATGACGCTACAATCGTGGCACACGCATATTCGGGGAGTTTCACCCATTCTTCTCTGCAGATCCTCTCAAGCTCTTTCAGGTTGGATGGGGAGCGTCGCTGCACAGCTATTTTCACGTCTCTCCAGAAATGTTAGATTCGGTTCAAGTCTGGGCTCTGGCTGGGCCACTCAAGAACATTCCGAGACTTTTCCCAAAGCCCTTCCTGCGTTGTCTTGGATGTGTGCTTAGGGTTGTTGTCCTGTTGGAAGGTGTACCTTTGCCCAAGTCAGGTCCTGAGCGCTCTGGAGCAGGTTTTCATCAAGGATCTCTCTGTACTTTGCTCCGTTCAGTACTTTGACTCAATCCTGATTATTCTCCCAGTCCCTGCCTCTGAAAAACATCCCCACAGCATGACGCTGCCACCACCATGCTTCACGGTAGGTATAGTGCCAGGTTTCCCTCAGACATGGCGCTTGGCATTCAGGCCAAAGAGGTCAATCCTGGTTAGAAGAAGGCTGTCATGTGCCTTTTACTGAGGAGTGGCTTCTGTCTGGCCACTCTACCATAAAGGCCTGATTGGTGGAGTGCTGCAGAGATGGTTGTCCTTCTGGGAGGTTCTCTCGTCTCCACAGAGGAACTCTGGAGCTCTGTTAGTGACCATCAGGTTCTTGGTCACATCCCTGATCTCCCCCGATTTCTCTGTTTGGTCAGGCGGCCAGCTCTAGGAAGAGTCTTGGTGGTTCCAAACTGTTCTTCTGTTAAAGAATGATGGACGCCACTGTGTTCTTGGGGACCTTCAATGCTGCAGAAATATTTTGGTATCCTTCCCCAGATCTGTGCCTCGACACAATCCTGTCTCTGAGCTCTATGGACAATTTCTTCAACCTCATGCCTTGGTTTTTGCTCTGACATGCACTGTCAACTGTGGGACCTTATATAGACAGGTGTGTGCCTTTCCAAATCATGTCCAATCAATTGAATTTACCACAGGTGGACTCCAAGTTGGAGAAACATCTCAAGGATGATCAATGGAAACAGGATGCACATGGGCTCAGTTTTTTATGTAAATAAGGTATTTCTGTGTTTAATTTTATTTATTTTTTACTTTAAAAAAAACCGTTTTTGCTTTGTCATTATGGGTTATTGTGTATAGATAAATGAGGTAAAGATTTAATTTAATCAATTTTAGAATAAGGCTGTAACGTAACAAAATGTGACCAACCGGCTCAAATTAAATTGTGTTTTTTACATTGGATAAAAGTAGACTCAGAGCAACACAGTGGCATATCATACCCTACAGTTGAGGAACAATGGGAAAGTAATTCTGCTTTGAAAGTTGATAAACTTGCAAACTCACTTTTGAGAAAATGGCCTTTGCATGTTTTGGTGCATGTTTTTTCACACCCTCTTAAGATTTAGCCCCACCCATTCAGCATCGTTCACACCCTCTTAAGATTTAGCTCCACCCATCTCTTTAAGGGTTGATCTGAGCAGTCTGTACTAACAACAGCAGTTAAGCACCCTAGCGAACTTCCAGACACAAATGAGACAACAGCTCAATGAACATTACTCGCCCCAGAAGAGCTGGTTAAGCGGTTATGTTATCCAGAGCGTTGGTGACTGCAAATGCGCTGTCAGATTATCCGTTGGTAAATTCAGAGAGTTTAGCTCTCTGAGAGGTTCAGAGCGCACACCGCACGCTCTGGCCGATGAGTAGGGTTGATCCAAACGTTCTGACCTCATAACGGCACTCAAGCACACAAGCTAGCTGGTTAACATTGGCTAGCTTGCTAGTTACTTCCAGACACAAATGAGAGAACACCCCACTCTAAACATTACACGCCCAAGCAGAGCTGGTTAGGCTGTTTTCATGTTTTCCAGAGCATTGGTGCCTGTAACTGTGCTGCTGGAAACAATTTAATTACACTTTTTGCCGACGTTTACTCATATTGAACGTGTGTTGAGTGTTCGTAAATTCATCAGTTACTCTGTGCTCTGGCACACAGACGAGAGTGCTCTGAAAGATGGCCAGACTGAATTTACAAACGCAACAGAAATGGTTACTTGCGTAGTGGAGTCTTTTGTTAAGACATGTAGCTAGCTAGCTAGGTAAACAATGAACCATAATCCCAACTCATGATGTTACTACCCTGCATGAATCTGCAGGTAGCTAACCAATCAGGTTCGATGTTAATTAACTAGCTAATATTAGGCTATAGCTAGCCAAGCAAATGGCTCTGAGATACAAATAATTAGATCATACATGTAACATTAGATAGCGAGCCAGCCAGCTAACATTAGCTAGCTAACAGTACACTTTACCTTGAAATGAAACCACTTTCTGTCAAAATTAGAAACGTGTAATATCTGAAAATGTAGCTAGCTAGAGTATCTTACCAGTGCACATCATTCATGGATGGACACATCTCCTGTCGGATACCATGGTTGCCCTTAGTTTGAAGATGTAATCTGGAGATAGGTGTTTTCTCCATCTCCTTAGCTATCATGCTCGATTATCACTAATTTCAAAACTTGGTCCTTCAGAAAGTGGTGAGCAACATTTAAGCAGTTTTACTACATAATATATAAATAAATAAACAATCTGAGTTAGACAGGATTACCTAGACATAGTGACCAGCTCAAATAGACAGAAGTGTGCTATTTGGCAGACAAATCCAAACTCATCTCTCGGCATGTCCAGCCCACTCATTATCTCAGCCTATCATGGCTTGCGGGAAGGTTGTCAACTTTTTCTGTGGCTAAACAAACTAGGCTCGTAATTTAACAATTTGATTCATATTTACAGATGGCATACAAGTTTGTTTGTAAGGCACATGAAAGTTCACATGTTCAAGAAGGCATTTCTGCCCAAAAACACATTTTGATTAGAATAATATGTTTACTTTCAAACGGCTTTCCTGTTAAGTAGTGACCTGCGACATATGCCTAGTTTCCTGAAACGGTTCACAAATGTGGAAAAAGGGAAGGGGTCTGAATACTTTCCCGAATGAACTGTATTTAAAAGATCTATAACCGAGTGAAGGCAGTTGTAAAGTAAGAATTGAACGTGTTAATGTTCATTCATAGTCGGAACATAGGATTTGTACTTTTACAGATCTATTTTAGCGTTTACATTTCATGTTTCACGCATGGCTTTTCTTACAATCCTAACAATTTACATATGGATTTTCTTACATTCTTAACGATATGTATATTCAACCTTTTGGCAGCTATCTTGCTCCACACAAGTGTGGTTCCAGAAAATGCAGAACCGCAGCCAAAAATAATTAATAATTAACGATCTGCTTAACGTGGACATATTTTATGCAGAGTAAACCCTCTCGCTTCACATATCTCTCTACTACTAGTACTACGGGTGACCAAATTCCGTCCAAAAAGAAACGACAACACATAACTGGTTTGCAGGCTCACCGCGAGCTACCGAGTCTTCGGAAATATGGCCCTTTTCTCTTTCTTTGCAGGTTGGATCGGTTATTTGTTTATTTGCCTGCTTGGATTGATTTTCATCGCATTTCTCTGTTTTTGTCTTTACATAAAATATATTCATCTGAAATATGATCACATACCGGGACCACCAAGGGATAGGTGAGTCAGTATGATGTAACTTGAATATTTATTTTAAAATGCTTTAGCTAAATGTTAGTTTCAACTATACTGAGTGGCGACATAACGCATTGGATTTGTTGATAAGGAACTACAGTAGGTGAAAGTTGACCTCAACAGCAGTCAGGGTCGCTGTTTCACCTGTCTTTTTCATTTTCACTAGGTGAAGGTATCACTCATGTCATAACGTTCTTATTTTTCAGTTATTAACCCGTCTCTTGTTCTCCCCCAGTTTTATATTTGGTCATTCCCCAACCATGCTGAGGGAGATGAGCAATGGTCGAGTTGTCCACGACAAATTTCTGGAATGGTTTGTTGAATGCTATGAATCAGGTGTTGTTTATTCTGGGACAGAATATTCTGGGACAATAAATAAAGATATATTTTATCTTTGACAGGGCTGAGACATATGGACCGGTGTACCGTATCAACGGTTTGCATTTTGTGGTGCTGTGTGTGACCTGCCCTGATACCACCAAGGTAAACCTGTGAAATTACTGTAATTATAATCTCTGATGGACTGACTACGTAAACACCTGACCAAATTAAGCAAGATTTTAGTTCTGGGTTAACCAAGATTAGTGTAATCATACATTTTACCATGTTAATTTCCGAAATGAAAGTGCTGTAAAATAACCAATTCCCCCTTCAAACCAAAAGGACACTTTTATTTGTCTCCACAGGAAGTCCTGATGTCACCTAAGTACCCCAAAGACTCACAGGTCTATAAGCGTCTCTTCAACCTGTTTGGACAGAGGTGAGTCCTCTAAATGTACTTCCTACTACTATTTATTGTTTCAATGTTTTGGTTGGTACAAACTCTTTCAACACAATCCCTCCTAATGCTGGTTATTGCATGCGTAGCCTACAGAGCATATAGACATTCAAACAGGACAACTTGGTCACTGGTCAGTTAATTCAGTCTTAGGGTAAATACTCTGTTGTCCTTCTTCTTCATAGGTTTTTTGGAAATGGCCTGATCACAGCACAGAATCATGATGAGTGGTACAAACAGCGAAGAATAATGGACCCTGCCTTCAGCAGTCTGTAAGTCACTATAATTGATCAATCGACTCATTGATCACTCCATTGATCAATCCATCCAGCCATCCATCTGTTCATCCATCCATCATTCCTGTGTATTGTTAGGTACCTGCGGGGTCAGATGGGTGCGTTCAACGAGAGGGCAGAGAAGCTGATGGATAAACTGGCGGACATGGCTGACAACAACACAGCTGCCAACATGCAACACATGTTCAACTGTGTGACACTGGATGTCATCACTAAGGTAACGGTCACTTCCTGTTACCCTCAAATCCCCACACTGCCCTTACACTTTATTATTTCTGAAAGCTACATTTGTTTGTATATCTGACAGTAAAATTGTCATAACAGGCAGTTATAACACACTCATTACCTAAGCTATATACAATTTAGTCTCACCATGCCAATGTGCTAGCTATAATTAGCATAACTAGAACCAGGAGTTTTACCTTATCATGTTGTCAATCCTCTGTTTTTATCTCATCTGTAGGTGGCGTTTGGAGTGGAGCTGGATCTGCTGAAGGAGAGTGACTCTCCGTTCCCCAACGCTATAGAGATGTGTCTGAAGGGAATGGTCCACTATGTCAGAGACTTCACCTTCCAGGTAAATAATGGCATCAAAGATGTTGGTGATGCTTCTCGAGAACGATGGCTTATTGAATTGATCTATTTGAAATCCTACAGTTTCATCAGATAAAATCCTGTGTTAAAGAGTAATCAAATTAAGATCCTACATATGTAGCTCTACCCAAAGAACAAGAAGTTCATCAACGAGGTGAAGAAGTCTTGTCAGCTGCTGCGTTCGACAGGCAGACAGTGGATCAACGAGAGGAAAATGGCCGTCCAAAACGGAGAGGACGTTCCAAAAGACATCCTCACACAGATCCTCAAGACGGCTGGCAAAGGCATGTTGTAGTAGCCTGATCCTAGATCTGTTCGTGCCGTCTTGCCAACTCCTGCCACTGTTCAAGTCGGCACAAACAGATCTGGGACCAGGCTAACATTGGAGACCTTTTACCTGTGGCTCTGCATGTGACATTGTGGGACAAGTGTTTGCTAAAACAGTCATGTAATTGATGAGGTTCAGTAGCACTATTGTCTCAATGCTGTAAACTGATATATTTCCATAATTTCAGAGGAAAACATAGCAAACGATGATGAGGAGCTTATGCTGGACAACTTTGTGACGTTTTTCATTGCGGGTACGTCTCCCTGAAACAAGTGCTATACTTTATTTATATAAATATATATATACAGTTGATGTCGGAGGTTTACATACACCACATTCAGTTTTTACAATTCCTGACATTTAATCCTAGTAAAAATTCCCTGATTTAGGTCAGTTAGCCACTTTATTTTAAGAATGTGAAATGTCAGAATGATAGTAGAGAATTATTTATTTCAGCCTTAATTTCTTTCATCACATTCCCAGTGGGTCAGAAGTTTACATACACTCAATTAGTATTTGGTAGCATTGCCTTTAAATTTTTTAAAACTTGGGTCAAACGTTTCGGGTAGCCTTCCACAAGCTTCCCACAATAAGTTGGGTGAATTTTGGCCCATTCCTCCTGACAGAGCTGGTGTAACTGAGTCAGGTTTGTAGGCCTCCTTGCTCGCACACACTTTTTCAGTTCTGCCCACAAAGTCTATATTGGATTGAGATCAGGGCTTTGTGATGGCCACTCCAATACCTTGACTTTGTTGTCCTTAAGCTATTTTGCCACAACTTTGAAATGATGCTTGGGATCATTGTCCATTTGGAAGACCCATTTGCGACCAAGCTTTAACTTCCTGACTGATGTCTTGAGATGTCGCTTCAATATATTCACATAATTTTCCTACCTCATGATTCCATCTATTTTTTGAAGTTCACCAGTCCCTTCTTGCAAAGCACCCCCACAACATGATGCTGCAACCCCCATGCTTCACGGTTGGGATGGTGTTCTTCGCCTTGCAAGCATCCCTTTTTTCTTCCAAACAAAACGATGGTCGTTATGACCAAACAGTTGTATTTTTGTTTCATCAGACCAGAGGACATTTCTCCAAAAAGTATGATCTTTGTCCCCATGTGCAGTTGCAAACCGTAGTCTGGCTTTTTTTATGGCGGTTTTGGAGCAATGGCTTCTGCCTTGCTGAGCGGCCATTCAGGTTATGTCGCTATAGGACTCGTTTTACTGTGGATATAGATACTTTTGTACCAGTTTCCTCCAGCATCTTCACAAGTTTCTTTGCTGTTGTTCTGGGATTGATTTGCTCTTTTCGCACCAAAGTACGTTCATCTCTAGGAGACAGAATGTGTTTCCTTCCTGAGCGGTATGACAGCTGCATGGTCCCATGGTGTTTATACTTGTATACTATTGTTAGTACTGATGAACATGGTACCTTGGAAATTGCTCTCAAGGATGAACCAGACTTTTGGAAGTCTACACATTTTTTTCTGAGGTCTTGGCTGATTTCTTTTGATTTTCCCATGATGTCAAGGAAAGAGGCACTGAGTTTGAAGGTAGGCCTTGAAATTCATCCACAGGTACACCTTCAATTGACTCAAATGATGTCAATTAGCCTATCAGAAGCTTCCAAAGCCATGACATCATTTTCTGGAATTTCCCAAGCTGTTAAAGGCACAGTCAACTTAGTGTATGTAAACTTCTGACCCACTGGAATTGTGATACAGTGAGTTATAAGTGAAATAATCTGTCTGTAAACAATTGTTGGAAAACTTACTCTTGTCATTGACAAAGTAGATTTCCTAACCGACTTGCCAAAACTATAGTTTTTTAACAAGAAATTTGTGGAGTTTTTGAAAAACAAATTTTAATGACTCCAACCTAAGTGTTTGTAAACTTCCGACTTAAACTGTGTGTATATATATATATATATTAAATCGATCTCCATAGTATAGTTTTTTGAGCTCATTTGAAATTTGAAGAAACAACAGTCACAGTAATTTTGTTGTTTTAATCATGACAGGGCAAGAGACAACAGCCAATCAACTAGCTTTTGCCGTCATGGAACTGGGAAGGCTGCCTGAGATACTGACAAAGTAGGACTTGTTTTCATCCTTTCTATTTTCGGTATTGATCATTTCTGTAATAAAAACAGGTTGGTTGAGTTTGTGAGTGTCTCTGCCATTTCCAGGGTGAAGCAGGAAGTGGATGACGTCATCGGGATGAAACAGGAAATCAGCTTTGACGACCTGGGGAAAATGACCTACCTGTCTCAGGTAAATGATCTACCTGTCCCAGGTTCGTGTGTGCTGTCTTGTCATTGACCTGACAGTGACAGCAATGGAGCTACAAACCAGATCAAGGACTCAGAATTGGAACTGGCATCTGTACACAGAAACCATATTGTACGTTATACAATGTTGTACGATGGTTGATAGAATGGCGCTGGAGGAGATGCCAGCGAAATGTGCTATTTTGTGTGTGTGCTTAGTCCCCTCCTGTACTCCCTGTTCACCCACCACTCCAACACCATTATTACGTTTGCTGATGACACAACAGTGGTAGGCCTGATCACTGACAACGATGAGACAGACAACAACCTCTCTCTCAATGTGAGCAAGACAATGGAGCTGATCGTGGACTATAGGATAAGAAGGGCCTTACAGGCCACATAAACATTGACTAGACTGAATTGGAGCGGGTCGAGAGTTTCAAATACCTTGGTGTCCACATCACCAAATTACCAACAAACTATCATGGTCCAAACACACCAAGACAGTTGTGAAGAGGGCACGACAACACCTTTTCCCCATCAAGAGACTGAAAATATTTGGCATGGGTCCCCAGATCCTCTGAAAGTTCTACAGCTGCACCATCGAGAGCATCCTGAACGGTTGCATTACCGCTTCGTATGGCAATTACTCGGCATCTGACCGGAAGGCGCTACAGAGGGTAGTGTGTACGGCCCAGTACATCACTGGGACCAAGCTTCCTGACATCCAGGACCTATATACTATGCGGTGTCAGAGGAAGGCCCAAAAAATTGTCAAAACCTCCAGTCCCCCAAGTCAGAGACTGTTCTCTCTGCTACCGCATGGCAAACGGTACCGGAGCACCAAGTTTAGGACGAAAAGAAAAGGTAACTCTTCACATCGTCAATTAATCAGCATGTTGTGTTTGATTCATATCACCCCCCCCCCCCCCCATCAGGTTTTGAAGGAGACTCTAAGGTTGTACCCTACAGCACCAGGCACTTCTCGTTTCATCCCTAACGACATTGTCATCAACGGCATCCCCATCCCAGCAGGAGTCTCATGCTTTGTGAGTAGTCACCTCAAAAACAATGTGGAGGAGTGATGACTGTTGTTGTATGATTAATATCTGTAAGTTTAGTTGTGGTGTTAACATGTGATACGTTGTGGTACCTCAATGTAGTAAAGTAATGAAGTATCCTTGTCTAAGCCAGTGTGGCTCATACATCAATGTGGTAAAGGAATGAAGTATCCTTGTCTAAGCCAGTGTGGCTCATACCTCAATGTAGTAAAGGAATGAAGTATCCTTGTCTAAGCCAGTGTGGCTCATACCTCAATGGAGTAAAGGAATGAAGTATCCTTGTCTAAGCCAGTATGGCTCATACCTCAATGTAGCATCATTGTATCATTGACTTTTCTTATGTTAACATAGAATGTAAACAGAATTTCTCAAAACACCATGATTGTGTAATGAAACCATGACAGGTAGTGCACCTAAGCTGAGATCTGGGTGTTTGAATGTAAAATGTTAATACACAGAATGTGTTTTAAAACAGAAGTGTAGGAACTCTGAAACACCCAAAGTGGTTCTTCATCCTGAATATGGGTGTTTTTAAGAGAGCGTTGTGAAAACCCATTTTGGGGGTTCAGTGAATGTAAAAGCATCAACACTCAAAAATTGTGTTTCTCATACAATCAATGGTTTACAAATGCAAGTCATTTCAATGATTTGTTAATTTAATTTTACCAAAGTAATGTAAATCCAACTGCATATGTTACTCAAAATGTAATTATCTTTTATGAGGATAACCAAAGTGAGAGACAATAGATTGATTGAACTCATTGGAAGTCTTTTGTTTTAATCACGTTGCATTTCTTATCTTGACGCATGACTCTGTTTTTAGAGGATTGTTTTAGACTATGATTCTTTCACAATGTTGTGTACATGTTTGAAGAAGGAAGTCTATTTCTATATTGGTATTAAGCAGTTTGTTGTGTAATGGATCATGATGAACGGATATCAAAACTGTCAGGCATTTTGACGTTCAATGAGGACAGCACCCATTCCCACATAGACAAAGGAAATGACAACAAAAGAGAAGGGATCTAATTCTGCTCTAAACAGAACTCGAAACACCAAAGTAGTGTGTTCAACCTGTTCTGTTAGTGCTCCCAGTCCCTGGCAAGGTGTTGCACAATATTTGATTTAGTGGTGTTACAACACACCGTGTCATGTGTTTCAATACTCCAGCAAAGATATGGTTTCGTCTCCTTCAAGTTGGTGGCAGCTCAGTTGTCACTAGTTAATGTAGCAATATTGATGTTACTCATATTGATGTTACACAGGAAACGGAAACCAGTTTTTACTTACTTTATTCATGTGCTGGTTGACAACATGCCTAGTAAAGTTTTCTTAATTATATATCTTTGTCTGTCGTGGCTACAACACAAAGCACATTGAAACAGTTTTGGTGTTACAATGAATTTCATCTTAACAGTGTAGTCAACACCTCATTAACTATTTTGGGTGTGGGTGTACTTATTTTATTTCCTAAAGTGTCTTAAATCTTTTGTTTGCCCCTATCTTGTCTGTTTACAGTTCAGTTCGTATGTCTGTGGAAGGTTGGATAAGTTCTTTGAGGACCCGCTGAAGTTTGACCCTGAGAGGTTCCATCCAGACGCTGCCAAGTAAGTCACACGATACGTTTTCATTGTTTTATTGTTTCTTTACAACATTTGAATTGATTAAAGCAGAACTTCTCTCGTTGAAACTGGCATACATTACATCCAGAAAATATTCAGACCACTTCACTTTTTCCACATTTTGTTACGTTACAGACTTATTCTAAAATGTATTTAAAAAACTATTTCCCTCATCAATCTCCACACAATACCCCATAATGACGAAGGAAAAAAAGGTTTTTAGACATTTTTGCAAAATTGAGCTCAGGTGCATCCTGTTTCCGTTGATCATCCTTTAGGTGTTTCTACAACTTGATTGGAGTCCACCTGTGGTAAATTCAATTGAATGGACATGATTTAGGAAGACGCACACCTGTATATATAAGGTCCCACTGTTGACAGTGCATGTCAGAGCAAAAACCAAGCCATGTGGTTGACGCAATTGTCCATAGAGCTCCGAGACAGGATTGTGTCGATGCACAGATCTAGGGTAGGGTACCAAAGAAATGTCTGCAGCATTGAAGGCCCCCAAGAAGACAGTGGCCTCCATCATTCTTAAATGGAAGAAGTTTTGAACCACCAAGACTCTCCCTAGAGCTGACCACCCGGCCAAACTGAGCAATCGGGGGAGAAGGGGCTTGGTCAGCGAGGTGACCAAGAACTCAATGGTCACTCTGACAAAGCTCCAGCCACTATATTCCACGCATGAGGCCAAAGACGGCACTTTTGATCAGTGATTGCAGGAAAGGGCTACTTTTGGTCATGAAGTCAAAGTTCGTCATGACTTACATGGTGGTTGGGTTATGATTTCGCCCACTAACACGGGATAAACAGCTGTGGTGATTACGCTCTATCCGATGGCAGAACAGTGGATCAGACTTTGTTTACGAAAGACAACATGTAGCGCATTTTTTACTTGAGAAATACTGCACTAAACACCTTAACTAGATGTAAAATTGCGTGACTAAAACCTTGTCGACAAAAAACACAATTAATTACAGATTTCTTGAGTTAACTTGGACTATTTTGAGGAAGTGATACGGGCTTTGTTCTTATGGTGTCTCATGCAGTGGTGGGAAAAGTACCCAATTTTCAAACTGTAGTAAAAGTAAAGATACCCTAAAAGAAAATGACTCAAGTACAAGTAAAAGTCACCCAGTAAAATACTACTTGAGTAAAAGTCTAAAAGTATTTGGTTTTAAGTGTCCTTAAGTATCAAAAGTAAAACCAGACGGCACGATATTCTTGTTTTCTTAATCTACGGATAGCCAGGGTCACAGTTCAACACTCCGACATAATTTACAATCGAAGCATTTGTGTTTAGTGAGTCTACCCAATCAGAGGGAGAAGGGATGAACTTCGTACTTTACACCACCTGGTCTCATGGGGGACAAACATCAGCAACTGTTATATCGAACCACACCCCCAAAACTGAAATCTAGTTTATCTTAATGAGCAACAGAAAAACACATTTGGACTCTGTGCGTTCAGTCACTTTTTAAGAGCTAACAGACATATTGTGTTTGTTTCTGTCCTGAAGACCCTATTACTGCTACTACCCCTTCGCCCTGGGACCACGCTCATGTCTGGGACAGAGCTTCGCACAGGTGAGCACACTGTCCGTATGAAATACATTGAAACAACTTTATTTGGGATTGTTCTCTGCTGATCCTATTATCCATCCTAGTTAGATTACTCCTGGACTTCTGCCTCCATTATATACTTTGTTTTATAGTTGAGCACACCAGATTTGTCATCCTGTAAAGAGATCTGTTGTTCACAGATGGAGGCCAAGGTAGTGATGGCCAAGCTGCTCCAGAGGTTTGACTTCAACCTGCTCCCTGGCCAGTCCTTTGACATCCTGGACACTGGGACTTTGAGACCAAAGAGTGGAGTGGTGTGTAACATCAGACACAGAGGACAGACACCCGCAGCCTGACCTGACTGGGACCTGAACATGACTAGCACTTCTCTATAACATACTTGTCTTATTTTTTATACTTCCTAGTGGAGCAAATTATCTCTTTTTCAATGAAGCACCTTATTCAAATATCTAGCTATTTTTTATGAAAATGGATTTTGAACAATTGTTTATTCTTTTTATCAATGATGAAATAATATCTTAAATATGATGGTTCTATGTGATGAAGAGTTACTAGGACAGACTTGACATAGGAGTGTTTGTATTTGTGCCGATTCCATGTTGTTAATTTACCCTTATCATGTAGTTACTATGCAGTATACCATTTATCACATAATATAAAGAGATTTATAAAGTATATATTAACTTCTTTGATGAACTTCCTAACCAACATTACCACAGTGCCTCTGTTGGAGTGAATTTACTATATTTTAATAAAATAATTGACCAAACATCACTGAGCTCCAGAAGATTAGAATACTTTAATCCACAAGGTGTCGCTGTGAACCTGCAGACAAACCAAGAACATTCATTCTCATGTTTTGTATCTTTCTTGTTTACACCCATAAGACCTTGCTTTTTTCAATTTCGACTGAAATGACTGCAACACTCAACAAAGAGCTGAAGTTTGTTTCAGAGTGGGTGGCAAGGAATAAGTTAGCCCTAAATATTTCTAAAACGAAAAGCATTATATTTGGAACAAAACACTCACTAAACCTGAACTAAATCTGGTACTAAATTATGTGGAAATTGAGCACGTTGAGATGACTAAACTGCTTGGAGTAACACTAGATTGTAAACTGTCATGGTCAAAAGTCCCTAAGATGGGGAGAAGTCTGTCTATAATAAAGTGATGCTCTGCCTTCTTAACAGCACTATCGACAAGGAAGGTCCTACAGGCCCTAGTTTTGTCACACCTTGACTACCCGTTCAGTCGTGTGGTCAGGTGCCACAAAAAAAAGACTTAGGAAAATTACAATTGGCTATGAACAGAGCAGCTCGGCTGGCCCTTAGATGTACACAGAGAGATAATAATAATAATATGCATGTCAATCTCTCCTAGCTGAAAGTGGAGGGGTTTTGAAATGTTGAATAGACTGAGCTGTCTGTCTAAACTACTGGAACACAGCTCGGACACCCATGCATACCACACAAGACATGCCACAAGAGGTCTCTTCACAGTCCCCAAATCCAGAACAGACTATGGGAGGCACACAGTATTAAATAGAGCCATGACTACATGGAACTCTATTCCACATCAAGTAACCAACGAAAGCAGTAAAATTAGATTTTATAAACAGATAAAAAACACTTTATGGAACAACGGGGACTGTGAAGCAATGCAAAGATTGGCACAGACACATGCGCACACACACACACACACACACGATAACATAAGCACTATGCATACACATGGATTTAGTACTGTAGATATGTGGTAGTGGTGGAGTAGGGGCCTGAGGGCACACAGTGTGTTGTGCAATCTGTGAATGTATTGTAAAAATGGTATAAATTGCCTTAATTGCAGCTTTAAAAGTGGACAAGTAGACTGGTAGCACAGATACTGGATATAGTGATGAGATGCCTGCATCTCTGCTCTAACAATGGGATTCGTTGTCCACAGGGCGGAATGGTGGGCTGTGAAGCTCCCTCCTATTCCTTTCTTTGGATTGGTGGAAACATCTCGTTATTTTAATACATTTTTAAATATCCGATGTGAGGTATTGACGTCACCACCAGTATTCGGTAGAGAGTGAGATGCTATGCTACTAGCCTCATGTACATGTATAGACCGTCTCAAATTTCAACAGAGAAGGTGCTATGCTAGCCTCATCACATACACATGGTTAGTAGAGTGTAGTGAAATGCTTGTGCTTCTAGTTCCGACTATGCAGTCTAACAAGTAACCTAACAAATTCACAACAACTATCTTATACACACTAATGTAAAGGGATGAATAAGAATATGTACATATACAGTTGAAGTCAGAAGTTGACATACACCTTTATCAATAAGTGCATTGAGGGCGTCATCCCCACAGTGACTGTACGTACATACCCCAACCAGAAGCCATGGATTACAGGCAACATTCGTACTGAGCTAAAGGGTAGAGCTGCCGCTTTCAAGGTGCAGGACTCTAATCCAGAAGCTTACAAGAAATCCTGCTATGCCCTGTGACAAACCATCAAACAGGCAAAGCGTCAATACAGGGCTAAGATTGAATCATACTACACCGGCTCCGACGCTCGTCTTATGTGGTAGGGCTTGCAAAGTATTACAGACTACAAAGGGAAGCACAGCCGCGAGCTGCCCAGTGACACGATCCTACCAGATGAGCTAAATCACTTCTATGCTCGCTTCGAGGCAAGCAACACTGAGGCATGCATGAGAGCATCAGCTGTTCCGGACAACTGTGTGATCACGCTCTCCGTAGCTGATGTGAGTAAGACCTTTAAACAGGTCAACATACACAAGGCTGCATGGCCAGATGGATTTCCAGGACATGTGCTCCAGGCATGTCCTGACCAACTGGCAGGTGTGTTCACTGACATTTTCAACATGTCCCTGATTGAGTCTGTAATACCAACATGTTTCAAGCAGACCACCGTAGTCCCCGTTCCCAAGAACACAAAGGCAACCTGCTTCAATGACTACAGACCCATAGCACTCACGTCCGTAGCCATGAAGTGCTTTGAAAGGTTGGTAATGGCTCACATCAACACCATTATCCCACAAACCCTAGACCCACTCCAATTTGCATACCGCCCAAACAGATCCACAGATGATGCAATCTCTACTGCACTCCACACTGCCCTTTCCCACCTGAACAAAAGGAACACTTATGTGAGAATAGTATTCATTGACTACAGCTCAGCGTTCAACACCATAGTACCCTCAAAGCTCATCACTCAGCTAAGGAACCTGGGACTAAATACCTTCCTCTGCAACTCGATCCTGGACTTCCTGACGGGCTTCCCCCAGGTGGTGAGGGTAGATAGCAACACATCTGCCCCGCTGATCCTCAACACTGGAGCTCCCCAGGGGTGCGTGCTCAGTCCCCTCCTGTACTCCCTGTTCACCCACGACCATGCAGTCACGACTGCAAAAACCATCATTAAGTTTGCAGACGACACAACAGTGGTAGGCTTGATCACCGACAACGACGAGACAGCCTATAAGGAGGAGGTCAGAGACCTGGCCGGGTGGTGCCAGAATAACAACCTATCCCTCAACGTAACCAAGACTAAGGAGATGATTGTGGACTACAGGAAAAGGAGGACCGAGCACGCCCCCATTCTCATCGACGGGGCTGTAATGGAGCAGGTTGAGCGCTTCAAGTTCCTTGGTGTCCACATTAACAACAAACTAAAATGGCTCAAACACACCAAGACAGTCGTGAAGAGGGCACGACAAAGCCTATTCCGCCTCAGGAATCTAAAAAGATTTGTCATGGGTGCTGAGATCCTCAAAAGGTTCTAAAGCTGCAACATCGAGAGCATCACTGCCTGGTACGGCAATTGCTCGGCCTCCGACTGCAAGGCACTACAGAGGGTAGTGCGTACGGACCAGTACATCACTGGGGCTAAGCTGCCTGCCATCCAGGAACTCTACACCAGACGGTGTCAGAGGAAGGCCCTAACAATTATCAAAGACCCCAGCCACCCTAGTCATATACTGTTCTCTCTACTACCACATGTTAAGTGGTACCGGAGTGCCAAGTCTAGGACAAAAAGGCTTCTCAACAGTTTTTACCCCGAAGCAATAAGACTCCTGAACAGGTAACCAAATAGCTATCCCCCAACCCCTCTTTTTACGCTGCTGCAGCTCTGTTTATCATATATGCATAGTCACTTCAACTATACATTCATGTACATACTACCTCAATTGGACCGACCAACCAGTGCTCCCGCGCATTGGCTAAACGGGCTATCTGCATTGTGTCCCACCCACCACCCGCCAACCCCTCTTTTACGCCATTGCTACTCTATGTTCATCATATATGCATAGTCACTTTCACCATATCTACATGTACATACTACCTCAATCAGCCTGACTAACCGGTGTCTGCATGTAGCCTCGCTAGTTTTATAGCCTTGCTACTGTATATAGCCTGTTTTTTAACTGTTGTTTTATTTCTTTACCTACCCATTGTTCACCTCATACCTTTTTTGCACTATTGGTTAGAGCATGTAAGTAGGCATTTCACTGTAAGGTCTACTACACCTGTTGTATTCGGCACACGTGACAAATACACTTTGATTTGATTTGAATTGTCAGAGTACTATTGGAGAGAATTATTTATTTCAGCTTTTTTTTGTTTCATCACATTCCCAGTGGGTCAGAAGTTTACATACACTCAATTAGTATTTGGGAGCATTGCCTTTCAATTCAAGCGTTTCAGGTAGCCTTCCACAAGCTTCCCACAATAAGTTGGGTGAATTTTGGCCCATTTTTGTCCTCCGTGCTCACACACGCTTTTTCAGTTCTGCCCACAAATGTTCTATGGGATTGAGGTCAGGGCTTTGTGATGGCCACTCAAAAACTTTGACTTTGTTGTCCTTAAGCCATTTTGCCACAACTTTGGAAGTATGCTTGGGGTCATTGTCAATTTGAAAGGCCCATTTGCGACCAAGCTTTGCTTCAATATATTGTGGTATCCCAGGAGGTTTACCCCGGGGGATGGTAATAGAGAGGAGGTATGTGAGGCGATGTCGGCTCCCTCTGCTGGGAATACGAGAGCTGGGCACCCCGACATGGACAGCTCTAAGTGGAGGTAATTAGAGGAAAGTGCCAACCAGCCGTGGAGGCCAAATAAAAGGAGCACGGGTGGCACACCGCGAGAGAGAGAACGGGGAGAGACCGACACCAAGCAAAATTAGAGAAGAGGGACCGAGCCAAACCTATGTGATTCTCTTTGTTATGCTTATTTTCTGTCTTAGAAAGTTGTTTTTGCGGACTAAAGTCTCCCTGTCTCTGTGTCAATCTCTGCGCGCTTACCACATATGTTGGAGAATGCTTGCATCTCAGTAGCTTTGGGTGCTGTGGGCTCGAGCGTATGGAGATCACCATGGTGGAGCTGGTGGCTCAGTTCATCCTCTGCCAGCAGAAGCAACAGGCTCTCCAGGAGCAAGCACTGGAGGAGCAGCACCAACAAAACTGCAGACTGGTAGTGAAGGTAGCCCAGTTGAAGGTTGGGAGGGCTCAGGAGTGTGGCCCGAAACTGAACCAGGAACTGATAAGGGAGGAAGATGACGTGGAGTCGTATTTGTGCAACTTCAAGAGGATGGCACAGAGGGAAGGAAGGCCCAAGCCCAAGTGGACCAGCCTGTTGGCACCCTACCTCTCTGTGAAGGCCCAGAAGGCCTACTTTGATTTGAACACTGACCAGGCCGCAAATTATGCGGGACTCGAACGGGAGATACTGAGCCGTTATGCCGTGCACAACTGGTCCACGACTGGGCCTTTGACCCCACCCTTTCCCGCCGTGCTCAGATGAGCGACCTGGTGCGCCTGACCATGGGCTGGCTACTGACGGAAGTACCCTCCCTCCCGATGCTCGACAAGCTCGTCCTGGATAAATACCTTTGGGCCCTGCAATACGAGACAAAGAAGACGGTAGGCATGCAGAACCCCCAGAGCCTGGAGGAATTGCCGACCGCGGTGGAAATTCACCAGAATACCCAGGACCTGCTGAGAGAGGCCCGAGAGGAGATGCGGCGAGGGGGACGAACAACACATAGAGAGGCGAGGGGCTGAATGGGGCCCAGATCAGAGATGCTGCTATAAGTGCACACGGATCCGTGGAACATCATATCCACACCTGTCTGTGAGGAAAAAGTGCGTCAACGGCCAGAAACCAGAAGCCCGGACGGTGGCGGTCCAGCAGGAAGTGACAACAATGGTAGAAATGGGGGGTACTGGAGGAGTCACAAAGTGAATGGTCTAATCCCAAAGGGTCCTTTGCTGTTGTTCTGGGATTGATTTGCACTTTTCGCACCAAAGTACGTTCATCTCTAGGAGACAGAACGCGTCTCCTTCCTGAGCGGTATGACGGCTGCGTGGTCCCATGGTGTTTACACTTGCGTACATATGAACGTTTTTTTTCTGGGGTCTTGGCTGATTTCTTTTGATTTACCCATGATGTCAACCTTAAAGGCACTGAGTTTGAAGGTAGGCCTTGAAATACACAGTCACAGTCAACTTCTGACCCAGTGGAATAGTGATACAGTGAATTATAAGTGAAATAATCTTTCTGTAAACAATTGTTGTAAAAATAACTTGTGTCATGCACAAAGTAGATGTCCTAACCGACTTGCCAAAACTATAGTTTGTTAAGAAATTTGTGGAGTGGTTGAAAAACAAGTTTTAATGACTCCAACCTAAGTGTATGTAAACTTCCGACTTCAACTGTAAATATATGGATGAGCGATGTCGTGCAGCATCGGCAAGATGCAGTAGATGGTGTAGAATACAGCATATACATATGAGAATAGTAATGTAGGATATGTAAACGTTATTAAAGTGGTGTTATTTAAAGTGACTAGTGATAACTATATTAAGTCTGTTTATTTAAGTGGCCAGAGAGTTGAGTCTGTTTGTTGGCAGCAGCCTCTCTATGTTAGCGATGGCTGTCTAACAGTCTGATGGCCTTGAGATGATTTTCAGTCTCTTGGTCCCAGCTTTGATGCACCTGTACTGACCTCGCCTTCTGGATGACAGTGGTGTGAACAGGCAGGGGCTCGGGTGGTTGTTGTACTTGATGATCTTTTTGGCTTTCCTGTGACATTGGCTGCTGTAGGTGTGCTGGAGGGCAGGTAGTTTGCCCCCGGTGATGCGTTGTGCAGAACCCAGAACCCACTACCCTCTGGAGAGCCTTGCAACTGTGGGTTTGCACAAACTAAGAATTTCTGCATCAGCAGTCTGGGTGGCTGGTCTCAGACGATCCTGGATGTGGAGACGCTAGACTGGTGTGGTTACACGTGGTCCGCAGTTGTGAGGCCGGTTGGACGTATTCTCTAAAATGATGTTGGAGGCGGCTTATGGTAGAGAAATTAACATTACATACACTGGTAACAGCTCTGGTGGAAATTCCTGCAGTCAGCATGGCAATTGCATGCTCCCTCTAAACTTGAGACATCTGTGGCATTGTGTTGTGTGACAAAATAACACATTTTAGTAGCCTCTTATTGTCCCGAGCACAAGGTGCACCTTCATAATGCTTCGTCATGCTGTTTTATCAGCTTCTTGATATACAACACCTGTTAGGTGGATGGAATATCTTGGCAAAGGAGAAATGCTCACTAACAGAGATGTAAAGACATTTGTGGACAAAATTTCTGCCAAATAAGCTTTTTTTTACAAAGGAAACTTTCTATGGGATCTTTTTATTTCAGCTCATGAAACATGGGAACAACACTTTGCATGTTGCATTTATATTTTTGTTCAGTATAGATCAAATAAACATCACCTATCAAATTGCAATACTTTTTAATATTGACTAAATTCGACACTCTCATTGTCACCCATACAAAAGCACATGACTTGCTTAATAATTTGGCCGTGGCTACAAAGACTGAGTTTTCACCCCCCGTCCTGACCCCTCCCGCCCCTAGAGGAATCCTCTTTTCTCAAAGCTAAGAATCCAGATCTTGGGAAAATATGAGGTGAGAAAATATGTTTTGAACAAGTCATCCTACTCAGAATTCTAAGTCGGGAACTCGGGCCTCTTTCTTGAGCTCCGACCAGAAGATCAATGACGTCATGATTCAACAGTTCCCAGTTGTCTTGAAAGCACCATAAATCCAGAGAATGCCAGACTTTGATGACAAAATTTGCCCACAAAGGACCGTAACACCACCTTCCTGTTCAAGTGAGTCCAGAAATGTATTGTATGCTGCTGCATAAATGATGTGATATGACAGGGAGATATATATACTGTAGCTAAGAAAGTAATACTAAGTGTATGTTCGCTGCTCATGTGCCTCACCCTAATCATTTGGTCCCTTTTCTCCTCATAACTTAACCTACTGTTCTGACTTGGTGATGCACATTTAGCCTATAGCCTGTCTTAGAGAAATGTCACCCTCAAATATTGAAAGAGCTTTCATTGTCTGCTTATATGCCCCCAGTATTTATCCTATGGTTCTGACTTGGTGTACAGGGAGAAAACTGATAGAATGGCCCATGTTCTGAATTCTGTCGCTGTACATTTCAAAAGTGCTGAACAAATATTTATATTTACTACGTCCCTCCTAGCTCGCTCAATAATGTCTTAATTGAAATTGCCAATTATCTGTTTGTCGTCCCTTATGCCATAGTTTGCACCTCTGAAATGTCAGTCGAAACCACATTTGTTTAAGCAAGTCAGTCATATCTGCTATGTTACTGTATTTGTATTTATTATGGATCCCCATTAGCTGCTGTCAAATCACCAGCTACTCTTTCTGGGGTGCATCAAAATTAAGGCAGTTTATACAATTTTAAAACATTACAATACATTCACAGATTTCACAACACACTGTGTGCATTCAGGCCCCTACCCCACCACTACTTCCTATCTACAGTACCAATTCCATGTGTATGTTATCGTATGTGGGTGTGTGTGTGTACGAATGTGTCTGTGCCAGTGTTTGTGTTGCTTCACAGTCCCCGCTGTTCCGTAAGGTGTTTTTTTTCTGTTTTTTAAATCTAATTTTACTACTTGCGTCAGTTACTTGATGTGGAATAGAGTTCCATGTAGTCATGGCTCTGTGTAGTACTGTGTGCCTCCCATTGTAAGGGGTGTTAACTGGCGGCAGAGAAGTCAGATGCAGGAGAGAAATAACTGTGTTTCCAATGGCTCAGTTTATTAACAAAACCCAACGGAAAACAGAATATTAAATAAATGGGTACATAGCCCAACGCACACCAGGACAGACAAGCACTTACAGTAAACAATCACCGACAAGGACATGAGGGGGAACAGAGGGTAAAATACACAACATGTAATTGATGGGATTGAAACCAGGTGTGATGGAAGACAAGACAAAACCAAAGGAAAATGAATAGAGGATCAGCGATGGCTAGAAGGTCGGTGACTTCGACCTTCGAGTACGCCGGGGTCCCCCTGATGTCCAGAGGGGGGGCGGAGGAACCTCCCACACCTTAGACTCCTGGAGCGGACCAACCACCTGAGGAGAGACACATGGAACGAGGAGTTAATACGGTAATCGGAGGGAAGCTGTAACCTGTAACACACCTCGTTTAGTCTCCTCAGGACTTTGAATGGCCCCACAAACCGCGCGCCCAACTTCCTGCAGGGCAGGCGAGGGGCAGGTTTTGGGTCGAGAGCCAAAACGGCACACTGAAGGTGGACATGGGCGGCGTCCCATGTTTCCTCCACGCGCCAGAACAAGTCGTCCACTGCAGGAGCCTCGGTCTGACTCTGATGCCAAGCAGCCAGAACCGTCTGGTACCCCAATACACACTGGAAGGGGGTGAGGTTAGTGGAGGAGTGGCGGAGCGAGTTCTGGTCCATCTCTGCCCAGGGCACGAACGCTGCCCACTCCCCCGGCCAGTCCTGACAATAGGACCTCAGAAACCTACCCACATCCTGGTTTACTCTCCCCACCTGCCCGTTACTCTCGGGGTGAAAACCTGAGGTAAGGCTGACCGAGACCCCCAGACGTTCCATGAACGCCTTCCAGACCCTCGACGTGAACTGGGGACCCCGATCAGTATTGCCTGAAGATGTGTCTAAACAAGGCCTCCACAGTCTGTAAGGCCGGGCAAAGGGAGGAGACGACAGGACTTAGAAAAACGAACCACACCGACCAGGATCGCGGCGTTACCCTGTGAGGGAGGAAGTTCGGTCAGGAAATCTACCGACAGGCGCGACCACGGCCGTTGTGGAACGGGTAAGGGTTGTAACTTGCCTAGGAGGTGCCTAGGGTGCCTAGGAGCCTTGCACTGGGCGCACACCGAGCAGGAGGAAACATAAACCCTCATGTCCTTAGCCAAGGTGGGCCACCAGTACTTCCCAGTCAGACAGTGCACCGTCCGACCGATCCCCGGATAACCAGAGGAGGGTGACGTGTGGGCCCAATAGATCAACTGGTCACAGACAGCATACGGAACGTACAGATGCCCGACGGGACACTGGAGGGGAGCGGGCTCTGTACACAACGCCTGCTCAATGTCCGCGTCCAGCTCCCACACGACCGGCGCTACCAGGCAGGAGGCCGGGAGTATGGGAGTCTGATCCATGGGACGCTCCTCTGTGTCATACAGCCAGGACAGTGCGTCTGCCTTAACATTCTGGGAACCTGGTCTGTAGGACAGGGTAAACACAAAACGGGTAAAGAACATGGCCCACCTTGCCTGACGAGGATTCAGTCTCGTCAGGCAAGAGGCCTGAAGATCTGCCTCAGTTACACCAGCTCTGTCAGAAGGAATGGGACAAAATTCACCCAACTTATTGTGGGAAGCTTGTGGAAGGCTACCCTAAAGGTAAACCCAAGCTAAACAATTTAAAGGCAATGCTACCAAATACTAATAGAGTGTATGTAAACTGGGAATGTGATGAAAGAAATGAAAGCTGAAATAAATCATTCCTCTACCATTATTCTGACATTTCACATTCTGAAAATAAAGTGGTGATCCTAACTGACCTAAAACAGGGAATTTTTACAAGGATTAAATGTCAGGAATTGTGAAAAACTGAGTTTAATGTCTAAGGTGTATGTAAACTTCCGGCTTCAACTGTATCTACCAGGAATAATGAACCATAGAATTATAATAAATGTGAATCTATTAATTGTGTATGACCACTGGAGTCTTTGTCACTCTTAATATTTTGTTACATAATATTTTAACATTATTTCATCACTCAAAATCTTGCCAAAGCATATTCTGTATGTGGGTTCAAATTAATGTACAAATAAATTGACATGATTTATATGAATCGGGTCATGAACATAAGGGAGAGGTTAAACGTATCACCTTATTGCCTCTAAAATGTAAATCAAACACTATAAAGAGTTTATATAATGTGTCGTTACATACCTACTTGAAGGTTTGTGTCGAATTTGAATCTTAGGGCGGTGTTAAAGTGATCTTAGAAGTAAACAGCGGCTTTGAGAATGATGATCGCATGCAATGATGGCAAAAAAAAGACTACGTATTCCCCCTTACCCCAGTCACTGTCAATTTCTTGATTTTAAAGGATGATAGAAGTGCTACACCTGGTGGAGAGAGATTGTAAGACAGAAATAGTTTATTTATGCGTGCTGTACGTTACGACATGGGACGTCAAGATGTAACGGAGGGTCAGTTTTTACTTTTCTCCAATACTATAGAGCCATTGCCATGTCAATCAATGCTTGAATAGAAATCTAGTTCACACCCCCGATTTTGACGTCAACACAGTCGCTACAGTCCCATTAGTTTTCTTTGTAGCATCGTTTGAATGTTGCGGTTGCGCACATTCGACAAGTTACATTCAATTAGCTACATTCGGTTCTTGTCCTTTGCAGATGCCACATTACTGGCAATAGTATGTACATACAGTTTTAATATATATATTTTTTAATTTAACCTTAATTTAACTAGGCAAGTCAGTTAAGAACAAATTCTGATTTACAATGACGGCCAAACTCGAACGACGCTGGGCCAATTGTGCGCAGCCCTATGGGATTCCAGATCACGGCCGGATGTGATGCAGCCTGGACAGTGCATTCGGAAACTATTCAAACCCCTTGCCTCTTTTTGTTTGTTACGTTACAGCTTTATTCCAACATTTTCAAAAATACCCCATAATGACAAAGCAAAAACAGTACAAAAAAAAAAAAGAAAGTTTGCTCATTTATAAAAAATAGAAAACTGATATTACATTTACATAAGTATTCAGACCCTGTACTCAGTACTTTGTTGAAGCACCTTTGGCAGCAATTACAGCCTCGAGGCTTCTTGGGTATGACGCTACAATCGTGGCACACGCATATTCGGGGAGTTTCACCCATTCTTCTCTGCAGATCCTCTCAAGCTCTTTCAGGTTGGATGGGGAGCGTCGCTGCACAGCTATTTTCACGTCTCTCCAGAAATGTTAGATTCGGTTCAAGTCTGGGCTCTGGCTGGGCCACTCAAGAACATTCCGAGACTTTTCCCAAAGCCATTCCTGCGTTGTCTTGGATGTGTGCTTAGGGTTGTTGTCCTGTTGTAAGGTGAACCTTTGCCCAAGTCTGAGGTCCTGAGCACTCTGGAGCAGGTTTTCATCAAGTAGCTCTCTGTACTTTGCTCCGTTCAGTACTTTGACTCAATCCTGATTATTCTCCCAGTCCCTGCCTCTGAAAAACATCCCCACAGCATGACGCTGCCACCACCATGCTTCACGGTAGGTATGGTGCCAGGTTTCCCTCAGACATGGCGCTTGGCATTCAGGCCAAAGAGTTCAATCCTGGTTAGAATAAGGCTGTAACGTAACAAAATGTGACCAACCGGCTCAAATGAAATTGTGTTTTTTACATTGGATAAAAGTAGACTCAGAGCAACAAAGTGGTATATCATACCCTACAGTTGAGGAACAATGGGAAAGTAATTCTGCTTTGAAAGTTGATAAACTTGCAAACTCACTTTTGAGAAAATGGCCGTTGCATGTTTTGGTGCCTACTGAAGAGCTTCCTTTTGACTACCATTCAGCATCGTTCACACCCTCTTAAGGTTTAGCCCCACCCATCTCTTTAAGGGTTGATCTGAGCAGTCTGTACTAAAAACAGCAGTTAAGCACCCAAGCGAACTTCCAGACACAAATGAGACAACAGCTCAATGAACATTACTCGCCCAAGCAGAGCTGGTTAAGCGGTTATGTTATCCAGAGCGTTGGTGACTGCAAATGCGCTGTCAGATTATCCGTTGGTAAATTCAGAGAGTTTAGCTCTCTGAGAGGTTCAGAGCTCCAGCCGATGAGTAGGGTTGATCCAAACGTTCTGACCTCATAACGGCACTCAAGCACACAAGCTAGCTGGTTAACATTGGCTAGCTTGCTAGCTACTTCCAGACACAAATGAGAGAACACCCCACTCTAAACATTACACGCCCAAGCAGAGCTGGTTAGGCTGTTTTCATGTTTTCCAGAGCATTGGTGCCTGTAACTGTGCTGCTGGAAACAATTTAATTACACTTTTTGCCGACGTTTACTCATATTGAACGTGTGTTGAGTGTTCGTAAATTCATCAGTTACTCTGTGCTCTGGCACACAGACGAGAGTGCTCTGAAAGATGGCCAGACTGAATTTACAAACGCAACAGAAATGGTTACTTGCATAGTGGAGTCTTTTGTTAAGACATGTAGCTAGCTAGCTAGGTAAACAATGAACCATAATCCCAACTCATGATGTTACTACCCTGCATGAATCTGCAGGTAGCTAACCAATCAGGTTCAATGTTAATTAACTAGCTAATATTAGGCTATAGCTAGCCAAGCAAATGGCTCTGAGATACAAATAATTAGATCATACATGTAACATTAGATAGCGAGACAGCCAGCTAACATTAGCTAGCTAACAGTACACTTTAACTTGAAATTAAACCACTTTCTGTCAAAATTAGAAACGTGTAATATTTGAAAATGTAGCTAGCTAGAGTATCTTACCAGTGCACATCATTCATGGATGGACACATCTCCTGTCGGATGCCATGGTTGCCCTTAGTTTGAAGATGTAATCTGGAGACAGGTGTTTTCTCCATCTCCTTAGCTATCATGCTCGATTTATCACTAATTTCAAAACTTGGTCCTCCAGAAAGTGGTGAGCAACATTTTAAGCAGTTTTACTACATAATAGATACATAAATAAATAAATACATCTGAGTAAGACAGGATTACCTAGACATACTGACCAGCTCAAATAGACAGAAGTGTGCTATTTGGCAGACAAATCCAAACTCATCTCTCGGCATGTCCAGCCCACTCATTATCTCAGCCTATCATGGCTTGCGGGAAGGTTGTCAACTTTTTCTGTGGCTAAACAAACTAGGCTCGTAATTTAACAATTTGATTCATATTTACAGATGGCATACAAGTTTTGTTATTATGTTCAAGAAGGCATTTCTGCCCAAAAACACATTTTGATTAGAATAATATGTTTACTTTCAAACGGCTCTCCTGTTAAGTAGTGACCTGCGACATATGCCTAGTTTCCTGAAACGGTTCACAAATGTGGAAAAAGGGAGGGGGTCTGAATACTTTCCCGAATGAACTGTATTTAAAAGATCTATAACCGAGTGAAGGGAGTTGTAAAGTAAGAATTGAACGTGTTAATGTTCATTCATAGTCGGAACATAGGATTTGTACTTTTACAGATCTATTTTAACGTTTACATTTCATGTTTCACGCATGGCTTTTCTTACAATCCTAACAATTTACATATGGATTTTCTTACATTCTTAACGATATGTATATTCAACCTTTTGGCAGCTATCTTGCTCCACACAAGTGTGGTTCCAGAAAATGCAGAACCGCAGCCAAAAATAATTAATAATTAACGATCTGCTTAACGTGGACATATTTTATGCAGAGTAAACCCTCTCGCTTCACATATCTCTCTACTACTAGTACTACGGGTGACCAAATTCCGTCCAAAAAGAAACGACAACACATAACTGGTTTGCAGGCTCACCGCGAGCTACCGAGTCTTCGGAAATATGGCCCTTTTCTCTTTCTTTGCAGGTTGGATCGGTTATTTGTTTATTTGCCTGCTTGGATTGATTTTCATCGCATTTCTCTGTTTTTGTCTTTACATAAAATATATTCATCTGAAATATGATCACATACCGGGACCACCAAGGGATAGGTGAGTCAGTATGATGTAACTTGAATATTTATTTTAAAATGCTTTAGCTAAATGTTAGTTTCAACTATACTGAGCGGCGACATAACGCATCGGATTTGTTGATAAGGAACTACAGTAGGTGAAAGTTGACCTCAACAGCAGTCAGGGTCGCTGTTTCACCTGTCTTTTTCATTTTCACTAGGTGAAGGTATCACTCATGTCATAACGTTCTTATTTTTCAGTTATTAACCCGTCTCTTGTTCTCCCCCAGTTTTATATTTGGTCATTCCCCAACCATGCTGAGGGAGATGAGCAGTGGTCGAGTTGTCCACGACAAATTTCTGGAATGGTTTGTTGAATGCTATGAATCAGGTGTTGTTTATTCTGGGACAGAATATTCTGGGACAATAAATAAAGATATATTTTATCTTTGACAGGGCTGAGACATATGGACCGGTGTACCGTATCAACGGTTTGCATTTTGTGGTGCTGTGTGTGACCTGTCCTGATACCACCAAGGTAAACCTGTGAAATTACTGCAATAATAATTTCTGATGGACTGACTACGTAAACACCTGACCAAATTAAGCAAGATTTTAGTTCTGGGTTAACCAAGATTAGTGTAATCATACATTTTACCATGTTAATTTCTGAAATGAAAGTGCTGTAAAATAACCAATTCCCCCTTCAAACTGACACTTTTCTTTGTCTCCACAGGAAGTCCTGATGTCACCGAAGTACCCCAAAGACTCACAGGTCTATAAGCGTCTCTTCAACCTGTTTGGACAGAGGTGAGTCCTCTAAATATACTTCCTACTACTATTTATTGTGTCAATGTTTTGGTTGGTACAAACTCTTTCAACACAATCCCTCCTAATGCTGGTTATTGCATGCGTAGCCTACAGAGAATATAGACATTCAAACGGGACAACTTGGTCACTGGTCAGTTTATTCAGTCTTAGGGTAAATACTCTGTTGTCCTTCTTCTTCATAGGTTTTTTGGAAATGGCCTGATCACAGCACAGAATCATGATGAGTGGTACAAACAGCGAAGAATAATGGACCCTGCCTTCAGCAGTCTGTAAGTCACTATAATTGATCAATCGACTCATTGATCACTCCATTGATCAATCCATCCAGCCATCCATCTGTTCATCCATCCATCATTGCTGTGTATTGTTAGGTACCTGCGGGGTCAGATGGGTGCGTTCAACGAGAGGGCAGAGAAGCTGATGGATAAACTGGCGGACATGGCTGACAACAACACAGCTGCCAACATGCAACACATGTTCAACTGTGTGACACTGGATGTCATCACTAAGGTAACGGTCACTTCCTGTTACCCTCAGATCCCCACACTGCCCTTACACTTTATTATTTCTGAAAGCTACATTTGTTTGTATATCTGACAGTAAAATTGTCATAACAGGCAGTTATAACACACTCATTACCTAAGCTATATACAATTTAGTCTCACCATGCCAATGTGCTAGCTATAATTAGCATAACTAGAACCAGGAGTTTTACCTTATCATGTTGTCAATCCTCTGTTTTTATCTCATCTGTAGGTGGCGTTTGGAGTGGAGCTGGATCTGCTGAAGGAGAGTGACTCTCCGTTCCCCAACGCTATAGAGATGTGTCTGAAGGGAATGGTCCTCTATGTCAGAGACCTTACCTTCCAGGTAAATAATGGCATCAAAGATGTTGGTGATGCTTCTCGAGAACGATGGCTTATTGAATTGATCTATTTGAAATCCTACAGTTTCATCAGATAAAATCCTGTGTTAAAGAGTAATCAAATTAAGATCCTACATATGTAGCTCTACCCAAAGAACAAGAAGTTCATCAACGAGGTGAAGAAGTCTTGTCAGCTGCTGCGTTCGACAGGCAGACAGTGGATCAACGAGAGGAAAATGGCCGTCCAAAACGGAGAGGACGTTCCAAAAGACATCCTCACACAGATCCTCAAGACGGCTGGCAAAGGCATGTTGTAGTAGCCTGATCCTAGATCTGTTCGTGCCGTCTTGCCAACTCCTGCCACTGTTCAAGTCGGCACAAACAGATCTGGGACCAGGCTAACATTGGAAACCTTTTACCTGTGGCTCTGCATGTGACATTGTGGGACAAGTGTTTGCTAAAACAGTCATGTAATTGATGAGGTTCAGTAGCACTATTGTCTCAATGCTGTAAACTGATATATATCCATAATTTCAGAGGAAAACATAGCAAACGATGATGAGGAGATTATGCTGGACAACTTTGTGACGTTCTTCATTGCGGGTACGTCTCCCTGAAACAAGTGCTATACTTTATTTATATATATATATATATATATACAGTTGACGTCGGATGTTTACATACACCACATTCCGTTTTTACAATTCCTGACATTTAATCCTAGTAAAAATTCCCTGGTTTAGGTCAGTTAGGATCACCACTTTATTTTAAGAATGTGAAATGTCAGAATGATAGTAGAGAATTATTTATTTCAGCTTTCATTTCTTTCATCACATTCCCAGTGGGTCAGAAGTTTACATACACTCAATTAGTATTTGGTAGCATTGCCTTTAATTTTTTTTAAACTTGGGTCAAACATTTCGTGTAGCCTTCCACAAGCTTCCCACAATAAGTTGGGTGAATTTTAGCCCATTCCTCCTGACAAAGCTGGTGTAACTGAGTCAGGTTTGTAGGCCTCCTTGCTCGCACACACTTTTTCAGTTCTGCCCACAAAGTCTATATAGGATTGAGATCAGGGCTTTGTGATGGCCACTCCAATACCTTGACTTTGTTGTCCTTAAGCTATTTTGCCACAACTTTGAAATGATGCTTGGGATCATTGTCCATTTGGAAGACCCATTTGCGACCAAGCTTTAACTTCCTGACTGATGTCTTGAGATGTCGCTTCAATATATTCACATAATTTTCCTACCTCACGAAGCCATCTTTTTTTTGAAGTTCACCAGTCCCTTCTTGCAAAGCACCCCCACAACATGATGCTGCAACCCCCGTGCTTCACGGTTGGGATGGTGTTCTTCGCCTTGCAAGCATCCCTTTTTTCTTCCAAACAAAACGATGGTCGTTATGACCAAACAGTTGTATTTTTGTTTCATCAGACCAGAGGACATTTCTACAAAAAGTATGATCTTTGTCCCCATGTGCAGTTGCAAACTGTAGTCTGGCTTTTTTAATGTCGGTTTTGGAGCAGTGGCTTCTGCCTTGCTGAGCGGCCATTCAGGTTATGTCGCTATAGGACTCCTTTTACTGTGGATATAGATACTTTTGTACATGTTTCCTCCAATACCTTCACAAGTTTCTTTGCTGTTGTTCTGGGATTGATTTGCTCTTTTCGCACCAAAGTACATTCATCTTTGAACGGCTGATTTCTTTTGATTTTCCCATGATGTCAAACAAAGAGGCACTGAGTTTGAAGGTAGGCCTTGAAATTCATCCACAGGTTCACCTTCAATTGACTCAAATTATGTCAATTAGCCTATCAGAAGCTTCCAAAGCCATGACATCATTTTCTGGAATTTCCCAAGCTGTTTAAAGGCACAGTCAACATAGTGTATGTAAACTTCTGACCCACTGGAATTGTGATACAGTGAATTATAAGTGAACTAATCTGTCTGTAAACAATTGTTGGAAAACTTACTCTTGTCATGCACAAAGTAGATGTCCTAACCGACTTGCCCAAACTATAGTTTTTTAACAAGAAATTTGTGGAGTTTTTGAAAAACAAATTTTAATGACTCCAACCTAAGTGTTTGTAAACTTCCGACTTAAACTGTGTGTATATATATATATATATATATTAAATCAATCTCCATAGTATAGTTTTTTGAGCTCATTTGAAATTTGAAGAAACAACAGTCACAGTAATTTTGATGTTTTAATCATGACAGGGCAAGAGACAACAGCCAATCAACTAGCTTTTGTTGTTTTAATCATGACAGGGCAAGAGACAACAGCCAATCAACTAGCTTTTGCCGTCATGGAACTGGGAAGGCTGCCAGAGATACTGACAAAGTAGGACTTGTTTTCATCATTTCTATTTTCGCTATTGATCATTTCTGTAATAAAAACAGGTTGGTTGAGTTTGTGAGTGTCTGCCATTTCCAGGGTGAAGCAGGAAGTGGATGATGTCATCGGGATGAAACAGGAAATCAGCTTTGACGACCTGGGGAAAATGACCTACCTGTCTCAGGTAAATGATCTACCTGTCCCAGGTTTGTGTGTGCTGTCTTGTCATTGACCTGACAGTGACAGCAATGGAGCTACAAACCAGATCAAGGACTCAGAATTGGAACTGGCATCTGTACACAGAAACCATATTGTACGTTATACAATGTTGTACGATGGCTGATAGAATGGCGCTGGAGGAGATGGCTGCCCAGCGAAATGTGTTATTTTGTGTGTGTGCTTAGTCCCCTCCTGTACTCCCTGTTCACCCACCACTCCAACACCATTATTACGTTTGCTGATGACACAACAGTGGTAGGCCTGATCACTGACAACGATGAGACAGACTATAGAGACGAGGGCAGAGACCTGGCAGTGTGGTGCCAGGACAACAACCTCTCTCTCAATGTGAGCAAGACAAAGGAGCTGATCGTGGACTATAGGAAAAGGAGGGCCTTACAGGCCACATAAACATTGACTGGACTGAATTGGAGCGGGTCGAGAGTTTCAAATACCTTGGTGTCCACATCACCAAATTACCAACAAACTATCATGGTCCAAACACACCAAGACAGTTGTGAAGAGGGCACGACAACACCTTTTCCCCATCAAGAGACTGAAAATATTTGGCATGGGTCCCCAGATCCTCAAAAAGTTCTACAGCTGCACCATCAAGAACATCCTGAACGGTTGCATTACCACTTCGTACGGCAATTACTCGGCATCTGACCGGAAGGCGCTACAGAGGGTAGTGTGTACGGCCCAGGACATCACTGGGACCAAGCTTCCTGACATCCAGGACCTATATACTAGGCGGTGTCAGGAAGGCCCAAAAAATTGTCAAAACTCCCAGTCACCCAAGTCAGAGACTGTTCTCTCTGCTACCGCATGGCAAACGGTACCGGAGCACCAAGTTTAGGACGAAAAGAAAAGGTAACTCTTCACATTGTCAATTAATCAGCATGTTGTGTTTGATTCATATCACCCCCCCGTCAGGTTTTGAAGGAGACTCTAAGGTTGTACCCTACAGCACCAGGCACTTCTCGTTTCATCCCCAACGACATTGTCATCAACGGCATCCCCATCCCAGCAGGAGTCTCATGCTTGGTGAGTAGTCACCTCAAAAACAATGTGGAGGAGTGATGACTGTTGTATGATAATATCTCTAAGTTTAGTTGTGGTGTTAACATGTGATACGCTGTGGTACCTCAATGTGGTAAAGGAATCAAGTATCCTTGTCTAAGCCAGTGTGGCTCATACATCAATGTAGCATCATTGTATCATTGACTTTTCTTATGTTAACATAGAATGTAAACAGAATTTCTCAAAACACCATGATTGTGTAATGAAACCATGACAGGTAGTGCACCTAAGCTGAGATCTGGGTGTTTGAATGTAAAATGTTAATACACAGAATGTGTTTTAAAACAGAAGTGTAGGAACTCTGAAACACCCAAAGTGGTTCTTCAACCTGAATATGGGTGTTTTTAAGAGAGCGTTGTGAAAACCCATTTTGGGGGTTCAGTGAATGTAAAAGCATCAACACTCAAAAATGGTGTTTCTCATACAATCAATGATTTACAAATGCAAGTCATTTCAATGATTTGTTAATTAAATTTGACCAAAGTAATGTAAATCCAACTGCATATGTTACTCAAAATGTAATTATATTTTATGAGGATAACCAAAGTGAGAGACAATAGATTGAATGATAGAATGATTGAACTCATTGGAAGTCTTTGGTTTTAATCACGTTGCATTTCTTATCTTGACGCATGACTCTGTTTTTAGAGGATTGTGGGTAGCGTTTTTAGACTATGATTCTTTCACACAATGTTGTGTACATGTTTGAAGAAAGAAGACTGTATTTCTGTATTGGTATTAAGCAGTTTGTTGTGTAATGGATCATGATGAACGGATATCAAAACTGTCAGGCATTTTGACGTTCAATGAGGACAGCACCCATTCCCACATAGACAAAGGAAATGACAACAAAAGAGAAGGGATCTAATTCTGCTCTAAACAGAACTCGAAACACCAAAGTAGTGTGTTCAACCTGTTCTGTTAGTGCTCCCAGTCCCTGGCAAGGTGTTGCACAATATTTGATTTAGTGGTGTTACAACACACCGTGTCATGTGTTTCAATACTCCAGCAAAGATATGGTTTCGTCTCCTTCAAGTTGGTGGCAGCTCAGTTGTCACTAGTTAATGTAGCAATATTGATGTTCCTCATATTGATGTTACACAGGAAACGGAAACCAGTTTTTACTTACTTTATTCATGTGCTGGTTGACAACATGCCTAGTAAAGTTTTCTTAATTATATATCTTTGTCTGTCGTGGCTACAACACAAAGCACATTGAAACAGTTTTGGTGTTACAATGAATTTCATCTTAACAGTGTAGTCAACACCTCATTAACTATTTTGGGTGTGGGTGTACTTATTTTATTTCCTAAAGTGTCTTAAATCTTTTGTTTTCCTCTATCTTGTCTGTTTACAGTTCAATTCGTATGTCTGTGGAAGGTTGGATAAGTTCTTTGAGGACCCGCTGAAGTTTGACCCTGAGAGGTTCCATCCAGACGCTGCCAAGTAAGTCACACGATACGTTTTCATTGTTTTATTGTTTCTTTACAACATTTGAATTGATTAAAGCAGAACTGAACTCGTTGAAACTGGCATACATTACATCCAGAAAATATTCAGACCACTTCACTTTTTCCACATTTTGTTACGTTACAGACTTATTCTAAAATGTATTTAAAAAACAATTTTCCTCATCAATCTCCACACAATACCCCATAATGACGAAGGAAAAAAAGGTTTTCAGACATTTTTGCAAAATTGAGCTCAGGTGCATCCTGTTTCCGTTGATCATCCTTTAGGTGTTTCTACAACTTGATTGGAGTCCACCTGTGGTAAATTAAATTGAATGGACATGATTTAGGAACACGCACACCTGTATATATAAGGTCCCACTGTTGACAGTGCATGTCAGAGCAAAAACCAAGCCATGTGGTTGACGCAATTGTCCATAGAGCTCCGAGACAGGATTGTGTCGATGCACAGATCTAGGGTAGGGTACCAAATAAATATCTGCAGCATTGAAGGCCCCCAAGAAGACAGTGGCCTCCATCATTCTTAAATGGAAGAAGTTTTGAACCACCAAGACTCTCCCTAGAGCTGACCACCCGGCCAAACTGAGCAATCGGGGGAGAAGGGGCTTGGTCAGCGAGGTGACCAAGAACTCAATGGTCACTCTGACAGAGCTCCAGCCACTATATTCCACGCATGAGGCCAAAGACGGCACTTTTGATCAGTGATTGCAGGAAAGGGCTACTTTTGGTCATGAAGTCAAAGTTCGTCATGACTTACATGGTGGTTGGGTTATGATTTCGCCCACTAACACGGGATAAACAGCTGTGGTGATTACGCTCTATCTGATGGCAGAACAGTGGATCAGACTTTGTTTATGATAGACAACATGTAGCGCATTTTTTACTTGAGCAATACTGCACTAAACACCTTAACTAGATGTAAAATTGCGTGACTAAAACCTTGTCGACAAAAAACACAATTAATTACAGATTTCTTGAGTTAACTTGGACTATTTTGAGGAAGTGATACGTGCTTTGTTCTTATGGTGTCTCATGCAGTGGTGGGAAATGTACCCAATTTTCAAACTGTAGTAAAAGTAAAGATACCCTAAAAGAAAATGACTCAAGTAAAGTTAAAAGTCACCCAGTAAAATACTACTTGAGTAAAAGTCTAAAAGTGTTTGGTTTTAAGTGTCCTTAAGTATCATAAGTAAAACCAGACGGCACGATATTCTTGTTTTCTTAATCTACGGATAGCCAGGGTCACAGTTCAACACTCCGACATAATTTACAATCGAAGCATTTGTGTTTAGTGAGTCTACCCAATCAGAGGCAGAAGGGATGAACTTAGTACTTTACACCACCTGGTCTCATGGGGGACAAACATCAGCAACTGATATATCGAACCACACCCCCAAAACTGAAATCTAGTTTATCTTAATGAGCAATAGAAAAACACATTTGGACTCTGTGCGTTCAGTCACTTTTTAAGAGCTAACAGACATGTTGTGTTTGTTTCTGTCCTGAAGACCCTATTACTGCTACTACCCCTTCGCCCTGGGACCACGCTCATGTCTGGGACAGAGCTTCGCACAGGTGAGCAGACTGTCCGTATGAAATACATTGAAACAACTTTATTTGGGATTGTTCTCTGCTGATCCTATTATCCATCCTAGTTAGATTACTCCTGGACTTCTGCCTCCAATATATACTTTTTTTATAGTTGAGCACACCAGATTTGTCATCCTTTAAAGAGATCTGTTGCTCACAGATGGAGGCCAAGGTAGTGATGGCCAAGCTGCTCCAGAGGTTTGACTTCAACCTGCTCCCTGGCCAGTCCTTTGACATCCTGGACACTGGGACTTTGAGACCAAAGAGTGGAGTGGTGTGTAACATCAGACACAGAGGACAGACATCCGCAGCCTGACCTGACTGGGACCTGAACATGACTAGCACTTCTCTATAACATACTTGTCTTATTTTTTATACTTCCTAGTGGAACAAATTATCTCTTTTTCAATGAAGCACCTTATTCAAATATCTAGCTATTTTTTATGAAAATGGATTTTGAACAATTGTTTATTCTTTTTATCAATGATGAAATAATATCTTAAATATGACGGTTCTATGTGATGAAGAGTTACTAGGACAGACTTGACATAGGAGTGTTTGTATTTGTGCCGATTCCATGTTGTTAATTTACCCTTATCATGTAGTTACTATGCAGTATACCATTTATCACATAATATAAAGAGATTTATAAAGTATATATTAACTTCTTTGATGAACTTCCTAACCAACATTACCACAGTGCCTCTGTTGGAGTGAATTTACTATATTTTAATAAAATAATTGACCAAACATCACTGAGCTCCAGAAGATTAGAATACTTTTATCCACAAGGTGTCGCTGTGAACCTGCAGACAAACCAAGAACATTCATTCTCATGTTTAGTCTCTTTCTTGTTTACACCCAGAAGACCTTGCTTTTTTCAATTTCGACTGAAATGACTGCAACACTCAACAAAGAGCTGCAGTTTGTTTCAGAGTGGGTGGCAAGGAATAAGTTAGCCCTAAATATTTCTAAAACGAAAAGCATTATATTTGGAACAAAACACTCACTAAACCTGAACTAAATCTGCTACTAAATTATGTGGAAATTGAGCACGTTGAGGTAACTAAACTGCTTGGAGTAACACTAGATTGTAAACTGTCATGGTCAAAAGTTCCTAAGATGGGGAGAAGTCTGTCTATAATAAAGCGATGCTCTGCCTTCTTAACAGCACTATCGACAAGGAAGGTCCTACAGGCCCTAGTTTTGTCACACCTTGACTACCCGTTCAGTCGTGTGGTCAGGTGCCACAAAAAAAGACTTAGGAAAATTACAATTGGCTATGAACAGAGCAGCTCGGCTGGTCCTTAGATGTACACAGAGAGATAATAATAATAATATGCATGTCAATCTCTCCTGGCTGAAAGTGGAAGGGTTTTGAGGGGTTTTGAAATGTTGAATAGACTGAGCTGTCTGTCTAAACTACTGGAACACAGCTCGGACACCCATGCATACCACACAAGACATGCCACAAGAGGTCTCTTCACAGTCCCCAAATCCAGAACAGACTATGGGAGGCACACAGTATTAAATAGAGCCATGACTACATGGAACTCTATTCCAGATCAAGTAACCGACGAAAGCAGTAAAATTAGATTTTATAAACAGATAAAAAACACTTTATGGAACAACGGGGACTGTGAAGCAATGCAAAGATTGGCACAGACACATGCGCACACACACACACACACACACACGATAACATAAGCACTATGCATACACATGGATTTAGTACTGTAGATATGTGGTAGTGGTGGAGTAGGGGCCTGAGGGCACACAGTGTGTTGTGCAATCTGTGAATGTATTGTAAAAATGGTATAAATTGCCTTAATTGCAGCTTTAAAAGTGGACAAGTAGACTGGTAGCACAGATACTGGATATAGTGATGAGATGCCTGCATCTCTGCTCTAACAATGGGATTCGTTGTCCACAGGGCGGAACGGTGGGCTGTGAAGTTCCCTCCTATTCCTTTCTTTGGATTGGTGGATACATCTCGTTATTTTAATACATTTTTAAATATCCGATGTGAGATATTGACGTCACCACCAGTATTCGGTAGAGAGTGAGATGCTATGCTACTAGCCTCATGTACATGTATAGACCGTCTCAAATTTCAACAGAGAAGGTGCTATGCTAGCCTCATCAAATAAAATACAATTTTATTGGTCACATACACATGGTTAGTAGAGTGTAGTGAAATGCTTGTGCTTCTAGTTCCGACTATGCAGTCTAACAAGTAACCTAACAAATTCACAACAACTATCTTATACACACTAATGTAAAGGGATGAATAAGAATATGTACATATACAGTTGAAGTCAGAAGTTGACATACACCTTAGCCAACTACATTTAAACTCAGTTTTTCACAATTTCTGACATTTAAACCCAGTAAATATTCCCTGTTTTAGGTCAGTTAGGATCACCAAATGTTTAGCAGATGCTAAGCTACAGGACTGTTTTGCTATCACAGGCTGGAACATGTTCCGGGATTTTTCCCATGGCATTGAGGAGTACACCACATCAGTCACTGGCTTTATCAATAAGTGCATTGAGGGCGTCATCCCCACAGTGACTGTACGTACATACCCCAACCAGAAGCCATGGATTACAGGCAACATTCGTACTGAGCTAAAGGGTAGAGCTGCCGCTTTCAAGGTGCAGGACTCTAATCCAGAAGCTTACAAGAAATCCTGCTATGCCCTGTGACAAACCATCAAACAGGCAAAGCGTCAATACAGGGCTAAGATTGAATCATACTACACCGGCTCCGACGCTCGTCTTATGTGGTAGGGCTTGCAAAGTATTACAGACTACAAAGGGAAGCACAGCCGCGAGCTGCCCAGTGACACGATCCTACCAGATGAGCTAAATCACTTCTATGCTCGCTTCGAGGCAAGCAACACTGAGGCATGCATGAGAGCATCAGCTGTTCCGGACAACTGTGTGATCACGCTCTCCGTAGCTGATGTGAGTAAGACCTTTAAACAGGTCAACATACACAAGACTGCATGGCCAGATGGATTTCCAGGCATGTGCTGACCAACTGGCAGGTGTGTTCACTGACATTTTCAACATGTCCCTGATTGAGTCTGTAATACTATACTATAATAATATAATAACATGTTTCAAGCAGACCACCGTAGTCCCCGTTCCCAAGAACACAAAGGCAACCTGCTTCAATGACTACAGACCCATAGCACTCACGTCCGTAGCCATGAAGTGCTTTAAAAGGTTGGTAATGGCTCACATCAACACCATTATCCCAGAAACCCTAGACCCACTCCAATTTGCATACCGCCCAAACAGATCCACAGATGATGCAATCTCTACTGCACTCCACACTGCCCTTTCCCACCTGAACAAAAGGAACACTTATGTGAGAATAGTATTCATTGACTACAGCTCAGCGTTCAACACCATAGTACCCTCAAAGCTCATCACTCAGCTAAGGAACCTGGGACTAAATACCTTCCTCTGCAACTCGATCCTGGACTTCCTGACGGGCTTCCCCCAGGTGGTGAGGGTAGATAGCAACACATCTGCCCCGCTGATCCTCAACACTGGAGCTCCCCAGGGGTGCGCGCTCAGTCCCCTCCTGTACTCCCTGTTCACCCACGACCATGCAGTCACGACTGCAAAAACCATCATTAAGTTTGCAGACGACACAACAGTGGTAGGCTTGATCACCGACAACGACGAGACAGCTTATAAGGAGGAGGTCAGAGACCTGGCCGGGTGGTGCCAGAATAACAACCTATCCCTCAACGTAACCAAGACTAAGGAGATGATTGTGGACTACAAGAAAAGGAGGACCGAGCACGCCCCCATTCTCATCGACGGGGCTGTAATGGAGCAGGTTGAGAGCTTCAAGTTCCTAGGTGCCCACATCAACAACAAACTAGAATGGTCCAAACACACCAAGACAGTCCTGAAGAGGGCACGACAAAGCCTATTCCGCCTCAGGAATCTAAAAAGATTTGTCATGGGTGCTGAGATCCTCAAAAGGTTCTAAAGCTGCAACATCGAGAGCATCACTGCCTGGTACGGCAATTGCTCGGCCTCCGACTGCAAGGCACTACAGAGGGTAGTGCGTATGGACCAGTACATCACTGGGGCTAAGCTGCCTGCCATCCAGGAACTCTACACCAGACGGTGTCAGAGGAAGGCCCTAAAAATTATCAAAGACCCCAGCCACCCCAGTCATATACTGTTCTCTCTACTACCACATGTTAAGTGGTACCGGAGTGCCAAGTCTAGGACAAAAAGGCTTCTCAACAGTTTTTACCCCGAAGCAATAAGACTCCTGAACAGGTAACCAAATAGCTATCCCCCAACCCCTCTTTTACGCCATTGCTACTCTATGTTCATCATATATGCATAGTCACTTTCACCATATCTACATGTACATACTACCTCAATCAGCCTGACTAACCTGTGTCTGTATGTAGCCTCCCTACTTTTATAGCCTTGCTACTGTATATAGCCTCGCTAGTTTTATAGCCTGTCTACTGTATATAGCCTCGCTAGTTTTATAGCCTTGCTACTGTATATAGCCTCGCTAGTTTCATAGCCTTGCTACTGTATGTAGCCTCGCTAGTTTTATAGCCTTGCTACTGTATATAGCCTCGCTAGTTTTATAGCCTGTCTACTGTAGATAGCCTCGCTAGTTTTATAGCCTGTCTACTGTATATAGCCTCGGTAGTTTTATAGCCTTGCTACTGTATATAGCCTCGCTAGTTTTATAGCCGTGGTACTGTATATAGTCTGTTTTTTAACTGTTGTTTTATTTCTTTACCTACCCATTGTTCACCTCATACCTTTTTTGCACTATTGGTTAGAGCCTGTAAGTAAGCATTTCACTGTAAGATCTACACCTGTTGTATTCGGCGCACGTGACAAATACACTTTGATTTGATTTGATTTGTCAGAGTACTATTGGAGAGAATTATTTATTTCAGCTTTTTTTTGTTTCATCACATTCCCAGTGGGTCAGAAGTTTACATACACTCAATTAGTATTTGGGAGCATTGTCTTTCAATTGTTTAACTTCGGTCAAGCGTTTCAGGTAGCCTTCCACAAGCTTCCCACAATAAGTTGGGTGAATTTTGGCCCATTTTTGTCCTCCGTGCTCACACACGCTTTGTCAGTTCTGCCCACAAATGTTCTATGGGATTGAGGTCAGGGCTTTGTGATGGCCACTCAAAAACTTTGACTTTGTTGTCCTTAAGCCATTTTGCCACAACTTTGGAAGTATGCTTGGGGTCATTGTCAATTTGAAAGGCCCATTTGCGACCAAGCTTTGCTTCAATATATTGTGGTATCCCAGGAGGTTTACCCCGGGGGATGGTAATAGAGAGGAGGTATGTGAGGCGATGTTGGCTCCCTCTGCTGGGAATACGAGAGCTGGGCACCCCGACATGGACACCTCTAAGTGGAGGTAATTAGAGGAAAGTGCCAACCAGCCGTGGAGGCCAAATAAAAGGAGCACGGGTGGCACACCGCGAGAGAGAGAACGGGGAGAGACCGACACCAAGCAAAATTAGAGAAGAGGGACCGAGCCAAACCTATGTGATTCTCTTTGTTATGCTTATTTTCTGTCTTAGAAAGTTGTTTTTGCGGACTAAAGTCTCCCTGTCTCTGTGTCAATCTCTGCGCGCTTACCACATATGTTGGAGAATGCTTGCATCTCAGTAGCTTTGGGTGCTGTGGGCTCGAGCGTATGGAGATCACCATGGTGGAGCTGGTGGCTCAGTTCATCCTCTGCCAGCAGAAGCAACAGGCTCTCCAGGAGCAAGCACTGGAGGAGCAGCACCAACAAAAGTTGCAGACTGGTAGTGAAGGTAGCCCAGTTGAAGGTTGGGAGGGCTCAGGAGTGTGGCCCGAAACTGAACCAGGAACTGATAAGGGAGGAAGATGACGTGGAGTCGTATTTGTGCAACTTCAAGAGGATGGCACAGAGGGAAGGAAGGCCCAAGCCCAAGTGGACCAGCCTGTTGGCACCCTACCTCTCTGTGAAGGCCCAGAAGGCCTACTTTGATTTGAACACTGACCAGGCCGCAAATTATGAGGGACTCGAACGGGAGATACTGAGCCGTTATGCCGTGCACAACTGGTCCACGACTGGGCCTTTGACCCCACCCTTTCCCGCCGTGCTCAGATGAGCGACCTGGTGCGCGTGACCTTGGGCTGGCTACTGACGGAAGTACCCTCCCTCCCGATGCTCGACAAGCTCGTCCTGGATAAATACCTTTGGGCCCTGCAATACGAGACAAAGAAGACGGTAGGCATGCAGAAACCCCAGAGCCTGGAGGAATTGCCGACCACGGTGGAAATTCACCAGAATACCCAGGACCTGCTGAGAGAGGCCCGAGAGGAGATGCGGCGAGGGGGACGAACAACACATAGAGAGGCGAGGGGCTGAATGGGGCCCAGACGGAACCAGCCGAGGTACCGTCCGGGCCGGAGGGTGACGTCGGCGGCTGCTGGACCCAGATCAGAGATGCTGCTATAAGTGCACACGGATCCGTGGAACATCATATCCACACCTGTCTGTGAGGAAAAAGTGCGTCAACGGCCAGAAACCAGAAGCCCGGACGGTGGCGGTCCAGCAGGAAGTGACAACAATGGTAGAAATGGGGGGTACTGGAGGAGTCACAAAGTGAATGGTCTAATCCCAAAGGGTCCTTTGCTGTTGTTCTGGGATTGATTTGCACTTTTCGCACCAAAGTACGTTCATCTCTAGGAGACAGAACGCGTCTCCTTCCTGAGCGGTATGACGGCTGCGTGGTCCCATGGTGTTTACACGTTTTTTTTCTGGGGTCTTGGCTGATTTCTTTTGATTTTCCCATGATGTCAACCTTAAAGGCACTGAGTTTGAAGGTAGGCCTTGAAATACACAGTCACAGTCAACTTCTGACCCAGTGGAATAGTGATACAGTGAATTAATTATAAGTGAACTAATCTGTCTGTAAACAATTGTTGTAAAAATAACTTGTGTCATGCACAAAGTAGATGTCCTAACCGACTTGCCAAAACTATAGTTTGTTAAGAAATTTGTGGAGTGGTTGAAAAACGAGTTTTAATGACTCCAACCTAAGTGTATGTAAACTTCCGACTTCAACTGTAAATATATGGATGAGCGATGTCGTGCAGCAACGGCAAGATGCAGTAGATGGTGTAGAATACAGCATATACATATGAGAATAGTAATGTAGGATATGTAAACATTATTAAAGTGGTGTTATTTTAAGTGACTAGTGATAACTTTATTAAGTCTGTTTATTTAAGTGGCCAGAGATTTGAGTCTGTTTGTTGGCAGCAGCCTCTCTATGTTAGCGATGGCTGTCTAACAGTCTGATGGCCTTGAGATGATTTTCAGTCTCTTGGTCCCAGCTTTGATGCACCTGTACTGACCTAACCTTCTGAATGACAGTGGTGTGAACAGGCAGGGGCTTGGGTGGTTGTTGTACTTGATGATCTTTTTGGCTTTCCTGTGACATTGGCTGCTGTAGGTGTGCTGGAGGGCAGGTGGTTTGCCCCCGGTGATGCGTTGTGCAGAACCCACTACCCTCTGGAGAGCCTTGCAGAAATAAGACAAGACAAAACCAAAGGAAAATGAATAGAGGATCAGCGATGGCTAGAAGGTACCTTCGAGTACGCCGGCCCCCCCCCCCCCCCCCCCCCCCGATGTCCAGAGGGGGCGGAGGAACCTCCCACACCTTAGACTCTTGGAGCGGACCAACCAGCACCGGCCTGAGGAGAGACACATGGAACGAGGGGTTAATACAGTAATCGGGGGGAAGCTGTAACCTGTAACGCACCTTGTTCAGTCTCCTCAGGACTTTGAATGGCCCCACAAACCGCGGGCCCAGCTTCCGGCAGGGCAGGCGGAGGGGCAGGTTTCGGGTCGAGAGCCAGACAAAGTCCCCCGGTGCAATCGGTCTGTGCCCACTTTCTGGCACAGCACGGCGCACTGAAGGTGGACATGGGCGGCGTCCCATGTTTCCTCCACACGCCAGAACAAGTCGTCCACTGCAGGAGCCTCGGTCTGACTCTGATACCAAGCAGCCAGAACCGTCTGGTACCCCAATACACACTGGAAGGGCGTGAGGTTAGTGGAGGAGTGGCGGAGCGAGTTCTGGTCCATCTCTGCCCAGGGCACGAACGCTGCCAACTCCCCCGGCCAGTCCTGGCAATAGGACCTCAGAAACCTACCCACATCCTGGTTTACTCTCACCACCTGCCTGCTACTCTCGGGGTGAAAACCTGAGGTAAGACTGACCGAGACCCCCGGACGTTCCATGAACGCCTTCCAGACCCTCGACGTGAACCCCGATCAGACACTATATCCTCAGGCACCCCGTATTGCCTGAAGACGTGTCTAAACAAGGCCTCCACAGTCTGTAAGGCCGGGCAAAGGGAGGAGACGACAGGACCAGTCAGACAGCGCACCGTCCGACCGATCCCCAGATGACCAGAGGAGGGTGACGTTTGGGCCCAATTGATCAACTGGTCACCGACAGAACGTACAGACGCCCGATGGGACACTGGAGGGGAGCGGCCTATGTACGGAACGCCTGCTCAATGTCTGCGTCCAGCTCCCACACGACCGGCGCTACCAGGCAGGAGGCCGGGAGTATGGGAGTCTGATCCATGGGCCGCTCCTCTGTGACATACAGCCGGGACAATCCTTCTTCATATTCTGGGAACCTGGTCTGTAGGACAGGGTAAACACAAAACGGGTAAAGTACATGGCCCACCTTGCCTGACGAGGATTCAGTCTCCTTGTTGCCCGGATGTACTCCAGGTTGCGGTGGTCAGTCCAGATGAGAAAAGGGTATTAAGTCCCCTCAAGCCAATGTCTCCACGCCATCAAAGCTTAAACCACAGCCAACAGATCCCGGTCCCCCACATCCTAGTTCCGCTCTGCCGTGCTGAGCTTCTTCGAGAAGAAATCACAGGGGCGGAGCTTCGGTGGCGTGCTGAGCGCTGAGAGAGCACGGCTCCTATCCCAGCCTTGTACACGTCCACCTCCACTATGTACGCCAAAGAGGGATCCAGGTGGGCCAGCGCGGGAGCCGAGGTAAACAGAGCTCTTAGGTGCCCAAAAGCCCTGTCCGCCTCAACCGACCAATGCAGACGTACAGGACCCCCCTTCAGCAGTGAGGTAATGGGAGCAGCCACCTGGCCAAAACCCCGGATAAATATCAGGTTGTAATTGGCAAACCCTAAAAACCGCTGCACCTCCTTTACCGTGGTGGGAGTCGGCCAGTTGTGCACGGCTGAAATGCGGTCACTCTCCGTCTCCACCCCTGATGTGGAAATGCGATACCCTAGGAAGGAGACCATGTACCCTGCGCACCAAGGACACCTGCTCGGCGCGTGTAGGGGAGTATATCAGAATGTCATCAATATACACCACTACACCCTGCCCGTGCAGGTCCATGAAAATCTCGTCTACAAAGGATTGGAAGACTGATGGAGCATTCATCAACCCGTACGGCATGACGAGATACTCATAATGCCCTGAGGTGGTACTAAACGCCGTCTTCCACCCGGATACGCACCAGGTTGTACTCGCTCCTGAGATCTAGTTTAGTGAAGAAGCGCGCCCCGTGCATTGACTCAATCGCCGTGGCAATGAGAGGTAGCGGGTAACTGTACCTCACCGTGATTTGATTGAGACCTCGATAGTCAATGCACGGGCGCAGACCTCCCTCCTTCCTCACAAAAAAAATTAACTTGAGGAGGCGGGGGAAGTGGAGGACCGAATGTACCCCTGACGCAGGGATTCAGAGACATATGTCTCCATAGTCGCCGTTTCCGCTCGCGACAGGGGATACACGTGACCCCTGGGAAGTGCAGCATCTACCAGGAGATTTATCGCACAATCTCCCCGTTGATGGGGTGGTAATTGAGTCGCCTTCTTCTTACAGAAGGCGAGAGCCAAATCGGCATATTCGGGGGGATGCTTATGGTGGAGACCTGGTCTAGACTTTCCACCGTGGTAGCACCAACGGAAACCCCTACACACCTCACCGAGCACTCTCGCGACCACCCCGTGAGAGCCCTCTGTTGCCATGAAATGGTGGGGTCATGATGAGCTAACCAGGGGAGGCCTAGTACCACGGGAAACGCAGGAGAGTCAATGAGGAAGAGACTAATTCTCTCCTCGTGAACCTCCTGCGTCACCATGACCAGGGAGATGGTGGCTTCCTTGATTAGCCTGGACCCTAATGGTCGACTATCCAGAGCTTGTACCGGGAAAGGTCTAACCACAGGAATAATGGGGATCCCTAAACTAAGGGCGAACGCTCTGTCGATAAAATACCCAGCCGTGCCTGAGATGACGAGCGCCTTATGCGGGGAAAACTCAGGAAAACACACAGGTACAAACAGATGGACAACAGAGGACTCTGGATGTGAATGGTGCAGACTCACCTGGGGTGACGCTAGAGTGCCCTGCCTGCTGCCTCGACTCCCAGAGGGACCAACCTGGCACCGATTGGCAGTGTGTCCTCTGCGGCCACAGATGGTGCACGTGCGGTCCCTCCTCCAGCCTCCCTAAGCGCAGCCCCTCCCAGCTCCATGGGCACCGGAGCAGGGGTGCTGGAAGATGGAACCGACAGACTCCTCTCTGGACGTCCGCTGGTGACCAGCAGGTTATCCAACCGGATGGACAGATCCACCAGTTGGTCAAAAGTGATGTGAAAATCCCTGCAGGCCAACTTCTGTCGGACATCCTCGCACAGGCTGCATCGGTAGTGGTCGATAAGGGCCCTGTCATTTCATCCTGCTCTGGCGATCAAGGTCCAGAATTGCTGGGCGCTCCTCGTCCCCTACCTCAAGTGGAAGAGCAGTTCCCCCGCCACTCTACCCTCGGGCGGATAGTCGAAGACGGCCCGGAAGCGGCGGGTGAACTCCTTGAAGTGGTCCAACGCCGCGTCTCCTTCTCCCCACACGGCTTTTGCCCACTCCCGAGAGGCATGAGACGAAGGCGGACACCCATTCCCTTCCCGAAGGAGCTGGGTGAACGGTGGACAGGTACAGGTCCAGCTGTAATAGGAACACCTAGCACCGTGCTGCCGTCCCATCATACTCCCTGGGAAGGGAGAGACGCATCCCACCGGGACTGGATATAGGAGGGACGGTTAGAGGTAACCCCGGTTGCGCTGGTCGAGGCGCTGGAGAGACTTCCTGTCCTAGTTACATTCAACTAGCTACATTCGGTTCTTGTCCTTTGCAGATGCTACATTACTGGAAATAGTTTGTACATACAGTTTTAAATTTTTCTTCATTTAACTAGGCAAGTCAGTTAAAGAACAAATTCTTATTTACAATGACGGCAAAACTCGGACGACGCTGGGCCAATTGTGCACTGCCCTATGGGATTCCAGATCAGTGCATTGCATTCAGTGCATCAGGGCATTCGGAAAGTATTAAACCCCTTGCCTCTTTTTTTGTTGTTGTTACTTTACAGCTTTATTCCAACATTTTCAAAATGCCCCATAATGACAAAGCAAAAACAGTAAAAAAAAAAAAGTTTTGGGGAGTTTCTCCCATTCTTCTCTGCAGATCCTCTCAAGCTCTTTCAGGTTGGATGGGGAGCGTCGCTGCACAGCTATTTTCAAGTCTCTCCAGAGATGTTCGATTCGGTTCAAGTCTGGGCTCTGGCTGGGCCAGAGAAAATGAAAGGGTCTGTGAATGCACTAGCAGAGAACAGTGGCAGTGATTCAGATGAACAATTAATTGGTACAATGGAGTTTAAGTGACTTCTCCCAGCAGTAGCATAATATGGGTGACACCAGATATCGAAGGCAAACCCCTCAAAATGGAGCTGGACACAGGATCTGCAGTGTCTATAATTTCCACTACTGTCTACAATGAGCATTTCAAGGCTACCAAGCTGAAGAACACAAATGTGTTGCTGAAGACCTACTCAAGAAAGAGATTGAGCCCAATGGGGGTGTTGCAGATCAGAGTGCGTTATGGGGGGGCAAACACAGCAGTTACAGCTGTATGTGGTGCCTGGAACTGGCCCCCCATTATTTGGCAGGGAATGGCTTTCAAAAATAAAGCTGAACTGGTGTGACTTGAAAATGCTCCACACGTTCCAGTCCAAAGAGAAAGGCACAGACCAAACACTGGAACACTTGCGGAAGAAATACAACACTGTTTTCAGTGATCAGATGGGAACAGTAAAAGGCTTCATAGCAAACCTTGTACTAAGAGATGACGTAACCCCCAAATTCTGCAAAGCCAGATCTGTTCCATACTCCCTGAGACCAAAGGTGGAAGCGGAAATCGATCGCTTGCAGGATACAGGGATCCTGACGAAAGTGGACAGAAGCGAATGGGCCACACCCATAGTTCCTATTGTGAAGAAAGACGGGTCTGTTAGAATGTGTGGGGACTTCAAGGTAACTGTGAATTCAATGTTGCATGTGGACCAATACCCCCTGCCACGTCTGGATGACATCTTTGCTGCACTAGCTGGTGGGAAACACTTCAGTAAAATCGATCTGAAACAGGCTTACCTGCAGCTACCGGTTGAAGAGAGCTCCAAACAGTACCTGACAATAAACACACATAAAGGTCTATACAGGTATAACCGCCTGGTTTTTGGCATTGCATCAGCCCCAGCATTTGGCAATGAACTATTCACCAGATTTTGCAAGGAATCCCAGGAACCCAGTGTATCCTGGATGACATGATCACAAAGGGACACACCGACAAAGAGCACCTGGACTGATCAATTACTACAGAAGATTCCTCCCAAACCTTTCAGCAGTACTCCAGCCTCTAAATCAGCTCTGGAAAAGAATAGGACATGGCGGTGGACAGAACATTGTGAAAATACATTTGAGGCAAAACGGCTCATCACATCTGAACAGGTCCTGATGCATTACAACCCTGACCTGCCAGTGAAGTTGGCTTGTGATGCGTCCCCTTATGGCTTAGGGGCTGTCCTTTCACACACACTGAAAGATGGGTCAGAGAGGCCAGTTGCATATGCATCACAAACGTTGAATGATTCAGAGAAAACCGACTCACAAATCGACAAAGAAGCACTGGCGCTAGCGTGGGGCGTCAAGAAATTCCACGCATGCCAAAATGGCAAGCTTTTCACACTGGTTAAGGATCACCAGCCGTTGCTTTCCATTTTCAGTCCAAAGAAAGGCATTCCGGCAATGACAGCAGCCAGGTTACAGCGATACACCCTGTTCCTTGCCAGTCATATGTATGACATTGAGTTTAAGCCGTCGTCCCTCCACACAAATGCAGATGGATTATCCAGACTGCCGTGTACAAGAGAAAGACAAAGGAGTGTGGATGCAGTGGACATTTTCCATACCGCTCAGCTCGAGGCACTACCGGTCACAAGCACAGTTATCAAACAGGAGACAAGGAAAGATGTGACCTTGTCAAAAGTGTACACCTACACCATGTCAGGATGGCCAGCTACTGGCAGAAAGGAGCTGACTTCGTATTTACAGCAGAGAAACGAAATTACAACGTACCAAGTATGTTTGATGTGGGGAATGAGAGTCATGATACCCCAGAAATGCCAACATCAGGTTTGCAGCAACTACATGAAGGTCATGTTGGAATTGTCAAAATGAAGCTGCTCGCAGGGAGCCACTTCTGGGGGCCAGGTCTGGATCAACAGATAGAAAATAGGGCAAAGAACTGTAGCGGATGTTTGGAAACCCTTCACATGCCTTCTCCTGTCCCAGTCCACCATGGGAACGGCCCACAGAACAATGGCAGAGAATTCATGTGGACTTCGCTGGTCTCTTTGAAAAGCACATGTTTCTGATTGTAGTTGATGCCCATTCCAAATGGCCAGAGGTGTTTTGCACTGACTCCTCCACCGCAGCTCAGACGATAGAGTGTCTCAGAACAACGTTTGCATGCTTCGGATTGCCGCTGCAGCTGGTAAGTGACAACGAGCAAGCTTTTGTAAGTGACGAGTTTACAAGATTCATGTCAGTAAATGGAATCAAACACTCAACCTCAGCTCCGTACCACCCTGCCACCAATGGGCTGGCAGAACGCTTTGTGCAAACCCTAAATGCATTCCATGGAAAACAGCACAACAATCAAGAGAGAACAGGCACAGAGAGATCCTGAGAGTGACACACAGGGAACTGTAGAGGACGGTGGGGCAGTAAAGAGACCCCAGGCTGAAAGAAGGGAACGTGTTGATAAAGGTGCTGCTATAGCAGAAGCTATAACAAGCACACGCTTAGGATGTTCAGGAGCCTCCAGACAATCCTAGGTGCAACCCAGAACGAAGGCACCGTTCACCAGACAGACTGGACTTATAAACAAACAAACAAAAACAAACTGTTCAAGTTCAAATTAAAAGATGCAAAATAACTACAACAAATTCTGGGAAATGTTTCAGTTGTGGTTTTGTAAAAGTAACTCTGATTGTATAAGAGAAGGAATGTTATGTTCTGTTAATTACTGAAGTCCCCTTTAAGAATGGAGAACTCTTGGTCATGTGCAGTGTTGTTCTATGTTATTCTGATACTAACTAGTTTTACTAAATGTGAAGCTTCAGTTCAATTTCTTGTATTCAGAGTCTTTCGTATTATATAAATAAGTAATAAGAGCTAAGACACTACATTTACGTTCAAACGGCTCTCCTGTTAAGTAGTGACCTGTGACATATGCCTAGTTTCCTGAAACGGTTCACAAATGTGGAAAAGGGGAAGGGGTCTGAATACTTTCCTGAATGAACTGTATTTAAAAGATCTATATCCGAGTGAAGGGAGTTGTAAAGTAAGAATTGAACGTGTAAATGTTCATTCATAGTCGGAACATAGGGTTTGTACGTTTACAGATCTATTTTAAAGTTTACATTTCATGTTTCACGCATGGCTTTTCTTACAATCCTAACAATTTACATATGGATTTTCTTACATTCTTAACGATATGTATATTCAACCTTTTGGCAGCTATCTTGCTCCATACAAGTGGGGTTCCAGAAAATGCAGAACCGCAGCCACTCCATAAATAATTAATAATTAACGATCTGCTTAACGTGGACATATTTTATGCAGAGTAAACCCTCTCGCTTCACATATCTCTCTACTACTAGTACTACGGGTGACCAAATTCCGTCCAAAAAGAAACGACAACACATAACTGGTTTGCAGGGTCACCGCGAGCTACCGAGTCTTCGGAAATATGGCCCTTTTCTCTTTCTTTGCAGGTTGGATCGGTTATTTGTTTATTTGCCTGCTTGGATTGATTTTCATCGCATTTCTCTGTTTTTGTCTTTACATAAAATATATTCATCTGAAATATGATCACATACCGGGACCACCAAGGGATAGGTGAGTCAGTATGATGTAACTTGAATATTTATTTTAAAATGCTTTAGCTAAATGTTAGTTTCAACTATATTGAGTGGCGACATAACGCATTGGATTTGTTGATAAGGAACTACAGTAGGTGAAAGTTGACCTCAACAGCAGTCAGGGTCGCTGTTTGACCTGTCTTTTTCATTTTCACTAAGTGAAGGTATCACTCATGTCATAACGTTCTTATTTTTCAGTTATTAACCCGTCTCTTGTTCTCCCCCAGTTTTATATTTGGTCATTTACCAACCATTCAGAGGGAGATGAGCAATGATCGAGTTGTCCACGACAAATTCCTGGAATGGTGAGTTGAATGCTATTGAGCAGCAGTAGACATACACGCACGCACGCACGCACGCACACACATACACATTATCAGGTGTTGTTTTTCCTGGGACAATAAAGATCTATTCCATCTTTGACAGGGCTGAGACTTATGGACCGGTCTACCGTATCAACGGTCTGCATGCTGTGATGTTGTGTGTGACCTGTCCTGATACCACCAAGGTAAACCTGTGAAATTACTGTAATTATAATCTCTGATGAACTGACAACGTAAACACCTGACCAAATTAAGCAAGATTTTAGTTCTGGGTTAATCAAGATTAGTGTAATCATACATTTTACCATGTTAATTTCCGAAATGAAAGTGCTGTAAAATAACCCATTACCCCAATTCCCCCTTCAAACCAAACGTACACTTTTATTTGTCTCCACAGGAAGTCCTGATGTCACCGAAGTACCCCAAAGCCCCACTGTTCTACAAGCGTCTCTTCAACCTGTTTGGACAGAGGTGAGTCCTCTGTATAATTAATGTTATCTAAATATACTTCCTACTACTATTTATTGTGTCAATGTTTTGGTTGGTACAAACTCTTTCAACACAAACCCTCCTAATGCTGGTTATTGCATGCGTAGCCTACAGAGCATATAGACATTCAAACAGGACAGCTTGGTCACTGGTCAGTTTATTCAGTCTTAGAGTAAATACTCTGTTGTCCTTCTTCTTCATAGGTTTTTTGGAAATGGCCTGGTCACAGCACAGAATCATGATGAGTGGTACAAACAGCGAAGAATAATGGACCCTGCCTTCAGCAGTCTGTAAGTCACTATAATTGATCAATCGACTCATTGATCACTCCACTGATCAATCCATCCAGCCATCCATCTGTTCATCCATCCATCATTGCTGTGTATTGTTAGGTACCTGCGGGGTCAGATGGGTGCGTTCAACGAGAGGGCAGAGAAGCTGATGGATAAACTGGCGGACATGGCTGACACCAACACAGCTGCCAACATGCAACACATGTTCAACTGTGTGACACTGGATGTCATCACTAAGGTAACGGTCACTTCCTGTTACCCTCAGATCCCCACACTGCCCCTACAATTTATTCTTTCTGTTATAAAGCTACATTTGTTTGTATATCTGACAGTAAAATTGTCATAACAGGCAGTTTTTTGCTTACGACAACTGATAACACACGCATTACCGAAGCAATACACAATTTAGTCTCACCAAGCCAATGTGCTAGCTATAATTAGCATAACTAGAACCAGGAGTTTTACCTTATCATGTTGTAAGATGTTGTCAATCCTCTGTTTTTATCTCATCTGTAGGTGGCGTTTGGAGTGGAGCTGGATCTGCTGAAGGAGAGTGACTCTCCGTTCCCCAACGCTATAGAGATGTGTCTGAAGGGAATGGTCCACTATGTCAGAGACTTCACCTTCCAGGTAAATAATGACACCAAGTATGTTAGTGATGCTTCTCGAGAACGATGGCTTATTGAATTGATCTATTTGAAATCCTACAGTTTCATTAGATAAAATCTTATTTTATAAGAAACTAATACAATTAAAAAAATGTACACTCATGTACAGTTTGTTCTAGTCTCTTGTTTCTATCCTTCCAAGTAGGAAGCCTGTAAGATGTGGCTAAATGCACCATAATGCGTTTTACAGAGTCACATTCCCTAGATGGGAATTAAATAAATGGTCGGATGTCATATTTCTAAAGATGTAGGAGTTTATTTTGATCCTGTTTGCTACAGCAGGAAAATAATCCTGCAGCAACAAAAATGTGAATTATTATGTTGATTATAATTAATTGACATTTTTTGTAGGGGTTGATACATTTTACATCAGGGCATATCAAGTCTGACATTTTTAAGTGGAAATTACAAACTTTACAAGCCTCTTTAAACATTCAATACACACATTTGCATTTCCTGCTGTGCAGGAAAATTCACATAATTAAAAAAGAGTAATCAAATTAAGATCCTACATATGTAGCTCTACCCAAAGAACAAGAAGTTCATCAACGAGGTGAAGAAGTCTTGTCAACTGCTGCGTTCGACAGGCAGACAGTGGATCAACGAGAGGAAAATGGCCGTCCAAAACGGAGAGGACGTTCCAAAAGACATCCTCACACAGATCCTCAAGACGGCTGGCAAAGGCATGTTGTAGTAGCCTGATCCTAGATCTGTTCGTGCCGTCTTGCCAACTCCTGCCACTGTTCAAGTCGGCACAAACATATCTGGGACCAGGCTAACATTGGAAACCTTTTACCTGTCACTCTGCATGTGACTTGCTAAAACAGTGATGTTATTGATGAGGTTCAGTAGCACCAGGGCCAGGTTAATGCAGGGACTTACTGGGGCTTAAGCCCCTGGGCCCAGGGCCATGGGGGGCCCAAGAGGAAGCATAAAAATAAATTATATTTTCAACAAAAAGGGAAATATATACAGTATATATTATTCAGACCCCTTGACTTTTTCCACATTTTGTTACATTACAGCCTTATTCTAAAATTGATTAAATAATTTTTCCCCCTCATCATTCTTCACATAATACCCCATAATGACATCACAATACCCCATAATGATGAAGCAAAAACAGGTTTTTAGAAAATGTTGCTAATTAAAAAAAAATTAAATATCACATTTACATAAGTATTCAGACCCTTTACTCAGAACTTTGTTGAAGCACCTTTGGCAGCAATTACAGCATCAAGTCACCTTGGGTATGACGCTACAAGCTTGGCACACCTATATTTGGGGAGTTTCACCCAGTCTTCTCAGCAGATCCTCTCAATATCTGTTAGGTTGGATGGGGAGCGTCGGTGCACAGGTATTTTCAGGTCTCTCCAGAGATGTTCGATCGGATTCAAGTCTGGACTCTGGCTGGGCCACTTAAGGACATTCAGAGACTTGTCCCGAAGCCACTCCTGCGTTGTCTTGGCTGTGTGCTTATGGTCTTTATCCTTTTGGAAGGTGAACTTTCACCCCAGTCTGATGTACTGAGCGCTCTGTATCAGGTTTTCATCAAGGATCTCTCCGTACTTTGCTCCGTTCATCTTTGCCTCGATCCTGACTAGTCTCCCAGTCCCTGCCGCAGAAAAACATGCTGCCACCACCATGCTTCACCATAGGGATGCTGCCAGGTTTCCTCCAGACGTGATGCTTGGCATTCAGGCCAAATAGTCCAGTCTTGGTTTCATCAGACCAGGGAATCTTGTTTCTCATGGTCTGAGAGTCTTTAGGTGTCTTTTGGAAAACTCCAAGCTGTCATGTGCCTTTTACTGAGGAGTGGCTCCTGTCTGGCCACTCTACCTTAAAGGCCTTATTTGTGGAGTGCTGCAGAGATGACTGTCCTTCTGGAAGGTTCTCCCATCTCCACAGATAAAATATATATATATATATATATATATATATATATATATATATATATATATATATCACCTTTATTTAACCAGGTAGGCCAGTTGAGAACAAGTTCTTATTTACAACTGCGACCTGGCAAAGATAAAGCAAAGCAGTGTGACAAAAAACAACAACACATAGTTAGTTACACATGGAATAAACAAACGTACAATCAATAACAATAGAAAAATATATATACAGTGTGTGCAAACGGAGTAAGGCGGTAAAGCAATAAATATTCCATGGTAGCGAAGTAATTACAATTTAGCAAATTAACACTGGAGTGATAGATGTGCAGATGACGTGCAAGTAGAAATACTGGTCCTTGAAAGAGCAAAAAAAAGTTAATAAAAACAATATGGGGATGAGGTAAGTAGTTGGATGGGCTGTTTACAGATGGGCTGTGTACAGCTGCAGCGATCGGTGAGCTGCTCAGATAGCGGATGCTTAAAGTTAGTGAGGGAGAGAAGTCTCCAACTTCAGTGATTTTTGCAAATCGTTTCAGTCATTGGCAGCAGAGAACTGGAAGGAAAGGCGTCCGAAGAAGGTGTTGGCTTTGGGGTTGACCGGTGAGATATACCTGCTGGAGCGAGTGTTGCGGGTGGGTGTTGTTATGGTGACCAGTGAGCTGAGATAAGGCGGAGCAAAGACTTATAGATGACCTGGAGCCAGTGGGTCTGGCGACAAATATGTAGCGAGGGCCAGCCGACGAGAGCATACAGGTCGTAGTGGTGGGTGGTACATGGGGCTTTGGTGACAAAACGGATGACACTGTGATGGACTGCATCCAATTTGCTGAGTAGAGTGTTGAAGGCTATTTTGTAAATTACATCGCTGAAGTCGAGGATCAGAAGGATAGTCAGTTTTACGAGGGTATGTTTGGCAGCATGAGTGAAGGAGACTGCTGCAAAATAGGTAGTCGATTCTAGATTTCATTTTGGATTGGAGTCTGGAAGGAGTTTACAGTCTAGCCAGACACCTAGGTATTTGTAGTATTCTAAGTCAGAGCCGTCCAGAGTAGTGATATTGGACAGGAGGGCAGGTGCGGGCAGCGATCGGTTGAAGAGCACACATTTAGTTTTGCTTGTATTTAAGAGCAGTTGAAGGCCACGGAAGGAGAGTTGTATGGCATTGAAGCTCGTTTGGAGGTTTGTTAACACAGTGTCCAAAGAAGGGCCAGATGTATACAGAATGGTGTCGTCTGCGTAGAGGTGGATCAAAGAATCAGAGAAGAGATTAAACAGACTAGTGATAGGGGTTGCAACAATGGAGGCAGATGATTTTAGAAAGAGAGGGTCCAGATTATCTAGCCCAGCTGATTTGTACGGGTCCAGGTTTTGCAGCTCTTTCAGAACATCTGCTATCTGGATTTGTGTGAAGGAGAATCTGGGGAGGCTTGGGCAAGTAGCTGCGGGGGGTGTTGAGCTGTTGGCCGGGGTTGGGGTAGCCAGGAGGGAAGCATGGCCAGCCGTAAGAAATGCTTATTGAAATTCTCAATTATCGTGGATTTTTGGTGGTGACAGTGTTTCCTAGCCTCAGTGAAGTGGGCAACTGGGAGGAGGTGCTCTTATTCTCAATGGACTTTACAGTGTCCCTTTTTGGAGTTAGATGCAAGATGCAAATTTCTGTTTGAAAAAGCTAGCCTTTGCTTTCCCAACTGACTGTGTGTATTGGTTCCTAACTTCCCTGAAAAGTTGCATATTGCTGGGACTATTCGATGCTAGTGAAGTACGCCACAGGATGTTTTTGTGCTGGTCGAGGGCAGTCAGGTCTGGAGTGAACCAAGGGCTGTTCTTAATTCAAAACATTTTGAAAGGGGCATGCTTATTTAAGATGGTGAGAAAACTACTTTTAAAGAACAACCAGGCACCCTCTACTAATGGGATGAGGTCAATATCCTTCCAGGATACCTGGGCCAGGTCGATTAGAAAGTGTGAAACAGAAGTGTTTTAGGGAGCGTTTGACAGTGATGAGGGGTGGTCGTTTGACCACGGACCCATAATGGATGCAGGCAATGAGGCAGTGATCGCTGAGATCCTGATTGAAAACAGCAGAGGTGTATTTGGAGGGGAAGTTGGTCAGGATAATATCTATGAGGGTGTCCATGTTTACAGATTTAGGTTTGTACCTGGTGGATTCCTTGATCATTTGTGTGAGATTGAGGGCATCTAGCTTAGATTGTAGGACGTTTGGGGTGTTAAGCATATCCCAATTTAGGTCACCTAGCAGAACGAACTCTGAAGATAAATGGGGGGTAATCAATCCACATATGGTGTCCAGGGCACAGCTGGGAGCTGAGGGGAGTCTATAACAGGCGTCAACAGTGAGAGACTTATTTCTGGAGAAATACATTTTTAAAATTAGAAGCTCAAACTTTTTGGAAATATACCTGGAACGTATGATCGCCTGCAAAGTTCTGTCAAAGTTCTCTCTGCAGTATATTGCAACTCCTAAAGGGAGTGCTCCTAATCTGTTTGTTACCTGTATAAAAGACACCTGTCCACAGAAATCTTTCTGATTGAAAGTGGGTCAAATACTTATTTCCCTCATTAAAATGCAAATACATTTATAAAATTTTTGACATGTGTTTTTCTGGATTTTTTGTAGAGTGAATCTATCAGATTCCAACTCTCCACCATGGCCAAAATGTACAAAAGAGCACTCCAAGGATGTCAGGGACAAGATTGTAGACCTACACAAAGCTGGAATGGGCTACAAGACCATCACCAAGCAGCTTGGTGAGAAGGTGACAACAGTTGGTGCGATTGTTCGCAAATGGAAGAAACACAAAAGAACTGTCAATCTCCCTCGGCCTGGGGCTCCATGCAAGATCTCACCTTGTGGAGTTGCAATGATCATGAGAACGGTGAGGAATCAGCCCAGAACTACACGGGAGGATCTTGTCAATGATCTCAAGGCAGCTGGGACCATAGTCACCAAGAAAACAATTGGTAACACACTACGCCGTGAAGGACTGAAATCCTGCAGCGCCCGCAAGGTCCCCCTGCTCAAGAAAGCACATACATGCCCATCTGAAGTTTGCCAATTAACATCTGAATGATTCAGAGGACAACTGGGTGAAAGTGTTGTGGTCAGATGAGACCAAAATGGAGCTCTTTGGCATCAACTCAACTCGCCGTGTTTGGAGGAGGAGGAATGCTGTCTATGACCCCAAGAACACCATCCCCACCGTCAAACATGGAGGTGGAAACATATTTGGCTGTGAATGTACCATCAACGAGCTTATGCTTTCTACGTATTCCCCAAGGTGTCTACAGCATTGTGACGTAGTTTTACGCATTTCTGTTGAAGAATAGCCTTAGGCGGCCACATTGAGTAAGTGGTCACATGGTGGCTCCGAGAGAGATTCTTGCGTAAAATACAGAGGTAGCCATTACTCCAATCGGTCCTATTGAAAAACGAATTGTCCCGACGGATATATTATCGAATAGATATTAGAAAAACACCTTGAGAATGGATTCTAAACAACGTTTGCCATGTTTCTGTCGATATTACGGAGCTAATTTGGAATATTTTTCGGCGTTGTGGTGACCGCAATTCCCGGGCGATTTCTCAGCCAAACGTGAAAAACAAATGGAGCTGTTTCGCCTACAAAAATAATATTTTGGGAAAAAATGAACTTTGGCTATCTACCTGGGAGTCTCGTGAGTGAAAACATCTGAAGTTCATCAAAGGTAAACGATTTAATTTGATTGTTTTTCTGATTTCGTGACAAGGTTGCCTGCTGCTAGCAAGGCATAATGCGATGCTAGGCTATCGATAAACTTACACAAATGCTTGTCTAGCTTTGGCTGTAAGGCATATTTTGAAAATCTGAGATGACAGGGTGATTAACAAAAGGCTAAACTGTGTCTCAATATATTTAATTTGTGATTTTCATGAATAGGAATATTTTCTAGGGACATTTATGTCCGTTGCGTTATGCTAATTATTGTCAGGCGATGATTACGCTCCCGCATGCGGTTTTGGGAATATCAAGAGGTGTTAAGGTCCTGGAGTGGCCTAGCCAGTCTCCAGACCTTAATCCCATAGAAAATCTGTGAAGGGAGCTGAAGGTTCGAGTTGCCAAACGTCAGCCTCAAAACCTTAATGACTTGGAGAAGATCTGCAAAGAGGAGTGGGACAAAATCCCTTCCGAGATGTGTGCAAACCTGGTGGAAAACTACAAGAAACGTCTGACCTCTGTGATTGCCACAAGGGTTTTGCCACCAAGTACTAAGTTATGTTTTGCAGAAGGGTCAAATACTTATTTCCCTAATTAAAATGCAAATCAAGTAATAACATTTTTGACAGGCGTTTTTATGGATTTTTTTTTAAAGTGGGCAAACGCACAAAATCAGCAGGGGATCAAATACTTTTTTCCCTCACTGTATATGATGAACAGAGAGGAGCAGTGGCGTAAAAGAGGGGTTGGCGGGAGGTGGGTGGCACACAATGCAGATAGCCCGGTTAGCCAGTGTGCGGGAGCACTGGTTTGTTGGCTCAATTGAGGTAGTATGTACATGAATGTATAGTTAGTGACTATACATATATGATCAACAGAGAGTAGCAGCAGCGTAAAAAGAGGGGTTGGGGAAATAGTCCGGGTAGCCATTTGATTACCTGTTCAGGTGTCTTATGGCTTGGGGGTAAAAACTGTTGAAACTGTTTAAAGGAAATGAAAATTCTCCAACTGTTTCCCGGACCAGTCAAGTCAGTAACTGCAAGATCTCATGCTTGCTTTGTACAGTGGAATGAAATGACCAATAAATTGATTTGGATGAAGCCTTTTTGTCCTAGACTTGGCACTCCAGTACCGCTTGCCATGCAGTAGTAGAGAGAACAGTCTATGACTGGGGTGGCTGGGGTCTTTGACAATTTTCAGGGCATTCCTCTGACATCACCTGGTGTAGAGGTCCTGGGTGGCAGGCAGCTTAGCCCCAGTGATGTACTGGGCCGTACGCACTACCCTCTGTAGTGCCTTGCAGTCAGAGGCCGAGCAATTTCCGTACCAGGCAGTGATGCAACCAGTCAGGATGCAGACCGGTAGCAGAAGCGTCTTCAACGACGTCCGGCAGAGGCCGGTTGAAGGCACAATGTACGGGATTACGTCGGCAGACCAGTCGTGATTTATCGGCTGGGCTCCGTGTCAACAAAGGGTCCAGGCCAATTGGCAAAAGAGGTATTGTAGCTGGAGTAGTTTTGTTTGCAAGCTAGATGAACTCAAGAGCGAAATTCAGAGTCACCTCCCTGACCAAGGCCCTTTTCCAGCGATTGATCAGTTTGGCCGGGCGGCCAGCTCTAAAAACAATCTTGGTGGTTCTAAACTTCTTCCATTTAATAATGATGGAGGCCACTGTGTTTTTTGGGGACCTTCAATGCTGCTGAAATGTTTTGGAACCCTTCCCCAGATCTATGGGCAATTCCTTCGACCTCATGGCTTGTTTTTTACTCTGACATGCACTGTCAACTGTGGGACCTTTATATAGACAGTTGTGTGCCTTTCCAAATTATGTCCAATCAATTGAATTTAACACAAGCGAACTCCAATGAAGTTATAGAAACATCTCAAGGATGATCAATGGTAACAGGATACATCTGAGCTCAATTCTGAGTCTAATAGCAAAGGGTCTGAATACTTATGTAAATAAGCTATTTCTGTTTTATTTTTAATACATTTACAAAATGTTCAAAAAATCTGTTTTTGCTTTCTTTTCTTTTTACAATTTTCTACATTGTAGAATAATAGTGAAGACATCAGAACTACATAATAGCACATATGGAATCATGTGATAACCAAACAAGTGTCACCACCCTTTGCCTTGATGACAGCTTTGCAAGATCTTGGCATTCTCTCAACCAGCTTCATTAACTAGTGTCATGGTGCTACGTAACACCAGAAGATTGTGGAAAAGGATAGATGCCCACAAAGAACATTGGGAAACAGTTGTTGTCTGGACTATCATGAAATGGGAATACTGTATATTATCAATTTATGACCTGTTGTAAAGTCATAAAACTTGTGGTGTGAGAGCAGGGGGAGCCACGATATACACCCCAAAGGGCCATGTCGTGACATTAGTCACCTGAAATGCATTTCTATTAACAGGTGTGCTTTGTTAATTTGTGTCGTGACAAGGTAGGGGTGGTATACAGAAGATAGCCATGTTTGGTAAAAGACCAAGTCCATATTATGGCAAGAACAGCTCAAATAAGCATAGATAAATGACAGTTCATCATTACTTTAAGACATGAAGGTCAGTGGACCGGTGGAAATCTGTCCTTTGGTCTGATGAGTCCAAATTTGAGATTTTTTGGTTCCAACTACCGTTAGTTTGTGAAATGCTGATTAAGAAAATGGATAATCTTCGCATGTGTGGTTTCCACCGTGAAGCATGGAGGAGGAGGTGTGGTGGTGCTTTGCTGATGACACTGTCTGTGGTTTATTTAGAATTCAAGGCACACTTTGCACAATGCCAAGAGTGTGCAAAGCTTCATAAAGGCAAAGGGCAGCTATTTTGAAGAATCTAAAATATTAAATGTATTTTGATTTGTTTAACACTTTTTTGGTTACTACATGATTCTATATGTGTTATTTCATACTTTTGATGTCTTCACTATTATTCTACAATATTGAAAATAGTAAAAATAAAGAAAAACCCTTGAATGAGTAGTTGTGTCCAAACTTTTGACTGGTACTGTATATAGTTTTGATAGATTTTATATATATATAGAGATTTTAGATTTTTTTTCACTGAAACCGCCAACCACATGAGGATTCAGGAGCTCTCAATGAGTATAGACAGCCTGCTGCTGCCTGCAGCCGCTCTGAGCTCTCAATGAGTATAGACAGCCTGCTGCCGCTCTGAGCCCTCAATGAGTATAGACAGCCTGCTGCTGCCTGCAGCCGTTCTGAGCTCTCAATGAGTATAGGTAGCCTGCTGCCGCTCTGAGCCCTCAATGAGTATAGACAGCCTGCTGCTGCCTGCAGCCGTTCTGAGCACTCAATGAGTATAGGTAGCCTGCTGCCGCTCTGAGCACTCAATGAGTATAGACATCCTGCTGCCGCTCTGAGCTCTCAATGAGTATAGACATCCTGCTGCCGCTCTGAGCACTCAATGAGTATAGACATCCTGCTGCCGCTCTGAGCTCTCAATGAGTATAGACATCCTGCTGCCGCTCTGAGCCCTCAATGAGTATAGACAGCCTGCTGCCGCTCTGAGCCCTCAATGAGTATAGACAGCCTGCTGCCGCTCTGAGCCCTCAATGAGTATAGACAGCCTGCTGCCGCTCTGAGCTCTCAATGAGTATAGACAGCCTGCTGCCGCTCTGAGCCCTCAATGAGTATAGACAGCCTGCTGCCGCTCTGAGCCCTCAATGAGTATAGACAGCCTGCTGCCGCTCTGAGCCCTCAATGAGTATAGACAGCCTGCTGCCGCTCTGAGCTCTCAATGAGTATAGACAGCCTGCTGCCGCTCTGAGCTCTCAATGAGTATAGACAGCCTGCTGCAGCCTGCTGCCGCTCTGCTAATTGTCAGATGAGAGGTGGTAGGGTGGGGGGGGGGGTAACTGGGGGGCCCTGCCTTAATTGGATAACTGATTAATACAAAAAAAATGAAATAAGCTGCAAGCCTAAGCCCATACATAAGGCAAATTAAATTAAATTAAATGTAAAGGTTATTTTTTGATCCAACCACAGGACGCTGCTTTCAATGTTTAAAATACTCCAGAGAGCATAATTTAGCCGCAGAGTATCAATATTTTAAACACAATTGATTTGGGTAAAAAATGTATTACAAGCACATACAAGGAAACACTAACTTAAAAGTCTGTTTGGCACGGGGCCTATGAGTTCTTAATCGGGCCCTGAGTAGCACTATTGTCTCAATGCTGTAAACTGATATATTTCCATAATTTCAGAGGAAAACATAGCAAACGATGATGAGGAGCTTATGCTGGACAACTTTGTGACGTTCTTCATTGCGGGTACGTCTCCCTGAATCAAGCGCTATTCTTTCTTTTATTCCATTTTAGTAATATAGGCTTTCCCACACAATTGAAGTTTGAAGAAACAAAAGTGACAGTGCTTTTGTTGTTTCAATCTTGACAGGGCAAGAGACAACAGCCAATCAACTAGCTTTTGCCGTCATGGAACTGGGAAGGCTGCCAGAGATACTGACAAAGTAGGTGTCACGCCCTGATCTATTTCACCTGTCCTTGTGATTGTCTCCACCCCCTCCAGGTGTCGCTTATTTTCCCCAGTGTATTTATCCCTGTGTTTCCTGTCTCTCTGTGCTAGTTCGTACTATCAAGGCACAAGGCGTGACCAACATGCAGACACAGGAGGCAGATGGTTGCAGTCTTACAATGTTAATTCATCCAAAGGGGTAGGCAAGAGAATGGTTATGGACAGGCAAAAAGGTCAAAACCAGATCAGAGTCCAGGAGGTACAGAGTGGCAGACAGGCTCGTGGTCAAGGCAGGCAGAATGGTCAGGCAGGCGGGTACAAAGTCCAAAAACAAGCAAGGGTCAAAACCGGGAGGACAAGAAAAAGGAGAATAGGAAAAACGCTGGCTGACTTGGAAACATACAAGACGAACTGGCACAGATAGACAGGTAACACAGGGATAAATACACTGGGGAAAATAAGCGACACCTGGAGGGGGTGGAGACAATCACAAGGACAGGTGAAACAAGTTTGGGGAGAAGAATGGGCGGCCTTGGAGAACCGGTCAACTACCGTCAACTACCGTTAGAATGACAGTGTTGCCATCAGACGGAGGGAGCCTAGTGACAATGTCCAGAGATATGAGACCAGGGATGATGAGGAACCGGTAGTGGCTGCAGGAGGCCAGAAGAAGCTTGCCGTGGAGTCTTGTTTTGAGCACACACAGTGCATGCGTTGACAAAGGCAGAGACGTCAGGGACCATTGTCGGCCACCAGGAACATTGTCGAAGGAAGACTAGTGTACGACGGGGTCCTGGAAGACAGGTCAGCCTGGAGGAATGAGCCCATTCCAGGACCTGGGATTAGGGACAAACAGCCAGTTATCCGGGGCCCCCTTCAGGTCCAGGTTGGGAGCGTTGCGCCTCGCGAACCAGGTTCTCAATACCCCAATCCACAGTGGCAGCAAGGCATGAGGTAGGGAGAATGGTTTTGGAAGTCGAGGGTGTGGCAGAGGAACTGTATAGGCAGGAGAGAGCATCAGGCTTCACATTTTTAGACCCAGGACGGTAGGAAATGGTAAAGTTGAATCTGATAAACAGGAGGACCCACCTGGCCTGCCTTGAGTTGAGGCTCTTTGCTGAACGGAGATATTTCAAGTTATGGTCGGTCCAAACCAGGAATGGCTGTTCTGCTCCTTCCAGCCAGTGCCTCCACTCCTCCAATGTCATCTTCACCGCCAGGAGTTCTCGGTTGTCAACATCATAGTTCCTCTCAGCAGGATGGCACAGGGATGAAGCTTCTGGTCCTGGGCAGATCGCTGGGACAGGATGGCCCCCACTCCAATATCCGAAGCATCCACTTCCACCACAAATTGACACGAGGGGTCTGGGTGGATGAGGATGGGTGCTGTTGTGAACTGATGCTTCAGGTCCACAAAGGCTTTGTCGACAGCTGGAGACCATTTGAACGGTACCTTGGGGGAGGTGAGTGCCGACAGGGGGGCCGCCAGGGTGCTGTAATCCCAAGTGAAACGGAGGTAGAAGTTTGCAAACCCAAGAAACCGTTGCAACTGCACTCTGGACGTTGGTTGAGACCAATCCACCACTGCTTTCACCACTGATTTGAACTCACACTTCTCGGCTTTCACGAACAATTGGTTCTCCAGGAGGCGCTGAAGGACCTGTCTGACATGGAGTACATGTTCTTGGGCAGATCGGGTATAAAACAGGACGTCGTCCAGGTAGTCGAACACAAACCGGTTTAGCATGTCCCGAAGGCAAAGGCAAATGGTCAGGCACTCAAACTTCTCATCTCTGCCATGAATTCCTCCAAATGACCGCAAATGGCAGATTGTTGTTCCCAAACTGCCGTAGTCCGGGGGAGCGCCCTTCCCGACATTAGCGTAATTATGTGCGCTATTTTCGATCGTTCTGAAGAAAACGAAGATGGCTGTAGCTAAAAAATAAGCGAGCACTGAGAAAGAAATCCTGGTACCTGCTGGGTTTCCCCGAATATCGCTCTGGAGGAGTTAAGCGGGGTTCACGGGGAGTCGGGAGAGGCTGTACAATCTCACCACAGATAGGGAAAAAAATTACTGGGTGATTGGGGTTTTTCAAAGGTGCCAGACAGTCTGAGCTAACACCCTGATTTGCTCCATAATAGCCTTTAACCCATGGTCATGGCTTTCCGTCAAGGAACTGAGCCCTTCCAAAAGGACCTGGAGCAACTCCTAATGTCTCCCAATGGTGGCTTGGCAGAGCTGGTCCATGTCTGCTGGGTCTGTCATGGCCAGTTCGTACCATCAAGGCACAAGGCAAGACCCAAATGCAGACACAGGAGGCAGATGATTGGAGTCTTAAAATGTTTATTAATCCAAAGGGGTAGGCAAGAGAATGGTCGTGGAAAGGCAAAAAGGCCAAAACCAGATCAGAGTCCTGGAGGTACAGAGTGGCAGACAGGCTTGTGGTCAAGGCAGGCAGAATGGTCAGGCAGGCGGGTACAAAGTCCAGAAACAGGCAAGGGTCAAAACCGGGAGGACTAGAAAAAGGAAAATGCAAAAAGCAGGAGAAAGGGAAAACCGCTGGTTGACTTGGAAACATACAAGATGAACTGGCACAGAGAAACACGAAACACAGGGATAAATACACTGGGGAAAATAAGCAACACCTGGAGGGGGTGGAGACAATCACAAGGACAGGTGAAACAGATCAGGGCGTGACAGTAGGACTTGTTTTCATAATTTATATATTGGTTATTGATAATTTCTGTAATAAAAACAGGTTGGTTGAGTTTGTGAGTGTCTCTGACCTCTCTAGGGTGAGGCAGGAAGTGGATGACGTCCTCGGGATGAAACAGGAAATCAACTTCGACGACCTGGGGAAAATGACCTACCTGTCTCAGGTAAATGATCTACCTGTCCCATGTAAATTTTGTGTTGTCTTGACATTACTAATTACTAGCACGATTTCATACTAAAAAAAGCTAGAAGCAGAGCGGCCATTTCTGTCGGTGCCATCTCAACTATACTTGTACTATATTAACTGCAGTTAACTGTGTGACCAACTGGATGTAAACCCGGTTCGTCTGAATGCTACAAGACTGTTTTAGCCGGCTGAGCTAAAGCCTATTACATCCCACTGGGCAACAACTGGTTCAGTCGACATTGTTTCCACGTCATTTCAACTAAAAAACATCTATGCGATAACGTTGAATCAATGTGGAAAACCGATTGGATTTGCAAAAAGACTGAAGGCCATTTCGTCTTTTTGCACCCAACTTCTAACCTAAATCCAATGACATGGTGAAATGTTTTGTTGATTTCACGTTTAATTAATGTTGACAACTAAATCAAATATAAATCAAAAACTAGACGTTGAATTGATGTCTGTGCCCAGTGGGATGTACCTCAGGGAGCTAACGCAAGTGTTCAAGTCTCGGGTCACGTAACTCTTCACATCGTCAATTAATCAGCATGTTGTGTTTGATTCATATCATCTCCCCCCCCCCGTCAGGTTTTGAAGGAGACTCTAAGGTTGTACCCTACAGCACCAGGCACTTCTCGTTTCATCCCCAACGACATCGTCATCAACGGCATCCCCATCCCTGCAGGAGTCACATGCGTCGTGAGTAGTCACCTCAAAAACAATGTGGAGGAGTGACGACTGTTGTATGATAATATCTCTAAGTTTAGTTGTGGTGTCAACATGTGATACGCTGTGGTACCTCAATGTGGTAAAGTAATGAAGTATCCTTGTCTAAGCCAGTGTGGCTCATACCTCAATGTGGTAAAGGAATTAAGTATCCTTGTCTAAGCCAGTGTGGCTCATACCTCAATGTGGTAAAGGAATGAAGTATCCTTGTCTAAACCAGTGTGGCTCATACATCAATGTGGTAAAGGAATGAAGTATCCTTGTCTAAGCCAGTGTGGCTCATACCTCAATGTGGTAAAGGAATGAAGTATCCTTGTCTAAGCCAGTATGGCTCATACCTCAATGTGGTAAATTAATGAAGTATCCTTGTCTAAGCCAGTGTGGCTCATACATCAATGTGGTAAAGGAATGAAGCATCCTTGTCTAAGCCAGTGTGGCTCATACATCAATGTAGTAAAGTAATGAAGTATCCTTGTCTAAGCCAGTGTGGCTCATACATCAATGTGGTAAAGGAATGAAGTATCCTTGTCTAAGCCAGTGTGGCTCATACATCAATGTGGTAAAGGAATGAAGTATCCTTGTCTAAGCCAGTGTGGCTCATACATCAATGTGGTAAAGTAATGAAGTATCCTTGTCTAAGCCAGTGTGGCTCATACATCAATGTGGTAAAGGAATGGAGTATCCTTGTCTAAGCCAGTGTGGCTCATACCTCAATGTGGTAAAGGAATGAAGTATCCTTGTCTAAGCCAGTGTGGCTCATACATCAATGTGGTAAAGGAATGAAGTATCCTTGTCTAAGCCAGTGTGGCTCATACATCAATGTGGTAAAGTAATGAAGTATCCTTATCTAAGCCAGTGTGGCTCATACATCAATGTGGTAAAGGAATGGAGTATCCTTGTCTAAGCCAGTGTGGCTCATACATCAATGTGGTAAAGGAATGAAGTATCATTGTCTAAGCCAGTGTGGCTCATACATCAATGTGGTAAAGGAATGAAGTATCCTTGTCTAAGCCAGTATGGCTCATACCTCAATGTGGTAAAGTAATGAAGTATCCTTGTCTAAGCCAGTGTGGCTCATACCTCAATGTGGTAAAGGAATGAAGTATCCTTGTCTAAGCCAGTGTGGCTCATACCTCAATGTGGTAAAGGAATGAAGTATCCTTGTCTAAGCCAGTGTGGCTCATACCTCAATGTAGTAAAGTAATGAAGTATCCTTGTCTAAGCCAGTATGGCTCATACCTCAATGTAGTAAAGGAATGAAGTATCCTTGTCTAAGCCAGTATGGCTCATACCTCAATGTAGTAAAGTATGTAAACATAACATTTCTCAAAACACCATGATTGTGTAATAAAATTATGACAGGTAGGTAGGTGTGTTTTGAATGTCACCAATGTAAATGTTTTAATACCAAAGCCCCATATACTACCCACCACTGCGACCTGTACGCTCTCGTTGGCTTCATACTCGTCGCCAAACCCAATGGCTCCAGGTCATCTACAAGACCCTGCTAGGTAAAGTCCCCCCTTATCTCAGCTCGCTGGTCACCATAGCAGTACCCACCAGTAGCACACGCTCCAGCAGGTATATCTCTTTGGTCACCCCCAAAACCAATTGTTCCTTTGGCTGCCTCTCCTTCCAGTTCTCTGCTGCAACGACTGGAACGAACTACAAAATTCTCTGAAACTGGAAACACTTATCTCCCTCACTAGCTTTAAGCACCAGCTGTCAGAGCAGCTCACAGATTACTGCACCTGTACATAGCCCATCTATAATTTAGCCCAAACAACTACCTCTTTCCCTACTGTATTTTATTTATTTATTTATTTTGCTCCATTGCACCCCATTATTTCTATCTCTACTTTGCACATTCTTCCACTGCAAATCTACCATTCCAGTGTTTTACTTGCTATATTGTATTTACTTCGCCACCATGGCCTTTTTTTGCCTTTACCTCCCTTATCTCACCTCTTATTTTTCTACTGTTTTATTGACGGTATGTTTGTTTTATTCCATGTGTAACTCTGTGTTGTATGTGTGGAACTGCTTTGCTTTATCTTGGCCAGGTCGCAATTATAAATGAGAACTTGTTCTCAACTTGCCTACCTGGTTAAATAAAGGTGAAATCAATATAAAATAAAAATACACAGAATGTGTTTTAAAACAGAATTGTAGGAACTCCAAAGTGTTTTTTCAAGTGCTTGAGGCGTCACTACAGACCCGGGTTTGATCCCGGGCTGTGTCGCTGCCGGCCATGACCGGGAGACCCATGAGGCAGCGCATAATTGGTCCAGCATCGTCAGGGGAGGGTTTGGCCGGCCGGAATGTTCTTGTCCCATTGCGCTCTAGCGACTACTGTGGCTGGCCGGGCGCATGCACGCATGACACGGTCGCCAGTTGTATGGTGTTTCCTCCGACACATTGGTGTGGTTGGCTTCCGGGTTAAGCAAGCAGTGTGTCAAGAAGCAGTGCGGCTTGGCAGGGTCATGTTTCGGAGGACTGATGGGTCTCGACCTAAGCCTCTCCCGAGTCCGTACAGTTGTTGCAGCGATGGGACAAGACTGTAACTACCAATTGGGGAGAAAAAGGGGTAAAAAGTTAATAATAAATAAAAAATACATGATACATTTAGTTGATATTTTACCCACTCGGCCACACTGTAAAAATGATTCTGGGCTGAATTGAAATTGAATCTAAAAAACTACCAACTTAAATATATATTTAATAAAAATGAAAGCAAGTTGTGCAGAGCCTGTGGTCTAAAGGTAACACACCTGGTTTAGACAGGTCACCCCTTGCCCAACCCTTCAATCTGTTTCTCCCACCTGTCTGTATCCCCTCTGTCATTTCAGAAATGTCTCAATAGAGGAAAAATACCCCAAAAATGTATGCAAGTTATTTCTATGATTTGTTAATTTCATTTTACCAAAGAAGCGTAAATCCAATTTAATGAACAACTAATCCACCTGGACTATTTACATTGACCCCCCCCCCCCCCCCCCCCCCCTTGTTTTTACGCTGCTCCTTGCTGTTTACTATCTGTGCATTGTCACTTAGAAATGACCTTAACTAACCTGTACCCCCGCACATTGACTCAGTAGCCCTACCTTACCCCCTGCATATAGCCTCCACATTGACTCAGTAGCCTTACCTTACCCCCTGCATATAGCCTCCCTCGTTATTGTTATGTATTATTTATTGTGTTAATGTTAGATTGATTTGATTAATTTTACTTAAGTTTATTTAGTAAATAGCACTTTCTTAAAACTGCATTGTTGGTTATTAAGGGCTTGTAAGTAAGCATTTCACGGTAAGGACTACACCTGTAGTATTCGGCGCATGTGACAAATTTGATTTGATTTAATATGTTACTCAAAATTTAAGCATCTTTTATGAGGATAACCAAAGTGAGAGACAATATATTGATTGAACCCATTGGAAGTCTTTGGTTTTAATCACCTTTCATTTATATTGAAGCGTGACTCTGTTTTTAGAGGATTGTGGGTAATTCAACATTTTTAGACTATGATTCTTTCACAATGTTGTGTACATGTTTGAAGAAGGAAGACTGTGTTTCTATATGGGTATTAAGCAGTTTGTTGTGTAATGGATCATGATGAACGGATATCAAAACTGTCAGGCATTTTGACGTTCAATGAGGACAGCGCCCATTCCCACATTCACGAGTTTCAGTGGAAGAGGCAACTGCAGAGTCCTCGGTTCTTGCAGTTCAACCTCCAGTTACTGCTGGTGGTTTGAACACTGTGCTTGACAATGCCTGCCAAAATGGTATGCAGTATCATAGTAAATGATCAAATACATAACACAATGTTAAACATTAAGACACCAGATAAAGGGATCTGATTCTGCACTAGACAGAACTCGAAACACCAAAGTAGTGTGTTCAACCTGTTCTGTTAGTGCTCCCAGTCCCTGGCAAGGTGTTGCACAATATTTGATTTAGTGGTGTTACAACACACCGTGTCATGTTTCAAAACAAATCAGGATGATGTGTTTTGTCTCCTTCAAGTTGGTGGCAGCTCAGTTAACACTAGTTTACGTGTTACAATTCCCTTCATTTTAACAGTGTAGTCAACACCTCTGCACTCATTTCCTAAACTGTCTTAAATCTTTTGTTTTCCTCTATCTTGTCTGTCTACAGTTCAATTCGTATATCTGTGGAAGGTTGGATAAGTTCTTTGAGGACCCGCTGAAGTTTGACCCAGAGAGGTTCCATCCAGACGCTGCCAAGTAAGTCACACGATAGGTTTTCATTGTTTTTTTGTTTCTTTACAACATTTGAATTGATTAAAGCAGAACTGAACTCGAGAATCAATTTATCTCGTTGAAAACGGCATATGCTACATTGATATTAGCCAGAAACATTTCTTCCTGTGCCAAAATTGACTAAAAAGTGCAAGTAGGTTAATTTTGCTAATAAAGTCTGTATCATCCAAAAAGGAGTTTTGTGAGTTTTGTGTACAACAGTTCATCATTACTTACATGGTGGTTGGGTTTTGATTTCGCCCACTAACACGGGAGAAACAGCTGCGGTGATTGTGCTCTATCCGATGGTACGGCACAACACACAGACAGTGAGACAGACCTGGCCTGCAGCGCAGGGGATCAGACTTTGTTTACATGAGACAACAAGTTATGCATTTTATACTGCACCAAACAACTTAGCTATATGTAAAATTGCCGGACTAAAACCTTGTTGACAAAAATGCCCTAATTAATAACAGCTTTCTTGAGTTATCTTAGATTAATTCAGACTATTTTGAGGACACACCCACCTAATTTCTCTTAATGAGCAACAGAAAAATCTGTGCGTTCAGTCACTCTTTAAGAGCTAACCGACATGTTGTGTTTGTTTCTGTCCTGAAGACCCTATTACTGCTACTACCCCTTCGCCCTGGGACCACGCTCATGTCTGGGACAGAGCTTCGCACAGGTGAACACACTGTCCGTATGAAATACATTGAAACAACTTTATTTGGGATTGTTCTCTGCTGATCCTATTATCCATCCTAGTTAGATTACTCCTGGACTTCTGCCTCCATTATATACTTTGTTTTATAGTTGAGCACACCAGATTTGTCATCCTGTAAAGAGATCTGTTGTTCACAGATGGAGGCCAAGGTAGTGATGGCCAAGCTGCTCCAGAGGTTTGACTTCAGCCTGCTGCCTGGCCAGTCCTTTGACATCCTGGACACTGGGTCTTTGAGACCAAAGAGTGGAGTGGTGTGTAACATCAGACACAGAGGACAGACACCCGCAGCCTGACCTGACTGGGACCTGAACATGACTAGCACTTCTCTATAACATACTTGTCTTATTTCTTATACTTCCTAGTGGAGCAAATTACCCTTTTCTTTCAATGAAGCACCTTATTCAAATATCTAGCTATTTTTAATGAAAATGGATTTTGAACAATTGTTTATTCTTTTTATCAATGATGAAATAATATCTTAAATATGATGGTTCTATGTGATGAAGAGTTACTAGGACAGACTTGACATAGGAGTGTTTGTATTTGTGCCGGTTCCATGTTGTTAATTTACCCTTATCATGTAGTTACTATGCAGTATACCATTTATCACATAATATAAAGAGATTTATAAAGTATATATTAACTTCTTTGATGAACTTCCTAACCAACATTACCACCGTGCCTCTGTTGGAGTGAATTTACTATATTTTAATAAAATAATTGACCAAACATCACTGAGCTCCAGAAGATTAGAATACTTTTATCCACAAGGTGTCGCTGTGAACCTGCAGACAAACCAAGAACACTCATTCTCATGTTTTGTCTCTTGTTTACACCCAGAAGACCTTGCTTTTTTCAATTTCGACTGAAATGACTGCAACACTCAACAAAGAGCTGCAGTTTGTTTCAGAGTGGGTGGCAAGGAATAAGTTAGCCCTAAATATTTCTAAAACGAAAAGCATTGTATTTGGAACAAAACACTCACTAAACCTGAACTAAATCTTGTACTAAATTATGTGGAAATTGAGCACGTTGAGATGACTAAACTGCTTGGAGTAACACTAGATTGTAAACTGTCTTGGTAAAAACATATTGATGGACTAGTTGCTAAGATGGGGAGAAGTCTGTCTATAATAAAGTGATGCTCTGCCTTAACAGCACTATCGACAAGGAAGGTCCTACAGGCCCTAGTTTTGTCACACCTTGACTACCCGTTCAGTCGTGTGGTCAGGTGCCACAAAAAAAGACAAAAGACAACAAAATTACAATTGGCTATGAACAGAGCAGCTCGGCTGGCCCTTGGATGTACACAGAGAGCTAATAATAATAATATGCATGTCAGTCTCTCTTGGCTGAAAGTGGAAGGGTTTTGAGGGGTTTTGAAATGTTGAATAGACTGAGCTGTCTGTCTAAACTACTGGAACACAGCTCGGACACCCATGCATACCACACAAGACATGCCACAAGGTCTCATCACATTCCCCAAGTCCAGAACAGACTATGGGAGGCACACAGTCGTGTCTTGCCTACATGGAACTCTATTCCACATCAAGTAACCGACGAAAGCAGTAAAACACACATGGATTTAGTACTGTAGATAGGTGGTAGTGGTGGAGTAGGGACCTGAGGCCACACAGTGTGTTGTAAAATCTGTGAATGTATTGTAATGTTTAAAAATTGTATAAATTGCCTTAATTTTGCTGGACCCCAGGAAGAGTAGCTGCTGCTTTGGCAGCAGCTAATGGGGATCCATAATAAACACAAATACAAAATACCTCTAGATGAGCCATTTTAGACAATGAGAATGACAGATCTATAACCCACATTTCTATGTGAATTTGGTCGAGTCGCCCAAAAAGTGACATATTGCAGCTTTAAAAGTGGACAAGTAGACTAGTAGCACAGATACTGGATATAGTGATGAGATGCCTGCATCTCCGCTCTAACAATGGGATTCGTTGTCCACAGGGCGGAATGGTGGGCTGTGAAGCTCCCCCCTATTCCTTTCTTTGGATTGGTGGATACATCTCGTTATTTTAATACATTTAAATATCCGATGTGAGGTATTGACGTCACCACCAGTATTCGGTAGAGAGTGAGATGCTATGCTACTAGCCTCATGTACATGTATAGACCGTCTCAAATTTCAACAGAGAAGGTGCTATGCTAGCCTCATCAAATAAAATACAATGTTATTGATCATATACACATGGTTAGTAGAGTGTAGCGAAATGCTTGTGCTTCTAGTTCCGACTATGCAGTAAAATCTACCAAGTAACCTAACACATTCACAACAACTATCTTATACACACAAATGTAAAGGGATGAATAAGAATATGTACATATACAGTTGAAGTCAGAAGTTGACATACACCTTAGCCAACTACATTTAAACTCAGTTTTTCACAATTTCTGACATTTAAACCCAGTAAATATTCCCTGTTTTAGGTCAGTTAGGATAACCACTTTATTTTAAGAATGTGACATGTTTAGCAGATACTAAACTACAGGACTGTTTTGCTATCACAGACTGGAACATGTTCCGGGATTCTTCCGATGGCACTGAGGAGTACACCACATAAGTCACTGGCTTCATCAATAAGTGGATCGAGGGCGTCGTCCCCACAGTGATTATATGTACATACTCCAACCAGAAGCCCTGGATCACAGGCAACATTCGCACTGAGCTAAAGGGTAGAGCTGCCGATTTCAAGGTGCGGGACTCAGAAGCTTACAAGAAATCCTGCTACGCCCTGCGACGAACCATCAACCAGACAAAGCGTCAATACAGGGCTAAGATTGAATCATACTACACCGGCTCCGACGCTCGTCGTATGTGACAGGGCTTGCAAAGTATTACAGACCACAAAGGGAAGCACAGCCCCGAGCTGCCCAGTGACACGAGCCTACCAGACGAGCTAAATCACCTCTATGCTCGCTTCGAGGCAAGCAACACTGAGGCATGCATGAGAGCATCAGCTGTTCCGGACGACTGTGTGATCACGCTCTCCGTAGCCGACGTAAGTAAGACCTTTAAACAGGTCAACATACACAAGGCTGCGGGGCCAGATGGATTACCAGGACGTGTGCTCCGGGCTGACCAACTGGCAGGTGTGTTCACCGACATTTTCAACATGTCCCTGATTGAGTCTGTAATACCAACATGTTTCAAGCAGACCACCATAGTCCCTGTGCCCAAGAACACAAAGGCAACCTGCTAAAATGACTACAGACCCGTAGCACTCATGTCTGTAGCCATGAAGTGCTTTGAAAGGTTAGTTATGGCTCACATCAACCCTAGACCCATTCCAATTTGCATACCGCCTAAACAGATCCACAGATGATGCAATCTCTATTGCACTCCACACTGCCCTTTCCCACCTGGACAAAAGGAACACTTATGTGAGAATGCTATTCATTGACTACAGCTCAGCGTTCAACACCATAGTACCCTCAAAGCTCATCACTCAGCTAAGGAACCTGGGACTAAATTCCTTCCTCTGCAACTCAATCCTGGACTTCCTGACGGCTTCCCCCAGGTGGTGAGGGTAGGTAGCAACACATCTGCCCTACTGATCCTCAACACTGGAGCTCCCCAGGGGTGCGTGCTCAGTCCCCTCCTGTACTCCCTGTTCACCCACGACTGCTAAGGAACCTGGGACTATATACCTCCCTCTGCAACTGGATGCTGGACTTCCTGACGGTCAGCCCCCAGGTGGTGAGGGTAGGTAGCAACACAACTGCATTGCAGGCACGACTGCAAAAACCATTAAGTTTGCAGACGACACAACAGTGGTAGGCCTGATCACCGACAACGACGAGACAGCCTATAAGGAGGAGGTCAGAGACCTGGCCGGGTGGTGCCAGAATAACAGCCTATCCCTCAACGTAACCAAGACTAAGGAGATGATTGTGGACTACAGGAAAAGGAGAACAGAGCACGCCCCCATTCTCATCGACGGTGCTGTAATGGAGCAGGTTGAGCGCTTCAAGTTCCTTGGTGTCCACATTAACAACAAACTAAAATGTTCCAAACACACCAAGACAGTTGTGAAGAGGGCACGACAAAGCCTTTTCCGCCTCAGGAATCTAAAAAGATTTGGCATGGGTGCTGACATCCTCAAAAGGTTCTACAGCTGCAACATCGAGAGCATCACTGCCTGGTACGGCAATTGCTCGGCCTCCGACTGCAAGGCACTACAGAGGGTAGTGCGTACGGCCCAGTACATCACTGGGGCTATGCTGCCTGCCATCCAGGACCTCTACACCAGGCGGTGTCAGAGGAAGACCCTAAAAGTTGTAAGGGAACACCCCCCTGAAACGTAGAAAAATGAATGGGAAGTCATTGGCACTGGACAAACCATATACACGGTGTCCAATACCACTCAATTCGGCGTCGTTTCATTCAAAGTTGATTGCAAATGCCATATGGCAAATGCCAAGTGTAACACTTTAAACATCCAACAGATGGCGAGTGCGCTCCACTGTGGTTTTTCATATTGCAAATGTAACACAAGTCAACATTAAAAAGTAAAATTTTGATAAACTTACATTTTTTTCAAAACTTATTAAAAAAGTGCTTTCTGGACCGTTTTTCGAAATTCTTTAGATTTTTTTGTCAATTACACATGTGTAAGAACTGTATGAATATACTTTTGTCCAATTTTATTATCATTATTATTATAATGTTTTTTTTTTACTTGAGCATAAGGCATATGTTTTGTCCATTTGCAATATGATTTCATAGGAAGTCAAAAATAGCAAAAACTTTGAAAACTTATCACACCCTTAAAGTGCTTTCTGGAACGTTTTTCGAAATTCTTTCGAATTTTGTGTCAAATACACATGTATAAGAACTGTATCAACATACTTTAGTCATATTTTATTATCATCATTTTTTTTTACTTGTGCATAAGGCGTATGTTTTGTCCATTTGCAATATGATTTCAAAGGGGTCAAAAGTCAAAAATGTGAACTTTTTTTCAAAAACGTATCACCCCCTTAAAAAAGTGCTTTCTGGACCGTTTTTTCGAAATTCTTTTGATTTTTTGTCAATTAATCATGTGTAAGAACTGTATGAATATACTTTTGTCAAATTTTATAATCATAATTTATTTTTATTTGTTTTACTTGTGCATAAGGCATATGTTTTGTCCATTTGCAATATGATTTCATAGGAAGTCAAAAGTCACTTTTTTTGGCCAAATGCCATAAGAAATGTCCAAATGCAATTTGAAAGATTTGAAAATGCCAAATCAGGATGTTATGTCCATTTGCCATGTACCATCACGAATTTGACATGCTCAGAAATACTGCAGAAAAGCAAAATTGACTAGCCTGATGAACTCGGGATGGCTGGGCAGTGATTGTGGTTCCTCTCCATCGCTCGTTGGGGTTGATTTCAGACTGTCACTTTTGTGATGGTACCTCACTGTTTAAACATATTGCAAATGGACAAAAGTCACCAGCAAGTCACCGTCCATCAGTCAATTAGATATCATTCTGACACCAAACTGATACAAACTGACACCACACCCACTTTTTCCAACTCATTTAGAAGCCAACTATCACATACTTCAGAGCAGGCTCAAAATTCACAACACCTTCTGTTCAAACCATAATAAAAACGTAAAACATGTAGTTACGCTCTAGCTGCGGTCCAGTTCTGACATTATGTGTAGGCCTACCTGAGGCGACCCCGAATCCCAAGTTTCAGCTCGATAGGTCATTTGGTGCAAGAACAAAGCCTTAATTGGTGCTGAAAATCCACTTTTTTCCATTACTTGCTACGGCGTCCTTGAATGAGCTATCGGAAACGTTGGGGTCCGTCTATATGGGCCGAGGCGGTCGCAATGCACCTAGTCTTGCGACTCTGGGACATTTCTAAATGTCAGCATTTTTGTGATGCAAAAATGAATTGAAGTTATTGCAAATGTACGAGGCTGTTTCTCGGTCCGAGAACCTTCTAGAGCCACATAACTCACCACGCACTATCGACCTGAGCTCTAGAACAGGTTTCTGAAGTTCCAGAACTCTAGGTCTCAGGCACTGTCTGTCTCTACGCACCCCAATCTGTCCTCCCTTCCAAGCTGTGTGTGTGTGATTTAGTTTTTCTTGGAAATTTAATGGGAGACATGACTGATTTACAGTTCATGAGGGTTGCCTAATCTCACATGTGAAGTTTTGGAAAGATCTGACTTTTTTCTTTACGTTAAGAACTGACTGATTTACACAGCGTTGAATGCACTATTTCTATCAAACTGCAGGTTGGGTATGGAAAAACACTTTTAGGGTGATTTTAACCACTGCCGGTTGCTTCAGGAAGCTTAGAATCGACACAGGTAGACCTCATAGTGGCCTGTTGGACTGTTATCGAAGACAGGTTCATAAGGCATTCATAACCCACATAGGCTTCAGGTTGACTTTAGAGGAGCAGGCAATGTATTCCTATGGGGAGAGAAGTCATTGTAATCTGTGAGATCAAAAAACCATGATTAACTGTTAAGGGTTAATGCCACACGGTCAAGGTTAGGCTTGCACAGATCGGGAGGACCTCAGGAACGTACCTGAGGTCGAATTGTGCTTCTCACCCCAACGGTTCTCTCACTGTCACCCAAAAGCAAATGACATTTAGGGCCAGGCTTCATTTTGGGCCCTCTTTTTTTCAAGGTCGCTGCACTCAGAGCGAGCTACGGTCAAGTGGGGCATCTCGTTGAACTCGGCGCGGCCTTGAGAACATGGAAATGCCATTGTAGGCTCTGTGTGTCTTTGACCACCGCACTTTGTCACTCCATCCTTGCTGTGTGTGTTGTGTGTGTGTGTGTGTGTGTGTTAGAGAGCTTTTCTTTGACATCTGTTGGCAAAAATGACTGATTTACAGTTCATGAGGGTTGCTTAATCACACATATGAAGTTTTAAAAAGATCGGACCTTTTTAACCCTTCGAAACAGCACCTACGACACCATTTTCAGGCACTTCCGGTTTACACAGGAAGCTGAAAGTGAACACATATCCTCCTTGGGGTAGGCAATTATAGCATTTTGAGTTTTAAGTCTTTACGTTAAGAACTGACTTATTTACGGAGGGTTTAGTGAGTGTGTGTTGTTTCTGAAAATCGCAGAAAATCACAGAAATCTCGCAGAGCTCCGAAGCACACTTTAAAAAGATTCGTATGAACACGCTGCAATCTGTAACTGTTTTTTTAAAAAAACTGTTTTTGAACATCACCAATTTGACATTGTAGGATTTCTCTTAAATGACGATAGATAAATGGCTGGTTCTTTTTTTATTGACACCGTAGGTTCCTTTACTTTGACGTGAAGCGGAATTTTTTTTGCTCTATTTTCATTTTGGGCCTTTAATCCCAGAAAAATGGCCATAACTCAAAAACCGTTGAGGCCTAGACGCCATCTTGTTCGGGGCCAACTGCCCATTATGCCAAACCTATGCTCACCAAGTTTCGTTTTCGAAGTCTTTTCTGTTTAGGAGATAAGGCCACGTCGTGATGTTTTGTACATTTGCACATTCGCCCTCTTGTGGGATTTACCGGGACAGCGGAAAAATGACCAAAATTTGAATATTTTATAAAACGGAAACCGAATGTCCGAGAGAGTTTGTTTGATGACTTCCTGGTAGATCCGGCCCCGCCGCACGGCCCAACACCGTCCGCAAATTTTACAAACGTTTTCGGACTTCCAGTAAGTACATTTGCAATTTGGACTTTCTCACTAACCATATGGCAAGTGTCAAAATGTTCCCTTAGGTATGTAATAGGACAGAGAATGTTACTACTGATGAGACTATGAGTGATCTGACAGGCTGGTTGAGCTCTGGGGATTTCAATGAGATAAAGTGGCCCAGGGCTGACATCTGGTGGTTGTGTGGGGGAATGATGTTATGGCCAAATTTACCTACACATTGGACAGGCCTATGCGCTCTCGTGCATTTGGGAATGCCATTCACACTCATTCAACACCATGACATGAAGTTGGCCTAACGAGAGAAAATAAGTATTCCATCTGGGTCTTTTGACGAGAGAGTATATATTGATAACTTTGGGGTTCCACGGGGGGGTACCAGACGAGTTCAAAGCAAGAAATCAGATCCTAGCAGGATTAGAGTCAAGCATTTTCTGGTGGTCCACTCTCAATAAGAATGTGGACTCGATCAATTATATTTATTATAATCAACAGCGCTTTATTAATTATACCAGAGATGCTATAAAAGGATTGGGAGCACGGATTGTTGGCCTTATGTTAGGCATTTTAGACTGTTGTATTAGTGAATTCCACTCTGTATGTAGGCTTGTTATAGCCATTTGCGTTACACAACCCCATCACACAGAGGCTATATCCATATCAATAAATGAGACAAAACTAAATATCGATTAAGTCTTGCCTATAACCTGTCCTGAGCCAAATAGCCAAGTGGTCCCAAATGGTCAAGACTATCTACAGCCTATTCTTATTGCCAGATTAGTTTTCCCTATCAGCCACTGCACGTACTTCTTTAACTAATTTGTTAAAAATGTATTTAGAGGCTATATTTAGAGGCCTGTGAGTTAGGGTCTCTTTTTAAAGAGAGCCCTATAATAAAAACACAAATAGAGTTCTAAAATTGTTCCGCAAGACAACAGTCCCCAAAATGAGAGCCTAAATTGTAATGCCTACAAGTTCAAGGCCTATTTTTTTTATTTGGATAAGCCTAAATTAAACATTGAATTATTAAAGTGATAGGCTAAAGAACTTTGGGGAATTTAGATCAGTTTGAATACCCACATGGATTTCAATAAACAAATGGATGCATGGTTTCAGAAGGACATCTTCTGAGACTGAGGGGTGCTTTTCCAAAGGCGCATGGTGCTGTGGTGCTGCATGGAGATCACAAGCTCTTCAACTGGACAGCAGTGTTGCGATGGAGGGAATAGCCTACATGGAGACTACCTAAGACCACTGCAACAGAGTTATTGTAAGCTTATGCCAGACTTAGCCTACGTTTAACCTCTCCCTTATGTTCATGACCCGATTCATATAAATCATGTCAATTTATTTGTACATTAACCTTTTGCGTGTAGGGGGCAGTATTTTTGTTTTTGGCAAAAAAAAAGTACCCATTTGAAACGGCCTATTTCTCAGCCCCAGAATCTAGAATATGCATATAATTGTCAGATTAGGATAGAAAACACTAGAAAGTTTCCAAAACTGTAAAAATATTGTCTGTGAGTATAACAGAACTGATATTGCAGGCAAAAACCTGAGGAAAATCCAATCAGGAAGTGCCTCTTATTTTGAAACTCTTCTGTTCCTATGCATGCCTATCCTCCATTTAAAGGGATATTAACCAGATTCCTTTTTCTCTGGCTTCCCTAAGGTGTCAACAGTCTTTAGACATAGTTTCAGGCTTTTATTTTGAAAAATGAGCGAGAAAGATCACATTGCGTAAGTGGATCGGTGGGGGCTCTCAGAGTGAGTTTTGCGCTACAGAGTAAAGCGGCCATTGTTCCACCCGGTGTTATTGAAAAACCTACACACTCGGTTGATATATTATCGAATACATATTTTAAAAACAACCTGAGGAATGATTATAAAAAACGTTTGACATGTTTCTGTGGACATTATGGAGACTATTTGGAATTTCCGTCTGCGTTGTCGTGACCGCTCTTTCCTGTGGATTTCTGAACATAACGCGACAAACAAATGGAGATATTTTGGGTATAAAAATCATCTTTATGGAACAAAGAAACATTTGTTGTGTAACTGGGAGTCTTGTGAGTGAAAACATCTGAAGATCATCAAAGGTAAACAGTTAACTTGATTGCTTTTCTGATTTTCGTGGCCAAGCTTCCTGATACTAAGTGTGCATAATCCTACGCTAGGCTATCGAAAAACTTACACAAACGCTTGGATGTAAAAATATTCTGTAACAAAAATATTAAGAGTGACAAAGACTCCAGTGGTCATACACAATTAATAGATTCACATTTATTATAATTCTATGGTTCATTATTCCTGGTAGATAATACTTGTTATGATTCATTATTCCTGGTAGATAGAGTTGAAGTCGGAAGTTTACATACACCTTAGCCAAATACATTTAAATACACAAATACACAATTCCTGGCATTTAATCATAGTAAAAATTCCCTGTCTTAGGTCAGTTAGGATCACCACTTTATTTTCAGAATGTTAAATGTCAGAATACTAGTAGAGAGAATGATTTATTTCAGCTTTAATTTCTTTCATCACATTCCTGGTTTATATACACTCAATTAGTATTTGGTAGCATTGCCTTTAAATTGTTTAACATCTTGGTGCACCGATCCCTTTAGCGGGATCATTTTTGTCAACATCCGTTGAATTGCAGAGCACCAAATTCAAATTAAATTACTAAAAATATTTAATTTTCATGAAAACACAATTTCAATATAGCAAAACACATCTTAGCTTGTTGTTAATCAACCTGGCGTGTCAGATTTCAAATAAGCAAGTCAGTTAGGACATCTACTTTGTGCATGACACAAGTCATTTTTCCAACAATTGTCTACAAACAGATTAGTTCCCTGTATCACAATTTGAATGGGTCAGAAGTTTACATACACAAAGATGACTGTGCCTTTAAACAGCTTGGAAAATTCCAGAAAATGATGTCATGGCTTTAGAAGCTTCTGATAGGCTAATTGACATCATTTGAGTCAATTTGAGGTGTACCTGTGGATGTATTTCAAGGCCTACCTTCAAACTCAGTGCCTTTAAGGTTGACAACATGGGAAAATCAAAATAAATCAGCCAAGACCCCAGAAAGAAAATTGTAGACCTCCAAAAGTCTGATTCATCCTTGGGAGCAATTTCCAAACACCTGAAGGTACCACATTCATCTGTACGCAAGTATAAACACCATGGGACCACGCAGCCGTCATACCACTCAGGAAGGCGTTCTGTCTCCTAAAGATGAACGTACTTTGGTGCGAAAAGTGCAAATCAATCCCAGAACAACAGCAAAGGACCTTGTGAAGATGCTGGAGGAAACAGGTACAAAAGTATCTATTTCCACAGTAAAATGAGTCCTATATCGACATAACCTGAAAGGCCGCTCAGCAAGGAAGACGCCACTGTTCCAAAACCTCCATAAAAAGCCAGACTATGGTTTGCAACTGCACATGGGGACAAAGATCATACTTTTTGGAGAAATGTCCTCTGGTCTGATGAAACAAAAATAGAACTGTTTGGCCATAATGACCATTGTTATGTTTGAAGGAAAAAGGGGGAGGCTTGCAAGCTGAAGAAGACCATACCAAACGTAAAGCACGGGGGTGGCAGCATCATGTTGTGGGGGTGCTTTACTGCAGGAGGGACTGGTGCACTTCACAAAGTAGACAGCATCATGGGGGAAGAAAATTCTGTGGATATTTTAGTAAACCGTAGGGCGTTGGGTTGAGCATGCAGAGATTGACACAGAGACAGGGAGGCTTTAGTCCGCAAACACAACTTTCAAAGACAGGAAATAGGCATAACAAAGAAAATCACTTTGGTTTGGCTCGGTTCTTCTTCTCTAATTTTGCTTGGTGTCGGTCTCTCCCCGTTCTCTCTCTCGCGGTGTGCCACCCATCGCCTCACATACCTCCTCTCTATTACCATCCCCCGGGGTAAACCTCCTGGGATACCACAATATATTGAAGCAACATCTCAAGACATCAGTCAGGAAGTTAAAGCTTGGTCGCAATTGGGCTTTCCAAATGGACAATGACCCCAAGCATACATCCAAAGTTGTGACAAAATGGCTTAAGGACAACCAAGTCAAGGTTTTCGAGTGGCCATCACAAAGCCCTGACCTCAATCCCATAGAACATTTGTGGACAGAACTGAAAAAGCTTGTGCGAGCATGGAGGTGAAAAATGGGCCAAAATTCACAAAAATTATTGTGGGAAGCTTGTGGAAGGCTACCTGAAACTTTTGACCCAAGTTAAACAATTGAAAGGCAATGCTCCCAAATACTAATTGAGTGTTTGAAAAACTTCTGACCCACTGGAAATGTGATGAAAGAAATTAAAGCTGAAATAAATAATTCTCTCTACTAGTATTCTGACAAATCAAATCAAAGTGTATCAAATCAAAGTGTCACGTGCACCGAATACAACAACCTTACTGTGAAATGCTTACTTACAGGCTCTAACCAATAATGAAAAAAAGGTATTAGGTGAACAATGGGTAGGTAAAGTAATAAAACAACAGTAAAAAGACAGGCTACATACAGTAGCGAGGCTATATACAGTAGCGAGGCTATAAAAGTAGGGAGGCTACATACAGACACCGGTTAGTCAGGCTGATTGAGGTAGTATGTACATGTAGATATGGTGAAAGTGACTATGCATATATGATGAACAGAGAGTAGCAGTGGCGTAAAAGAGGGGTTGGCGGGAGGTGGGTGGGACACAATGCAGATAGCCCGGTTAGCCAATGTGCGGGAGCCCTGGTTGGTTGGCTCAATTGAGGTAGTATGTACATGAATGTATAGTTAAAGTGACTATGCATATATGATAAACAGAGTAGCAGCAGCGTAAAAAGAGGGGTTGGGGGGTAGCCATTTGATTACCTGTTCAGGAGTCTTATTAAATTGTTAATAAGCCTTTTTGTCCTAGACTTGGCACTCCGGTACCGCTTACCACATGATGTGGTCTATGACTGGGGTGGTTGGGGCCTTAGACAATTTTTACGGCCTTCCTCTGACACCGCCTGGTGTAGAGGTCCTGGATGGCAGGCAGCTTCGCCCCAGTGATGTACTGTAGTGCCTTGCAGTCAGAGGCCGAGCAATTGCGGTACAAGGCAGTGATGCAACCATTCAGGATGCTCTCGATGTTGCAGCTTTAGAACCTTTTGAGGATCTCAGCACCCATAGCAAATCTTTTTAGTTTCCTGAGGTGGAATAGGCTTTGTCGTGCCCTCTTCAAGACTGTCTTGGTGTGTTTGGACCATTCTAGTTTGCTGTTGATGTGGACACCAAGGAACTTGAAGCACTCAACCTGCTCCACTACAGCCCTGTCGATGAGAATGGGGGCGTGCTCGGACCTCCTTTTCCTGTAGTCCACAATCATCTCCTTAGTCTTGGTTACGTTGAGGGATAGGTTGTTATTCTGGCACTTACCCGGCCAGGTCTCTGACCTCTGTCGTGGAAATTTCCTGTATTACCAAATCACGAGAGCAAACCACACACAAGTCAGAGTTATCATAAAGTCCATCTTTAATTATATTGTACAAAATAGTACCAAGACATTACCTCATCCAATGGTATATATCAATTGTCATTTTAGACACTCCCATCCCAAATACAACCCATCCTGGAGAAGCTCACGGAGAGGAGAGTGAGCCTCTAGGTCAAGATAAGGGCAACCTCAGAGGGAACATAGAATGGTTCCAGACACTGCCATCCTCCTCTCCCCGATGGGTAAAGTAGGGAGTGACTGGCACACAGACATTGTGGAGCCAAGAGATAATTGGTTCCCCCTCAATCATCACTTCACATGGTTTAAAAGATATGTTTACATATGAAGACAAGCTTGACCTCTCCCCTTTCTGGGGCCCAAGTAACTGAGAGCTGACAGAGAAATTCTAACTGCAAACAGCCAACACTATAGTACAAAAATATACATTCTAAATGACAAGTATCTCACAAGCATATTATAAAAATAAAACATTTGATCTATAAATGTTACTTAAAGATTTCTGATTCTGCCCCGACACCTCCTCCCTACAGGCTTTCTCATCATTGTCGGTGATCAGGCCTACCACTGTTGTGTCGTCTGCAAACTTAATGATTGTTTTTGCAGTCGTGCCTGCCATGCAGTCGTGAGTGAACAGGGAGTACAGGAGGGGACTGAGCGTGCACCCCTGGGGAGCTCCAGTGTTGAGGATCAGCGTGGCAGATGTGTTGCTACCTACCCTCACCACCTGGGGGCTGACCGTCAGGAAGTCCAGCATCCAGTTGCAGAGGGAGGTATATAGTCCCAGGTTCCTTAGCAGTCGTGGGCGAACAGGGAGTACAGGAGGGGACTGAGCACGCACCCCTGGGGAGCTCCAGTGTTGAGGATCAGCGTGGCAGATGTGTTGCTGCCTACCCTCACCACCTGGGGGAAGCCCGTCAGGAAGTCCAGGATCGAGTTGCAGAGGAAGGAATTTAGTCCCAGGTTCCTTAGCTGAGTGATGAGCTTTGAGGGTACTATGGTGTTGAACGCTGAGCTGTAGTCAATGAATAGCATTCTCACATAAGTGTTCCTTTTGTTCAGTTGGGAAAGGGCAGTGTGGAGTGCAGTAGAGATTGCATCATCTGTGGATCTGTTTGGGCGGAATGCAAATTGGAGTGGGTCTAGGGTTTCTGGGATAATGGTGTTGATGTGAGCCATTACCAACCTTTCAAAGTACTTCATGGCTACGGACGTGAGTGCTATGGGTCTGTAGTCATTGAAGCAGGTTGCCTTTGTGTTCTTGGGAACGGGGACTACGGTGGTCTGCTTGAAACATGTTATTATATTATTATAGTATAGTATTACAGACTCAATCAGGGACATGTTGAAAATGTCAGTGAACACACCTGCCAGTTGGTCAGCACATGCCTGGAGCACATGTCCTGGAAATCCATCTGGCCCTGCAGCCTTGTGTATGTTGACCTGTTTAAAGGTCTTACTCACATCAGCTACGGAGAGCGTGATCACATTGTCATCCGGAACAGCTGATGCTCTCATGCATGCCTCAGTGTTGCTTGCCTCGAAGCGAGCATAGAAGTGATTTAGCTCGTGTGGTAGGATCGTGTCACTGGGCAGCTCACGGCTGTGCTTCCCTTTGTAGTCTGTAATAGTTTGCAAGCCCTGCCACATAAGACGAGCGTCGGAGCCGGTGTAGTATGATTCAATCTTAGCCCTGTATTGACGCTTTGCCTGTTTGATGGTTCGTCGCAGGTCATAGCGGGATTTCTTGTAGGCTTCTGGCTTAGAGTCCTGCACCTTGAAAGCGGCAGCTCTACCCTTTAGCTCAGTGCGAATGTTGCCTGTAATCCAGGGCTTCTGGTTGGAGTATGTACATACAGTCACTGTGGGGATGACGCCCTCAATGCACTTATTGATAAAGCCAGTGACTGATGTGGTATACTCCTCAATGCCATGGGAAAAATCCTGGAACATGTTCCAGTCTGTGATAGCAAAACAGTCCTGTAGTTTAGCATCTGCTAAACATTTGGTGATCCTAACGGACCTAAAACAGGGAATATTTACTGGGATTAAATGTCAGAAATTGTGAAAAACTGAGTTTAAATGTCGTTGGCTAAGGTGTATGTCAACTTCTGACTTCAACTGTATATGTACATATTCTTATTCATCCCTTTACATTTGTGTGTATAAGATAGTTGTTGTGAATTTGTTAGGTTACTTGTTAGACTGCATAGTCGGAACTAGAAGCACAAGCATTTCACTACACTCTACTAACCATGTGTATGTGATCAATAACATTGTATTTTATTTGATGAGGCTAGCATAGCACCTTCTCTGTTGAAATTTGAGACGGTCTATACATGTACATGAGGCTAGTAGCATAGCATCTCACTCTCTACCGAATACTGGTGGTGACGTCAATACCTCACATCGGATATTTAAATGTATTAAAATAACGAGATGTATCCACCAATCCAAAGAAAGGAATAGGAGGGAGCTTCACAGCCCACCACTCCGTCCTGTGGACAACAAATCCCATTGTTAGAGCGGAAATGCAGGCATCTCATCACTATATCCAGTATCTGTGCTACTAGTCTACTTGTCCACTTTTAAAGCTGCAATATGTCACTTTTTGGGCGACTCGACCAAATTCACATAGAAATGTGGGTTATAGATCTGTCATTCTCATTGTCTAAAATGGCTCATCTAGAGGTATTTTGTATTTATTATGGATCCCCATTAGCTGCTGCTTTGGCAGTCCAGCTGGGGTCCAGCAAAATTAAGGCAATTTATACAATTTTTACAATACATTCACAGATTGCACAACACACTGTGTGCCCTCAGGCCCCTACCCCACCACTACCACATATCTACAGTACTAAATCCATGTGTATGTATAGTGCGTACGTTATCGTATGTGTGTGTGTGTGTGGGTGCATGTGTCTGTGCCAATGTTTGCATTGCTTCACAGTCCCCGTTGTTCCATAAAGTGTTTTTTATCTGTTTATAAAATCTAATTTTACTGCTTTCGTTGGTTACTTGATGTGGAATAGAGTTCCATGTAGTCATGGTTCTATTTAATACTCTGTGCCTCCCATAGTCTGTTCTGGATTTGGGGACTGTGAAGAGACCTCTTGTGGCATGTCTTGTGTGGTATGCATGGGTGTCCGAGCTGTGTGCCAGTAGTTTAGACAGACAGCTCAGTCTATTCAACATTTCAAAACCCCTCAAAACCCCTCCACTTTCAGCCAGGAGAGATTGACATGCATATCATTAATATTAGCTCTCTGTGTACATCCAAGGGCCAGCAGTGCTGCTCTGTTCGTAGCCAATGAATGTTCTTGGTTTGTCTGCAGGTTCACAGCGACACTTTGTGGATAAAAGTATTCTAATCTTCTGGAGCTCAGTGATGTTTGGTCAATTATTTTATTAAAATATAGTAAATTCACTCCAACAGAGGCACTGTGGTAATGTTGATTAGGAAGTTCATCAAATAAGTTAATATATACTTTATAAATCTCTTTATATTATGTGATAAATGGTATACTGCATAGTAACCTTTATATTATGTGATAAATGGTATACTGCATAGTAACCTTTATATTATGTGATAAATGGTATACTGCATAGTAACCTTTATTTTATGTGATAAATGGTATACTGCATAGTAACCTTTATATTATGTGATAAATGGTATACTGCATAGTAACTACATGATAAGGGTGCATTAACAACATGGAATCGGCACAAATACAAACACTCCTATGTCAAGTCTGTCCTAGTAACTCTTCAACACACAGAACCGTCATATTTAAGATATTATTTCACCATTGATACAAAGAATAAACATAATTGTTCAAAATCCATTTTCATAAAAAATAGCTAGATATTTGAATAAGGTGCTTCATTGAAAGAAAGAGATAATTTGCTCCACTAGGAAGTAGAAGAAATAAGACAAGTATGTTATAGAGAAGTGCTAGTCATGTTCAGGTCCCAGTCAGGTCAGGCTGCGGGTGTCTGTCCTCTGTGTCTGATGTTACAAACCACTCCACTCTTTGGTCTCAAAGTCCCAGTGTCCAGGAGGTCAAAGGACTGGCCAGGCAGCAGGCTGAAGTCAAACCTCTGGAGCAGCTTGGCCATCACTACCTTGGCCTCCATCTGTGAACAACAGATCTCTTTGGTGTGCTCAACTATAAAACAAAGTATATAATGGAGGCAGAAGTCCAGGAGTAATCTAACTAGGATGGATAATAGGATCAGCAGAGAACAATCCCAAATAAAGTTGTTTCAATGTATTTCATATGGACAGTCTGCTCACCTGTGCGAAGCTCTGTCCCAGACATGAGCGTGGTCCCAGGGCGAAGGGGTAGTAGCAGTAATAGGGTCTTCAGGACAGAAACAAACACAACATGTCTGTTAGCTCTTAAAAAGTGACTGAACGCACAGAGTCCAAATGTGTTTTTCTGTTGCTCATTAAGATAAACTAGATTTCAGTTTTGGGGGTGTGGTTCGATATAACAGTTGCTGATGTTTGTCCCCCATGAGACCAGGTGGTGTAAAGTACGAAGTTCATCCCTTCTGCCTCTGATTGGGTAGACTCACTAAACACAAATGCTTCGATTGTAAATTATGTCGGAGTGTTGAACTGTGACCCTGGCTATCCGTAGATTAAGAAAACAAGAATATCGTGCCGTCTGGTTTTACTTATGATACTTAAGGACACTTAAAACCAAACACTTTTAGACTTTTACTCAAGTAGTATTTTACTGGGTGACTTTTAACTTTACTTGAGTCATTTTCTTTTAGGGTATCTTTACTTTTACTACAGTTTGAAAATTGGGTACATTTCCCACCACTGCATGAGACACCATAAGAACAAAGCCCGTATCACTTCCTCAAAATAGTCCAAGTTAACTCAAGAAATCTGTAATTAATTGTGTTTTTTGTCGACAAGGTTTTAGTCACGCAATTTTACATCTAGTTAAGGTGTTTAGTGCAGTATTTCTCAAGTAAAAAATGCGCTACATGTTGTCTTTCGTAAACAAAGTCTGATCCACTGTTCTGCCATCGGATAGAGCGTAATCACCACAGCTGTTTATCCCGTGTTAGTGGGCGAAATCATAACCCAACCACCATGTAAGTCATGACGAACTTTGACTTCATGACCAAAAGTAGCCCTTTCCTGCAATCATTGTTCAAAAGTGCCGTCTTTGGCTCTGTCAGAGTGACCATTGAGTTCTTGGTCACTTCGCTGACCAAGCCCTTTCTCCCCCGATTGCTCAGTTTGGCCGGGTGGTCAGCTCTAGGGAGAGTCTTGGTGGTTCAAAACTTCTTCCATTTAAGAATGATGGAGGACACTGTGTTCTTGGGGGCCTTCAATGCTGCAGATATTTATTTGGTACCCTACCCTAGATCTGTGCATCGACACAATCCTGTCTCGGAGCTCTATGGACAATTGCGTCAACCACATGGCTTGGTTTTTGCTCTGACATGCACTGTCAACAGTGGGACCTTATATATACAGGTGTGCGTCTTCCTAAATCATGTCCATTCAATTTAATTTACCACAGGTGGACTCCAATCAAGTTGTAGAAACACCTAAAGGATGATCAACGGAAACAGGATGCACCTGAGCTCAATTTTGCAAAAATGTCTAAAAACCTTTTTTTTCCTTCGTCATTATGGGGTATTGTGTGGAGATTGATGAGGGAAATTGTTTTTTAAATACATTTTAGAATAAGTCTGTAATGTAAAAAATGCGGAAAAACTGAAGTGGTCTGAATATTTTCTGGATGCAATGTATGCCAGTTTCAACGAGTTCAGTTCTGCTTTAATCAATTCAAATGTTGTAAAGAAACAATAAAACAATGAAAACGTATCGTGTGACTTACTTGGCAGCGTCTGGATGGAACCTCTCAGGGTCAAACTTCAGCGGGTCCTCAAAGAACTTATCCAACCTTCCACAGACATACGAACTGAACTGTAGACAGACAAGATAGGGGCAAACAAAAGATTTAAGACACTTTAGGAAATAAAATAAGTACACCCACACCCAAAATAGTTAATGAGGTGTTGACTACACTGTTAAGATGAAGTTCATTGTAAACACCAAAACTGGTTTCCGTTTCCTGTGTAACATCAATATGAGTAACATCAATATTGCTACATTAACTAGTGACAACTGAGCTGCCACCAACTTGAAGGAGACAAAACACATAATCCTGATTTGTTTTGAAACATGACACGGTGTGTTGTAACACCACTAAATCAAATATTGTGCAACACCTTGCCAGGGACTGGGAGCACTAACAGAACAGGTTGAACACACTACTTTGGTGTTTCGAGTTCTGTTTAGAGCAGAATTAGATCCCTTCTCTTTTGTTGTCATTTCCTTTGTCTATGTGGGAATGGGTGCTGTCCTCATTGAACGTCAAAATGCCTGACAGTTTTGATATCCGTTCATCATGATCCATTACACAACAAACTGCTTAATACCAATATAGAAATACAGTCTTCTTTCTTCAAACATGTACACAACATTGTGTGAAAGAATCATAGTCTAAAAACGTTACCCACAATCCTCTAAAAACAGAGTCATGCGTCAAGATAAGAAATGCAACGTGATTAAAACCAAAGACTTCCAATGAGTTCAATCAATCTATTGTCTCTCACTTTGGTTATCCTCATAAAATATAATTACATTTTGAGTAACATATGCAGTTGGATTTACATTACTTTGGTAAAATTAAATTAACAAATCATTGAAATGACTTGCATTTGTAAACCATTGATTGTATGAGAAACACAATTTGAGTGTTGATGCTTTTACATTCACTGAACCCCCAAAATGGGTTTTCACAACGCTCTCTTAAAAACACCCATATTCAGGTTGAAGAACCACTTTGGGTGTTTCAGAGTTCCTACACTTCTGTTTTAAAACACATTCTGTGTATTAACATTTTACATTCAAACACCCAGATCTCAGCTTAGGTGCACTACCTGTCATGGTTTCATTACACAATCATGGTGTTTTGAGAAATTCTGTTTACATTCTATGTTAACATAAGAAAAGTCAATGATACAATGATGCTACATTGATGTATGAGCCATACTGGCTTAGACAAGGATACTTAATTATTTTACTACATTGAGGTATGAGCCATACTGGCTTAGACAAGGATACTTCATTACTTTACTACATTGAGGTACCACAGCGTATCACATGTTAACACCACAACTAAACTTAGAGATATTATCATACAACAGTCATCACTCCTCCACATTGTTTTTGAGGTGACTACTCACAAAGCATGAGACTCCTGCTGGGATGGGGATGCCGTTGATGACGATGTCGTTAGGGATGAAACGAGAAGTGCCTGGTGCTGTAGGGTACAACCTTAGAGTCTCCTTCAAAACCTGACGGGAGGGGGGGGGGGTGATATGAATCAAACACAACATGCTGATTAATTGACGATGTGAAGAGTTACCTTTTCTTTTCGTCCTAAACTTGGTGCTCCGGTACCGTTTGCCATGCGGTAGCAGAGAGAACAGTCTCTGACTTGGGTGACTGGGAGTTTTGACAATTTTTTGGGCCTTCCTGACACCGCCTAGTATATAGGTCCTGGATGTCAGGAAGCTTGGTCCCAGTGATGTCCTGGGCCGTACACACTACCCTCTGTAGCGCCTTCCGGTCAGATGCCGAGTAATTGCCGTACGAAGTGGTAATGCAACCGTTCAGGATGCTCTTGATGGTGCAGCTGTAGAACTTTTTGAGGATCTGGGGACCCATGCCAAATATTTTCAGTCTCTTGATGGGGAAAAGGTGTTGTCGTGCCCTCTTCACAACTGTCTTGGTGTGTTTGGACCATGATAGTTTGTTGGTAATTTGGTGATGTGGACACCAAGGTATTTGAAACTCTCGACCCGCTCCAATTCAGTCTAGTCAATGTTTATGTGGCCTGTAAGGCCCTCCTTTTCCTATAGTCCACGATCAGCTCCTTTGTCTTGCTCACATTGAGAGAGAGGTTGTTGTCCTGGCACCACACTGCCAGGTCTCCGACCTCGTCTCTATAGTCTGTCTCATCGTTGTCAGTGATCAGGCCTACCACTGTTGTGTCATCAGCAAACGTAATAATGGTGTTGGAGTGGTGGGTGAACAGGGAGTACAGGAGGGGACTAAGCACACACACAAAATAACACATTTCGCTGGGCAGCCATCTCCTCCAGCGCCATTCTATCAGCCATCGTACAACATTGTATAACGTACAATATGGTTTCTGTGTACAGATGCCAGTTCCAATTCTGAGTCCTTGATCTGGTTTGTAGCTCCATTGCTGTCACTGTCAGGTCAATGACAAGACAGCACACACGAACCTGGGACAGGTAGATCATTTACCTGAGACAGGTAGGTCATTTTCCCCAGGTCGTCAAAGCTGATTTCCTGTTTCATCCCGATGACATCATCCACTTCCTGCTTCACCCTGGAAATGGCAGACACTCACAAACTCAACCAACCTGTTTTTATTACAGAAATGATCAATAGCGAAAATAGAAATGATGAAAACAAGTCCTACTTTGTCAGTATCTCTGGCAGCCTTCCCAGTTCCATGACGGCAAAAGCTAGTTGATTGGCTGTTGTCTCTTGCCCTGTCATGATTAAAACAACAAAAGCTAGTTGATTGGCTGTTGTCTCTTGCCCTGTCATGATTAGAACAACAAAAGTACTGTCACTGTTGTTTCTTCAAATTTCACTTGAGCTCGAAAAACTATACTATGGAGATCGATTTAAATATATATATACAGTTTAAGTCGGAAGTTTACAAACACTTAGGTTGGAGTCATTAAAGTTTGTTTTTCAAAAACTCCACAAATTTCTTGTTAAAAAACTATAGTTTTGGCAAGTCGGTTAGGACATCTACGTTGCGCATGACAAGAGTAATTTTTCCAACAATTGTTTACAGACAGATTAGTTCACTTATAACTCACTGTATCACAATTCCAGTGCGTCAGAAGTTTACATACACTATGTAGACTGTGCCTTTAACAGCTTGGGAAATTCCAGAAAATGATGTCATGGCTTTGGAAGCTTCTGATAGGCTAATTGACATAATTTGAGTCAATTGAAGGTGAACCTGTGGATGAATTTCAAGGCCTACCTTCAAACTCAGTGCCTCTTTGTTTGACATCATGGGAAAATCAAAAGAAATCAGCCAAGACCTCCGAAAAAAATTTGTAGACCTCCACCAGTCTGGTTCATCCTTGGGAGCAATTTCCAAACACCTGAAGGTACCATGTTCATCTGTACAAGCAATAGTACACAAGTATAAACACCATGGGACCATGCAGCTGTCATACCGCTCAGGAAGGAGACGCATTCTGTCTCCTAAAGATGAACGTACTTTGGTGCGAAAAGAGCAAATCAATCCCAGAACAACAGCAAAGAGACTTGTGAAGATGCTGGAGGAAACTGGTACAAAAGTATCTATATCCACAGTAAAACGAGTCCTATAGCGACATAACCTGAATGGCCGCTCAGCAAGGCAGAAGCCACTGCTCCAAAACCGCCATAAAAAAAGCCAGACTACGGTTTGCAACTGCACATGGGGACAAAGATCATACTTTTTGGAGAAATGTCCTCTGGTCTGATGAAACAAAAATACAACTGTTTGGTCATAACGACCATCGTTTTGTTTGGAAGAAAAAAGGGATGCTTGCAAGGCGAAGAACACCATCCCAACCGTGAAGCACGGGGGTTGCAGCATCATGTTGTGGGGGTGCTTTGCAAGAAGGGACTGGTGAACTTCACAAAATAGATGACATCATGAGGTAGGAAAATTATGTGAATATATTGAAGCGACATCTCAAGACATCAGTCAGGAAGTTAAAGCTTGGTCGCAAATGGGTCTTCCAAATGGACAATGATCCCAAGCATCATTTCAAAGTTGTGGCAAAATATCTTAAGGACAACAAAGTCAAGGTATTGGAGTGGCCATCACAAAGCCCTTACCTCAATCCTATATAAACTTTGTGGGCAGAAGTGAAAAAGTGTGTGCGAGCAAGGAGGCCTACAAACCTGACTCAGTTACACCAGCTCTGCCAGGAGGAATGGGCCAAAATTCACCCAACTTATTGTGGGAAGCTTGTGGAAGGCTAACCGAAACGTTTGACCCAAGCTAAAAAATGTAAAGGCAATGCTACCAAATACTAATTGAGTGTATGTAAACTTCTGACCCACTGGGAATGTGATGAAAGAAATGAAGGCTGAAATAAATAATTCTCTACTATCATTCTGACATTTCACATTCTTAAAATAAAGTGGTGATCCTAACTGACCTAAACCAGGGAATTTTTACTAGGATTAAATGTCAGGAATTGTAAAAACGGAATGTGGTGTATGTAAACCTCTGACATCAACTGTATATATATATATATATATATATATATATAAATAAAGTATAGCACTTGTTTCAGGGAGACGTACCCGCAATGAAGAACGTCACAAAGTTGTCCAGCATTAGCTCCTCATCATCGTTTGCTATGTTTTCCTCTGAAATGATGGAAATATATCAGTTTACAGCATTGAGACAATAGTGCTACTGAACCTCATCAATTACATGACTGTTTTAGCAAACACTTGTCCCACAATGTCACATGCAGAGCCACAGGTAAAAGGTCTCCAATGTTAGCCTGGTCCCAGATCTGTTTGTGCCGACTTGTCTTGAACAGTGGCAGGAGTTGGCAAGACGGCACGAACAGATCTAGGATCAGGCAACTACAACATGCCTTTGCCAGCCGTCTTGAGGATCTGTGTGAGGATATCTTTTGGAACGTCCTCTCCGTTTTGGACGGCCATTTTCCTCTCGTTGATCCACTGTCTGCCTGTCGAACGCAGCAGTTGACAAGACTTCTTCACCTCGTTGATGAACTTCTTGTTCTTTGGGTAGAGCTACATATGTAGGATCTTAATTTGATTACTCTTTTCCAATTATGTGAATTTTCCTGCACTGCAGGAAATGCAAATATGTGTATTGAATATTTAAAGAGGCTTGTAAAGTTTGTAATTTCCACTTAAAAATGTCAGACTTGATATGCCCTGATGTAAAATGTATCAACCCCTACAAAAAATGTCCATTAATTATAATCAACATAATAATTCACATTTTTGTTGCTGCAGGATTATTTTCCAGCTGTAGCAAACAGGATCAAAATAAACTCCTACATCTTTAGAGATATGACATCCAACCATTTATTTAAATCCCATCTAGGGAATGTGACGCTGTAAAACGCATTATGATGCATTTAGCCACATCTTACAGGCTTCCTACTTGGAAGGATGGAAACAAGAGATTAAAACAAACTGTTCATGAGTGTCAATGTTTTAACTGTATTTGTTTCTTATAACACAGGATTCTGATGAAACTGTAGGATTTCAAATAGATCAATTCAATAAGCCACCGTTCTCGACAAGCATCACTAACATACTTGATGTCATTATTTACCTGGAAGGTGAAGTCTCTGAGATAGTGGACCATTCCCTTCAGACACATCTCTATAGCGTTGGGGAACGGAGAGTCACCCTCCTTCAGCAGATCCAGCTCCACTCCAAACGCCACCTACAAATGAGATAAAAACAGAGGATTGACAATATCTTACAACATGATAAGGTAAAACTCCTGGTTCTAGTTATGCTAATTATAGATAGCACATTGGCTTGGTGAGACTAAATTGTATATAGCTTAGGTAATGAGTGTGTTATAACTGCCTGTTATGACAATTTTACTGTCAGATATACAAACAAATGTAGCTTTATAACAGAAAGAATAAAGCATAAGGGCAGTGTGGGGATCTGAGGGTAACAGGAAGTGACCGTTACCTTAGTGATGACATCCAGTGTCACACAGTTGAACATGTGTTGCATGTTGGCAGCTGTGTTGGTGTCAGCCATGTCCGCCAGTTTATCCATCAGCTTCTCTGCCCTCCCGTTGAACGCACCCATCTGACCCCGCAGGTACCTAACAATACACAGCAATGATGGATGGATGAACAGATGGATGGCTGGATGGATTGATCAATGGAGTGATCAATGAGTCGATTGATCTATTATAGTGACTTACAGACTGCTGAAGGCAGGGTCCATTATTCTTCGCTGTTTGTACCACTCATCATGATTCTGTGCTGTGACCAGGCCACTTCCCAAAAACCTATGAAGAAGATGGACAACATAGTATTTACCCTAAGACTGAATTAACTGACCAGTGACCAAGTTGTCCTGTTTGAATGTCTATATGCTCTGTAGGCTACGCATGCAATAACCAGCATTAGGAGGGATTGTGTTGAAAGAATTTGTACCAACCAAAACATTGACACAATAAATAGTAGTAGGAAGTATATTTAGATAACATTAATTATACAGAGGACTCACCTCTGTCCAAACAGGTTGAAGAGACGCTTATAGACCATTGAGTCTTTGGGGTACTTCGGTGACATCAGGACTTCCTGTGGAGACAAATAAAAGTGTCCGTTTGGTTTGAAGGGGGAATTGGGGGAATTGGTTATTTTACAGCACTTTCATTTCAGAAATTAACATGGTAAAATGTATGATTACACTAATCTTGATTAACCCAGAACTAAAATCTTGCTTAATTTGGTCAGGTGTTTACGTTGTCAGTCCATCAGAGATTATAATTACAGTAATTTCACAGGTTTACCTTGGTGGTATCAGGACAGGTCACACACAACATCACAACATGCAAACCGTTGATACGGTAGACCGGTCCATATGTCTCAGCCCTGTCAAAGATAAAATATATCTTTATTTATTGTCCCAGAATATTCTGTCCCAGAATAAACAACACCTGATTCATAGCATTCAACAAACCATTCCAGAAATTTGTCGTGGACAACTCGACCATTGCTCATCTCCCTCAGCATGGTTGGGGAATGACCAAATATAAAACTGGGGGAGAACAAGAGACGGGTTAATAACTGAAAAATAAGAACGTTATGACATGAGTGATACCTTCACCAAGTGAAAATGAAAAAGACAGGTGAAACAGCGACCCTGACTGCTGTTGAGGTCAACTTTCACCTACTGTAGTTCCTTATCAACAAATCCGATGCGTTATGTCGCCACTCAGTATAGTTGAAACTAACATTTAGCTAAAGCATTTTAAAATAAATATTCAAGTTACATCATACTGACTCACCTATCCCTTGGTGGTCCCGGTATGTGATCATATTTCAGATGAATATATTTTATGTAAAGACAAAAACAGAGAAATGCGATGAAAATCAATCCAAGCAGGCAAATAAACAAATAACCGATCCAACCCGCAAAGAAAGAGAAAAGGGCCATATTTCCGAAGACTCGGTAGCTCGCGGTGACCCTGCAAACCAGTTATGTGTTGTCGTTTCTTTTTGGACGGAATTTGGTCACCCGTAGTAGAACTAGTAGTAGAGAGGAAGAGACGAAGCGAGAGGGTTTACTACGCCCAAAATTTGATCATGAAATATTATGGAGTGGCTGCTTTGCAAGATTTTCTGGAACCTGTTTTTCCGTGGCTATTGATACGGAAATTATTGCGCATGAGCGTGGTGTTTTTTGTATGTACTGTAGGTGCTGTCCTCTCTGCAGTTTACGTAGCTTCTGTTCAGTTCCCACTGCCACTTACTTCCTCGGGCTGCCTGAGAAAGTTCGGCTGCCCAGAGGTTGAACTCGTGCGGTACTTGCATGTTCATTGAGTGGTTAAAGGGCTTTTTGCAGGAATTCTGGCTAGTGGCTACGATATGGCGGCAACTATAATGAGTATCTTATATCATCACACAAAATTATATTTTGCCCTGTTCTATCAAAAGTGTTGGAAAAACTTATCAATAATCATCTGGCTTTCTTGATGTCTATAGTATTCTCTCTGGTATGCAATCTAGTTTCAGCTCAGGTTATGGATGTCACTGCAACCTTAAAGGTCATAAATTATGTCAACATTGCCATTGATTCTAAGCAATGTTGGGCTGCTATTTTTCTTGACTTGGCCAAAGGTTTTGATACAGGAGACCATTCCATTCCTGTTGGCCGGCTAAGGAGTATTGGTGTCTCTGAAGGGGGGCTTGGTATGCTAACTACCTCTCTCAAAGAGTGCAGTGTATAAAGTCAGCACATCTGCTGTCTTAGCCACTGCCTGTCACCAAGGGAGTACCCCAATGCTCAATCCTAGGCCCCACGCTCTTCTCAATTTACCTCAACAACATAGCCCAGGCAGTAGGAAACTCTCTCATCAATTTATAAGCAAGATGATTGATTGTCTTACACTCAGCTGGCCCCTCCCTGGATTTTGTGTTAAAAGCTCTACAACAAATCTTTCTTAGTGTCTAACAAGCTTTCTCTGCCCTTTACCTTTGTTTTGGAGATGTTCATAACAAGGTTATGCGTTTTAGTAAGAAAAATGACGCTCTCCCAACCTGTGTGATTATTACCTCTGAGGGTTTAGAGTTTAAGAGTATGGCTAGATGGTACACTGTCCTTCTCTCAGCACATATCAAAGCTGCAGGCTAAATAAAGTTAAATCTAGACTTGGTTCCCTCTTTCGTAATCGCTCCTCTTTTACCCCAGCTGTCAAACTAACCCTGGTTCAAATGACCATCCTGCCCATCCTAGACTGCTAGATACGTAATTTATAGATCGGCAGGTGTGTGCCTTCGAGCGGCAAGATGTTCTTTACCATTCGGCCACCAGATTTGCCACCAATGCTCCTTATAGGACACATCACTGCACTCTATACTCCTCTGTAAACTGGTCATCTCTGTATACCTGTCGCAAGACCTACTGGTTGATGCTTATTTATAAAACCCTCTTAGGCCTCACTCCCCCCTATCTGAGATACCACCTGCAGCCCTCATCCTCCACATACAACACCCGTTCTGCCAGCCACATTCTGTTAAAGGTCCCCAAAGCGCACACATCCATGGGTCGCTCCACTTTTTTAGTTCGCTGCAGCTAGCGACTGGAACGAGCAGCAAAAAATACTCAAACTGTACAGTTTTATCTCCATCTCTTCATTCAAAGACTCAATCATGGATACTCCAACTGACATTTGAGGCTGCTTTGCGTGATGTATTATTGTCTCTGCCTTCTTGCTCTTTGTGCTGTTGCCGGTGCCCAACAATGTTTGTACCATGTTTTGTGCTGCTGCCATGTTGTGGTGCTGCCATGTTGTGTTGCTAGTGTAACAGTTGTTAAAGTACTATGTGAATTTCACCAGGTTCATATAATCAATATGTTGTGTTGATTTGTTATGCATGCCTGCATCCTGGGAGAAGGGGAGTGTGTACTTACGTTTTGCCCGGCGTGCTCGTGCTCAAATAATTTTGATGCACTGAGAGAGGTAGGCACGCTTTTTCTGTCTTCAGAAAAGTTTGATTATTTTAAGTACAAAGTCATACACACAGTGTTTTGTTCATGAATAATGATGTATATTTAGAGGTTACTAATACGTGGTTTGTCTTGTTAAGATGCACTTGTAATTGTACTTTTTAGGATGATATCAACATTCTGAATTCAACATGTGGTTAATAGCTAGCTAAGGTATTAGCAGGCTATTGTACAGTGCCTTGCGAAAGTATTCGGCCCCCTTGAACTTTGCAGAGATCTACAGCTGAGGTGGGAGACTCTGTCCATAGGACAACAATCAGTTGTATATTGCACAAATCTGGCCTTTATGGAAGAGTGGCAAGAAGAAAGCTATTTCTTAAAGATATCCATAAAAAGTGTCGGTTAAAGTTTGCCACAAGCCACCTGGGAGACACACCAAACTTGTGGAAGAAGGTGCTCTGGTCAGATGAAACCAAAATTGAACTTTTTGGCAACAATGCAAAACGTTATATTTGGCGTAAAAGCAACACGGCTGAACACACCATCCCCACTGTCAAACATGGTGGTGGCAGCATCATGGTTTGGGCCTGCTTTTCTTCAGCAGGGACATGGAAGATGGTTAAAATTGATGGGAAGATGGATGGAGCCAAATACAGGACCATTCTGGAAGAAAACCTGATGGAGTCTGCAAAAGACCTGAGACTGGGACGGAGATTTGTCTTCCAACAAGACAATGACCCAAAACATAAAGCAAAATCTACAATGGAATGGTTCAAAAATAAACATATCCAGGTGTTAGAATGGCCAAGTCAAAGTCCAGACCTGAATCCAATCGAGAATCTGTGAAAAGAACTGAAAACTGCTGTTCACAAATGCTCTCCATCCAACCTCACTGAGCTCGAGCTGTTTTGCAAGGAGGAATGGGTAAAAAAATTTAGTCTCTCGATGTGCAAAACTGATAGAAACATACCACAAGCGACTTACAGCTGTAATCGCAGCAAAAGGTGGCGCTACAAAGTATTAACTTAAGGGGGCTGAATAATTTTGCACGCCCAATTTTTCAGTTTTTGATTTGTTAAAAAAGTTTGAAATATCCAATAAATGTCGTTCCACTTCATGATTGTGTCCCACTTGTTGTTGATTCTTCACAAAAAAATACAGTTTTATATCTTTATGTTTGAAGCCTGAAATGTGGCAAAAGGTCGCAAAGTTCAAGGGGGCAGAATACTTTCGCAAGGCACTGTATGTGTGAACGATGGCTAGCTCCTCGAATGATCCCAGTCCCTCCTATTGTGCATCTGTTGTAGAAAGAGGCAACTTTTTCTCAGAACAGATGTGCTCTACAAATGTTTTATTTCCTTTTGGATGCAGGTATGTGGTTTTATCAATGTAAAATATGTTATGTATAATAAGGAGAGAGTGTATTAGTTTTTGTATTCGATAATCATTTTGATGCACTGAGAGAGAAAGAGTCGACGATTCTCAGAACATACGTGCTCTACAAATGTTTTATTTCCTTTTGGATGCAGATGTAGGATGCAGAGAGTCAGTTCTGCTTGATTAAAACTACCTGATCTCCAAAGTCCACGTTTATAGTCTCAATCAACCACACACAACGCAGAGATACTGCACCGGCTACACTAGCATGTTGTTATGTTGTGTTGCTAGCATGTTGTGTTGCTAGCATGTTGTTGTCATGTTGTGCTGCTAGCATGTTGTTGTTATGTTGTGTTGCTAGCATGTTGTTGTCATGTTGTGCTGCTGCCATGTTGTGTTTCAGCCATGTTGTGTTGCTAGGTGGTTGTGTTGCTAGCATGTTGTTGTCATGTTGTGCTGCTGCCGTGTTGTGTTGCTAGGAGGTTGTGTTGCTAGCATGTTGTCATGTTGTGCTGCTGCCATGTTGTGTTGCTAGGAGGTTGTGTTACTAGCATGTTGTCATGTTGTGCTGCTGCCATGTTGTGTTACTAGCATGTTGTCATGTTGTGCTGCTGCCATGTGTTACTAGCATGCTGTGTTACTAGCATGTTGTCATGTTGTGCTGCTGCCATGTTGTGTTACTAGCATGTTGTCATGTTGTGCTGCTGCCGTGTTGTGTTACTAGCATGCTGTGTTACTAGCATGTTGTCATGTTATGCTGCTGCCATGTTGTGTTACTAGCATGCTGTGTTACTAGCATGTTGTCATGTTGTGCTGCTGCCATGTTGTGTTACTAGCATGCTGTGTTACTAGCATGTTGTCATGTTGTGCTGCTGCCATGGTGTGTTACTAGCATGCTGTGTTACTAGCATGTTATCATGTTGTGCTGCTGCCATGTTGTGTTACTAGCATGTTGTCATGTTGTGCTGCTGCCATGTTGTGTTACTAGCATGTTGTCATGTTGTGCTGCTGCCGTGTTGTGTTACTAGCATGCTGTGTTACTAGCATGTTGTCATGTTGTGCTGCTGCCATGTTGTGTTACTAGCATGTTGTCATGTTGTGTTACTAGCATGCTGTGTTACTAGCATGTTATCATGTTGTGCTGCTGCCATGTTGTGTTACTAGCATGTTGTCATGTTGTGTTACTAGCATGCTGTGTTACTAGCATGTTGTCATGTTATGCTGCTGCCGTGTTGTGTTACTAGCATGCTGTGTTACTAGCATGTTGTCATGTTGTGCTGCTGCCGTGTTGTGTTACTAGCATGTTGTCATGTTATGCTGCTGCCGTGTTGTGTTACTAGCATGCTGTGTTACTAGCATGTTGTCATGTTGTGCTGCTGCCGTGTTGTGTTACTAGCATGTTGTCATGTTATGCTGCTGCCATGTTGTGTTACTAGCATGCTGTCATGTTGTGCTGCTGCCATGTTGTGTTACTAGCATGCTGTGTTACTAGCATGTTGTCATGTTGTGCTGCTGCCATGTTGTGTTACTAGCATGCTGTGTTACTAGCATGTTGTCATGTTGTGCTGCTGCCATGTTGTGTTACTAGCATGCTGTGTTACTAGCATGTTATCATGTTGTGCTGCTGCCATGTTGTGTTACTAGCATGCTGTGTTACTAGCATGTTGTCATGTTGTGCTGCTGCCGTGTTGTGTTACTAGCATGTTGTCATGTTATGCTGCTGCCGTGTTGTGTTACTAGCATGCTGTGTTACTAGCATGTTGTCATGTTGTGCTGCTGCCGTGTTGTGTTACTAGCATGTTGTCATGTTATGCTGCTGCCATGTTGTGTTACTAGCATGCTGTCATGTTGTGCTGCTGCCATGTTGTGTTACTAGCATGCTGTGTTACTAGCATGTTGTCATGTTGTGCTGCTGCCATGTTGTGTTACTAGCATGCTGTGTTACTAGCATGTTGTCATGTTGTGCTGCTGCCATGTTGTGTTACTAGCATGCTGTGTTACTAGCATGTTATCATGTTGTGCTGCTGCCATGTTGTGTTACTAGCATGCTGTGTTACTAGCATGTTGTCATGTTGTGCTGCTGCCATGTTGTGTTACTAGCATGCTGTGTTACTAGCATGTTATCATGTTGTGCTGCTGCCATGTTGTGTTACTAGCATGTTGTCATGTTGTGCTGCTGCCATGTTGTGTTACTAGCATGCTGTGTTACTAGCATGTTGTCATGTTGTGCTGCTGCCATGTTGTGTTACTAGCATGTTGTCATGTTATGCTGCTGCCATGTTGTGTTACTAGCATGCTGTGTTACTAGCATGTTGTCATGTTGTGCTGCTGCCATGTTGTGTTACTAGCATGCTGTGTTACTAGCATGTTGTCATGTTGTGCTGCTGCCATGTTGTGTTACTAGCATGCTGTGTTACTAGCATGTTATCATGTTGTGCTGCTGCCATGTTGTGTTACTAGCATGTTGTCATGTTGTGCTGCTGCCATGTTGTGTTACTAGCATGTTGTCATGTTGTGCTGCTGCCGTGTTGTGTTACTAGCATGCTGTGTTACTAGCATGTTGTCATGTTGTGCTGCTGCCATGTTGTGTTACTAGCATGTTGTCATGTTGTGTTACTAGCATGCTGTGTTACTAGCATGTTATCATGTTGTGCTGCTGCCATGTTGTGTTACTAGCATGTTGTCATGTTGTGTTACTAGCATGCTGTGTTACTAGCATGTTGTCATGTTATGCTGCTGCCGTGTTGTGTTACTAGCATGCTGTGTTACTAGCATGTTGTCATGTTGTGCTGCTGCCGTGTTGTGTTACTAGCATGTTGTCATGTTATGCTGCTGCCGTGTTGTGTTACTAGCATGCTGTGTTACTAGCATGTTGTCATGTTGTGCTGCTGCCGTGTTGTGTTACTAGCATGTTGTCATGTTATGCTGCTGCCATGTTGTGTTACTAGCATGCTGTCATGTTGTGCTGCTGCCATGTTGTGTTACTAGCATGCTGTGTTACTAGCATGTTGTCATGTTGTGCTGCTGCCATGTTGTGTTACTAGCATGCTGTGTTACTAGAATGTTGTCATGTTGTGCTGCTGCCATGTTGTGTTACTAGCATGCTGTGTTACTAGCATGTTATCATGTTGTGCTGCTGCCATGTTGTGTTACTAGCATGTTGTCATGTTGTGCTGCTGCCATGTTGTGTTACTAGCATGCTGTGTTACTAGCATGTTATCATGTTGTGCTGCTGCCATGTTGTGTTACTAGCATGTTGTCATGTTGTGCTGCTGCCATGTTGTGTTACTAGCATGCTGTGTTACTAGCATGTTGTCATGTTGTGCTGCTGCCATGTTGTGTTACTAGCATGCTGTGTTACTAGCATGTTATCATGTTGTGCTGCTGCCATGTTGTGTTACTAGCATGTTGTCATGTTGTGCTGCTGCCATGTTGTGTTACTAGCATGTTGTCATGTTGTGCTGCTGCCATGTTGTGTTACTAGCATGTTGTGTTACTAGCAGCATGTTATCATGTTGTGCTGCTGCCATGTTGTGTTACTAGCATGTTGTCATGTTGTGCTGCTGCCGTGTTGTGTTACTAGCATGCTGTGTTACTAGCATGTTATCATGTTGTGCTGCGGCCATGCTGTGTTACTAGCATGCTGTGTTACTAGCATGTTATCATGTTGTGCTGCTGCCGTGTTGTGTTACTAGCATGTTGTCATGTTGTGCTGCTGCCACGTTGTGTTACTAGCATGTTGTCATGTTATGCTGCTGCCATGTTGTGTTACTAGCATGTTGTCATGTTGTGCTGCTGCCATGTTGTGTTACTAGCATGTTGTCATGTTGTGCTGCTGCCGTGTTGTGTTACTAGCATGTTGTCATGTTGTGCTGCTGCCATGCTGTGTTACTAGCATGTTATCATGTTGTGCTGCTGCCATGCTGTGTTACTAGCATGTTGTCATGTTGTGCTGCTGCCATGCTGTGTTACTAGCATGTTGTCATGTTGTGCTGCTGCCATGTTGTGTTACTAGCATGTTATCATGTTGTGTTACTAGCATGCTGTGTTACTAGCATGTTGTCATGTTGTGTTGCTGCCATGTTGTGTTACTAGCATGTTGTCATGTTGTGCTGCTGCCATGTTGTGTTACTAGCATGTTATCATGTTGTGTTACTAGCATGCTGTGTTACTAGCATGTTGTCATGTTGTGCTGCTGCCATGTTGTGTTACTAGCATGTTATCATGTTGTGTTACTAGCATGCTGTGTTACTAGCATGTTGTCATGTTGTGCTGCTGCCATGTTGTGTTACTAGCATGTTATCATGTTGTGTTACTAGCATGCTGTGTTACTAGCATGTTGTCATGTTGTGCTGCTGCCATGTTGTGTTACTAGCATGTTATCATGTTGTGTTACTAGCATGCTGTGTTACTAGCATGTTATCATGTTATGCTGCTGCCACGTTGTGTTGCTAACATGTTGATGTCATGTTGTGTTGCTATCATGTTGTCATGTGTGGAATTCTGTGTTTTACATTATAGCCATTACCATATATATATATATATATATATGATTAAATATATATATGATTAAATATTATCTGATGTTGGCTGTGTGAGGTGTCTGCATTTGTGCACTTGAGCCTCATCATGAGATTAAACATCTGCTTGCTACATCTACTTGCCTGTTTGTGTGTGTGACAAGAACTGAGTAACATGGTGTGACCTGCATGTTGCAAAACTGTAGATAACAGCCCAGCATATGCTTTGTCCTTGTGTTTGTATGTGACAATATTGAGCACATGGTGTGACTTGCTGTATCTTACAAAGTTGTGGTTAATCAGGTATAGGGAGGGGTGGTCATCACGAGGTTTAACTGAGATGGAAAAATACTAAACAACACAATAGCAGGAATTGAGCAACTGTTATAACTAGGGGGTGATACCAGAACAGTAGGAATCTATACATCGACTGAGGGAGGACTCCAAGAAGCGCCAAGAGGCGGGGACCCGCCTGAGCGCCTGCGATAGGCTGAGCAAGTCTAAACCACGCTCAGCCTCTACTGTGATAGGCCAACAGACGGGTTGGAACAATGTCTATCACAGTATAAGAACAACTGTTTACGTACATCCTGTCAGTTCTCTGCTTGCCCTGCGTGGTGATTCAGTGAACCCGTATATACGAAAGTTGCATTTGCCATTTATTGCTTAGTTAATAAAAAATACATAGTATACAATCGGTGACTCATTGTCATATTTATCCTGATACCAGATTCGAATTTACACAACTCTAACACATGTTGTGTTGCTAGGATGTTCTTGTCATGTTGTGTTGCTAGCATGTTGTTGTCATGTTGTGTTGCTAGCATGTTGCTGTTGTGTTGCTAGCATGTTGTTGTTGTGTTGTAAACTTAGCTAGCTTGTTATTGACATCTGTTTGGAATCTTATCTTGCATCACGCCTATAATTTATTGAGATTGGAATGCATTCCAGGTCATAATCATAACTAATGTCAATCCTCGTAAATTATGTTACATAGCTAACCAGTAAAATGATTTACAGTTGCTGAAGTTACACGTTTGCTAACAAGTTACAAATGTGAGGCGTGGCACATAACATGTTAGCAGACTAGCTAGCCAACTCCAGTCATGTGCTAAGGCTTGCTGGTAAACCTAGCTGGTTGTAATGTTGTAGCTTGCTGTTTATTAGCCATATCTATGACCAAAAAGAAAACAGGTGTAGCGGTCTAAGAACCAGGGTCTGTAGTGACACCTCAGTGCTAGAGGTGTCACTACAGCCCCTGGTTCAAATCCAGGCTATATCACAACTGGCCGTGATTGGGAGTCCCATAAGTCGGTGCACAATTGGCCCAGCGACATCTGGATTTGCCTGGTGTAGGCCGTCATTGTAAATAAGAATTTGTTCTTGACCGACTTGCCAAGTTAAATATAAATATAGGTAAAAAGACAACATTTGTTTTGAATCCTCTCAGCTATATTCTGGTTGAAACATGTATGGATGAATGTCACCATTTAGCTAATAGAGCACCAAAAAATGCTCCAAGGCCGAATTCGTGTTGATGAGAGGAATCACTTGAAGCCATTGTGTCTGGGAAGTTCTTTCAGTTTTGCCCAAAGGATTGTTGTTCGTCTCCGCCTGCTTTTCCAAAAAGCCTACCTTCGGGGAGGGACGGGGGCCAGAGCACAAAGCACCTCCGACACAAGTTGTAGTCTTTCAGAGACTGAAAGAAATGTGTCTGCTTGTATATTTAACAATGAATCCACCAAAAAGAGCATTGCTAAAAGACATCCAATGGCTCTATCGAACAAGTACAACCATATCTACACCCACAAAAACGTATAGTGCAATTAGTATTTATCATAGTGCCTTCCCGAAATGCCCCATCAACACACCGGAAGCATAGGGTGTATCATTCAGAGTGCAAAACTCTGACCCGCCTTCCTCCTGGGCAATTATGTGTGAACCACATTTCACTGTCCTAGAAATACCTCAGACCTGATGAAGACAAGCCCAGATTTCCCCCAGGGTGAAATTCCCCTTTAAGAATAGCAGTAGGTGTTAAGCTTGGAGCTGTGTAGATGAATTAAACACTACAAAACTAGTAGTTCAAGTCAGTGTTCTAATTCAAGTGAATTCATTGGTGTCCACAAGACAATGAATCTGAAACACTGGTCACGTGCATTATGTTTCTGTAGATATGGCCTTCCTGTGAGTCTACACTGTAAAATGAATGGTTACACATACAATCAATGAACATAGTCCCTTTATTTTTTAAATAACAGGCATAGTAAATTACACCAAGTTAAACCAGTGTATCACACCAGTATGTGTGTGAGTTGTAAGCGCAGTCTCAGCAGTGGGAGAACATGACAAAGTGCATGTGTGGTCCAAATCGTACTGTTGAGCCTGGTACAGGTGGGAGCACATTAAGGCTGTAGGGGGCCAGCTCCTGGTGGGAGCACATTCAGGGGCTCAGCCTCCTCATCACTCTCTGTCTGTCTGGACTGCTAGATGGACCTGGTGGCTGGGTGGAGGCTGCTTGTTGTCTAGGATGTAGCATATCGCTTGTCGTTGGCCTGTTCTCAAGTAAGTGTATGAGGAACCTCAATCCAGCTAAGAATTTTCTGTGCTGATGGTCTGGCACGTGACTCTCTCCTATTCCTCTATTTTTTTAAAGTGTCCCTCATTCTTCAATTTCTTTTGGCAAGTGTTAGCTAATGAAAATAAGCAAAACAATTCACATTTCATTGAATCATACATATGTCAAAGCCACAATGTATTTTACCCAGAGTACCCATTCATGTGAATTACAGTCCCATGTACACTGCATTCGGGAAGTATTCAGACCCCTTGACTTTTTCCACATTTTGTTATGTTACATCCCTATTCTAAAATGGATTGAATAAAACATTTTCCTCAATCTACACACAATACCTCAATGATAAAGCGAAAACAGGTATTTAGAAATGGTTGCAAATGTATTAAAAACAAAAATGTTTTTGCAGACCCTTTGCTATGAGACTTGAAATTGAGCTCAGGTGAATCTGGTTTCCATTGGATTCGGGTATTAAATAAGGTATTTGTTTTTTTTATAAAACCTGTTTTCGCTTTGTCATGTGTACAGTCGTGGCCAAAAGTTTTGAGAAAGACTCAAATATTAGTTTTCACAAAGTCTGCTCCTCAGTTTGTATGATGGCAATTTGCATATACTCCAGAATGTTATGAAGAGTGATCAGATGAATTGCAATTAACTGCAAAGTCCCTCTTTGCCATGCAAATGAACTGAATCCCCAAAAAACATTTCTACTGCATTTCAGCCCTGCCACAAAAGGACCAGCTGACATCATGTCAATGATTCTCTTGTTAACAAAGGTGTGAGTGTTGACGAAGACAAGGCTAGAGATCACTCTGTCATGCTGATTGAGTTCGAATAACAGACTGGAAGCTTCAAAAGGAGGGTGGTGCTTGGAATCAGTGTTCTTCCTCTGTCAACCATGGTTACCTGCAAGGAAACATGTGCCGTCATCATTGCTTTGCATAAAAAGGGCTTCACAGGCAAGGATATTGCTGCCAGTAAGATTACACCTAAATCAACCATTTATCGGATCATCAAGAACTTCAAGGAGAGCGGTTCAATTGTTGTGAAGAAGGCTTCAGGGCGCCCAAGAAAGTCCAGCAAGCGCCAGGACCGTCTCCTAAAGTTGATTCAGCTGCAGGATCAGGGTACCACCAGTACAGAGCTTGCTCAGGAATGGCAGCAGGCAGGTGTGAGTGCATCTCCACACACAGTGAGGCGAATACTTTTGGAGGATGGCCTGGTGTCAAGAAGGGCAGCAAAGAAGCCACTTCTCTCCAGGAAAAACATCAGGGACAGACTGATTTTCTGCAAAAGGTACAGGGATTGGACTGCTGAGGACTGGGGTAAAGTCATTTTCTCTGATGAATCCCTTTTCCGATTGTTCGGAGAAGACAAGGTGAGCGCTACCATCGGCTGTGTCATGCCAACAGTAAAGCATCCTGAGACCATTCATGTGTGGGGTTGCTTCTCAGCCAAGGGAGTGGGCTCACTCACAATTTTTGCTAAGAACACAGCCATGAATAAAGAATGGTACCAACACATCCTCCGAGAGCAACCTCCCAACCATCCAGGAACAGTATGGTGACAAACAATGCCTTTTCCAGCATGATGGAGCACCTTGCCATAAGGCAAAAGAGATAACTCAGTGGCTCGGGGAACAAAACATCGATATTTTGGGTCCGTGGCCAGGAAACTCCCCAGACCTTTATCCCATTGAGAACTTGTGGACAAACATGAACCCAAAAAATTCTGACAAACTCCAAGCATTGATAATGCTAGAATGGGCTGCCACCAATCAGGATGTGGCCCAGAAGTTAATTGACAGCATGCCAGGGTGGATTGCAGAGGTCTTGAAAAAGGGTCAACACCGCAAATATTGACTCTTTGCATCAACTTCATGTAATTGTCAATAAAAGCCTTTGACACTTATGAAATGCTCGTAATTATACTTCAGTATTCCATAGTAACATCTGACAAAAATTTATAAAGGCAGCAGACTGTGAAAATTAATATTTGTCATTCTCAAAACTTTGATGCATTTAAAAAAAAGCATAAAAATGTGGAAAGAAGTCAAGGGGTCTGAATACTTTCCGAATGCACAAGTCATCAATTTCGGCATCAGGCTATAGCCTCTCCCTGCAAAATCGCACTATCAACAGAACTCTTGTTTTTCAATACCATTCCATTTTCCTAGCAAGGTTCTTGCATTCAATTCTTAACTTTGGACTAATATATATATATATATATCTCATTCTTTACTTTATGCATCACAAAAATAAACTCTACATTCATAGCATCAACATTGTGTGTTCTGAGCTGATAACAATTCATAAAATATCAATTAATACTGTATATAAAAACAACACAGAGACAAGAGAAGCACAACAGATACTCTTTTATTGTCTGTTCAAATGTTTGTTGCTAACAATTCAATAATTACAAAGATTCCAACTGGTGATTTTTATTTATTTTTTTAAGAGGGAAAAAAACAAAAAAAAAAGCAGTAGTGTTTCAAAGAGAGAAAAAAAATGTCCCGTCTTCGGAGAGCTGAACAGAAGTCCGGGAAGAATAAAGGAACGAGAACGATCACTGACACGAAATCAAAAGATGATATTCCTTGGACTAAAACATGTGCAAGTTTAATACAGTGTTTCGGGAAACCCCCCCCCCGATAGCCTGCAGGTTTAAAATCACTTCGGGAATTGATCTGAACGAGGTACTATAAAACAAAAAAATGGCACTGAAGGCACACTAGAGTGATTAAACTGGATATGCCACACATGCCTGTACTGTATCTCATACTTCTGTACAATGAAACATCCCACACTGGAGGAGAAAAACAACTATTCAGACACCCCCCTGTGGCGGTACGGCGCTATGACTGTACACCATCGCTAATGCTTCCCACTCTCATGATTGAACGATTTAAAATGCAAGGGCCTTGGCCAGGGGGGGGGGGGGGGGGGGGGGGGGTTCTCTCTATAGTGAGCAGGTCTTCACACACATACCTATTTATTTAAACATAGCACACGAAAGCAGCAGCAGCTCTGTGAAGGACTCTTATTAATAATCCTATGAGTAATGTGGTCCTTTTCGCTATGTTCAGATTCCCACCACTTAAAACCGCATATCGAGAAATTAAAGTCTCATGATTCCGTTTCCATTTCTTCTTCTATTTCTGGTTGCTATGGCGCCAACTATATACGTTTTTCTGGCAAAAGATCCAAGTTAAAAACAACGCATGTTACAAAGGCTGGCAGGAGATGTAAATGCTGTAAAATATGCCCACTAATTTAGCTTTACACTAAAAACCCCCTGCAGTCAGTTGAATTGAATGGCAGCTCGTCTCCTGGGAAGGTACAGCTCTCAAAATGGTCCGGGAACAGCTCAATAGGTTTACAACGCCAGTACAGAAGGGGCTGGGAAGTGTGTGTGTGTGGGGGGGGGGGGGGTTATGGTTCTTGAAAAAAGTCTGCCATTTCTTTCACCGTTCCGTTTAGTGTCCGCCAAGTACGAGCTCAACATATCCGTGTAAAATACTATACGCTTTAAAAACAACAGTTATTTCCCTCTAGTCTTTGTTTTCTTTTTTAAAACAAACTTATACCTGTGATTAGGACAGTTCATCATTAATGCTTTTTCTGTGAGTCCCCCCCCCCATCAGTAATCTCTGTTTTTAATTCAGCCCCATCTCACCTATATGTATTGATCATTTCACCTAAGTATTAATAACCTTAACTCATAGGAAACATTTATGGCCTGAAATGAAGAAAAACAAAAACAAAATCTATCTATACTGGCTGATTTTTTTTTTTTTTTAGCGTTAGCTTTAAATAACCATGTGCCCCTCACTTTTTTTTTTGGGAGGGTCTATGCTCGTCACACGCAGAAAAGGCTTCAGCGGTGGCATTTTGTCCACAAAGTCTGTTCTTGGCACTTTGCAGCGATACACAAGTTCTATGTCGAATGTAGGTGTTGAGTGATTAAGCACGCATTATGTGTGTGTGTGTGTGTGTGTGTAAGGTGTGTGTGTGTGGGTGGGGTCCTCAGCCGTCCAGGGTGTGCTCCAGGCCGTCCAGTGTTTGCTGGCTGCGGTGGGGGGAGTTGGGGCTGGGGGGGCTGCTGGGGTCGGAGCTGTTGGAGAGGGTGGAGTGCTTGGTGGAGTCGGAGTCCGGCTGAGGGAATACAGAGAGTGTTTTTATATATCAATGCTGCATTAAAGTTGAGTTGCTAATTGTTTGGCTCAACTTTTGGCTGGATGGTTCATATATATAATATATATATATATATATATAAGATAAAAATATGAATCTCAGTTTTTGCTCATCGGTGTCGAGAGGTGTATCCATTTCTATCAAACATTTTAGGCAATATTTCTGTCTATTTAGGGGACGTTTTGGATAAAGAGCACCCCTGAGGTAAAAGTTCCATTTAGCCTCTAACAATAAACAAATTTGAATTATTAATATTTGATTTGGCAATTACATTTTATTGCGAGAATTGGGGAGGGGGGGGCAGAAATGGAGTAAAGTGTGAGTGATTGAATGTGTGTGTACAATCAGTAAGGCTGGGACGATACCACTGTCATGATACTTGTTAGTAGTGTGGCAAGAACACAAAGCGGATTTAACTTCTTTAGGAAAACAGCCCTAATGTTGGAAACAAACATCATCATGTTGTCATCCAGTCACATTTATTTTCCAAACTATTTTACATACAGCAGGATTTTAAAAGGACCAAAGAGCTCTGTCTTCTTCGTGTTCTCATTTTTGTGAGGAAAAATGCTTTAGGTTTACCAGAGTTACTCCTATAATATCTAACAACATAATGCGTATCTTTCAACAAAAAAAAATCTGATATAAAATATACAAATTAGCCTCCTTCTTTCTGTATGGGTATAGCAGGTGATGTAGCCTACCTTAACAGAAAATGACTCAAGTAAAAGTTACCCAGTAAAATACAAAAAAAAGTCTACAAGTATTTGGTTTTAAATATACTTAAGTATCAAACTAAGCATTTGTGTTTAGTGAGTCCTCCAGTTTAGAGGCAGTAGATGACCAGGGATGTTCTCTTGATAAGTGCGTGAATGACAATTTTTCTGTCAAAATGTAACGAGTACTTTTGGGTGTCAGGGAAAATGTGTGGAGTAAAAAATAACATTATTTTCTTTAGGAATGTAGTGAAGTAAAAGTTGTCAAAACTATAAATAGTAAAGTACAGATACCCCAAAAAACAACTTAAGTAAAAAATACTTTAAAGTACTTTAAACAACTGCCATTTTGAGAATTTGATTCTCCCTGACTGTTTAGTTTTTATTTTGGTGACTGTTAGTTCTTAAAGATTATCTTATTTTAAACTACATATTTTATATCTAGTTTTAGTCATTCAAGTTTACACAGGAAACGTTTTACCATTCCGATTAATTTTTGTCAAAAAAAGTGGAAGATGTAGGGGAAACACCGGGACATTTCTCAAATATCCGATAAATGTAAAATGTTCCTGGTCACTTTCCTAACGGAAACCCTGGTGTGTGCGCGCTGTGTTGGGGGTCTTTACCTCTCTCTCAAAGTCCCCGTCTGGGTCGGAGATGTTCCGAGACGATCCTGCTCCTCCAAAGTCTGCACCTCCTTCAACACACACAGAGACACACACACACAGAGCATTAGTATCAATGACAAAGAGAGAGAATGGATTTACTAAAGTGTGTTTGTTGAAATGTGTGCAGTGTGTGTTGTAACCAGTGTTCACAATGCAGAAGGTGTGTGCTCGGGGTCCTCTCACCAGAGGCCGTGCGGGTGATGTGGGTCATGCTCCTCTGTTGCCGGGAGATACTGGAGAGTGGGCGGGGCTTGTCCTTGGCCGGGTCATCCTGAGAAGAATGCATCACACTCTGTACCCCCACGCAGTCGCCAAGACATACATACATACACACACAGTAAGACAAAAACACATATGTGACTATATGGGTGGAACAGGTTTGTGTTCATTAGGACACACAACGGAAAACATTTGTAAAATTTTTGCAATGAAAATGAGCGTTTCTTATTGGACAAGTCCCAGTTTGGACATCGTCATTTCATTGAGTTTAATTTCATTGGTTGCCTAATGAACACCACCCCAGGTACATGATTGGACACGATCAAGACATTTAGATGGATGCTTATGCACACACATGAAACCAACAGCCTTGTACACGCTCATACGCACAGTAATAAACTCCACAGCAAATCACTCGTTTGACTGAAACAAGTCACACTCACGCTGGTATGTTTTTGCAAAATTCAATGGGAGGAAATAGTCATGGAGACTAAATCTCTACATGACTTTTGGTGGGCGTCTACTAATAGAACAAACCTTCTAGGGAGCTTTTCCAATTTGCTGTGCCCCATTTTTAAATAGCTCTCTCTCTCTCCATTGAAACCTATGGGAAGCTTATCAAGCGTGTTGCCCTGTTTTAACATGACAAATAAGCAGAGATCACACAAAGCATAACCACACTGCAAGCCAGTACAGAAAAACACACTCACTATGACGTCAGCCGAAATAAAACCACCCCCAGCTTCCCGAAAAACTCACTGCACTCGAGAAAATTGAAAGAGGAACCGTGAGGAAGTATGGGAAGGAGAGAAAAGGGGGGGGGGGGGGGGCAGGGAGGCTGGAAATATGACCGATCCCAAGTCGACCCAAGCACCTGCTCCCTATTCATTGGTGGAGATGGAAGAGTAAAGGTTAAATACAGACACCTCCAGTATTATTGGCACCCTTGATAAATATGAGCAAAAAATACTATAACATTTATACAAATACTGAGCTATATTGTATGCAAATGTTTGGGGCGGGCGGGGGGGTTGTTTTATACAATTGCTTAGAGTTTTAACAAGTCATTATTTTCTCCAGAAGAATAGCACTGTTTCTAATACTTTTTGCACCTTCTCCTTGCTAGGATAATGGCACCTAGCCTCTCATGAGTGTTTTGAGATTAGAGAACACATCGGGAGGGATCTTAGACCATTCCTCTGTCCAGATAATTGATTTCCTTTGGTCTGATCTGACTGCCCTCTTCAATTCAAACCACCGGTTTTGAATGGGGTTCAACTCCGGAAAACTGACATGGCCATTGCAACATTTGTATTTCGTGGTCAATTAACCATTTCATTGTCTTTCTGGAAGATCTACAGTTCATTGACTTTTCCCACATTTTGTTATGTTACAGCTGTACTAGAATGGATTCATTTTTCCCCTCATCAATCTACACACAATTACCCATAAAGACAAAACAAAAACAGATTTTTTGATTTCTTTGCCAATTTATATATTTTTTAAACCTGAAAATATTGCATTTACATAAGACTTCAGACCCTTTACTCAGTACTTTGTTGAAGCACCTTTGGCAGCGATTACAGCCTTGAGTCTTCTTGGGTATGATGTTACAAGCTTGGCACACCTGTATTTGGGAAGTTTCTCCCATTCTTCTCTGCAGATCCTCTCAAGCTCAGTCAGGTTGGATGGGGAGTGTCGCTGCACAGCTATTTTCAGGTCTCTCCAGAGATGTTTGATTGGGTTCAAGTCCAGGCTCTGTCTGGGCCACTGAAGGACATTCAGAGACGTGTCCCGAGGTCACTCCAGTGTTGTCTTGGTGAACCTTCGCCCCAGTCTGAGATCCTGAGCGCCCTGGAGCAGGTTTACATCAAGGATCTCTCTGTCCTTTGCCCCGTTCATCTTTGCCTCGATCCTGACTAGTCTCCCATTCCCTGCCGCTGAAAAACACAGCATGATGCTTCCACCACCATGATTCACCGTAGGGATGGTGCCAGGTTTCCTCCAGATGTGACGCTTAGCATTCAGGCCAAAGAGTTCAATCTTGGTTCATCAGACCAGAGAATCCTGTTTCTCATGGTCTGAAAGTCTTTAGCAGGATGTCATGTGCCTTTTACCGGGGAGTGGCTTCCATCTGGCCACTCTACCATAAAGGCCTGATTGGTGGAGTGCTGGTAATAGACATCTCAAGGATGATCAATGAAAACAGGATGCAACTGAGCTCAATTTCGAGTCTCATAGCAAAGGGTCTGAATACATGAAAATAATGTATGTACAGTAGTAGTACCCCAGACCTCCAGGCTCAGATTTAACAACCAGTACCCAAGACCTCCAGGCTCAGATTTAACAACCAGTACCCCAGACCTCCAGGCTCAGATTTAACAACCAGTACCCCAGACCTCCAGGCTCGGATTTAACAACCAGTACCCCAGACCTCCAGGCTCAGATTTAACAACCAGTACCCCAGGAATAGAGGCTAGATCACTAGGAGACAAGGGCTACTGCGGGTGTCGATTTGGGATTGTGCAAAAGAGGTGGTGGTGGTGTCAAAAGGAAGAGAGTGGGGGAAGGAGGGGGAGAGGAAGGAGGGGAAGCATCAGGTCAGGCCTACCCTTCCTAGGGAGGAGGTGGAGGGAGAGGAGGAGGAGGAGGATGAGAGCTGGGGCATGCTGCAGTGCTGCAGCGAGGAGGTGGAAGAAGAGGTGGCGGAGGAAGAGGCGGGCTCTTTCTGCAGGTACAGGCCGGCCGACACGAGGCTCATGTGATAGACGTGCTCAAAGTTGCTCGGTGGGGAGATCAGGGCGTGGTGGCGGGAGGATGAGGGGGAGGGGGTGGTGGCGGCGCTCTCGCTCTGCTGCCGGGCGGGGAGGGAGGGGGGGGTGAGAGAAGGAAAGAGAGCGGAAACAAAGGACACGAACAAGACACAGATGGAAAAAAAAGAGGGAGGGGAGGAGAAAGTGAAAGAGGGCGTGAGGGAGGAACTACAGGGTCATTCTCAGAAAAGAGTAGGAAGAGGGGCAGAGGTGGTAAATAGGTAGAGAAAGGTGACATCTAGAAGGTAGGATAGCAGTGCTATTCTGTGGAGTTAGGATGGTAGGATAGCAGTGCTATTCTGTGGAGTTAGGATGGTAGGGTAGCAGTGCTATTCTGTGGAGTTAGGATGGTAGGATAGCAGTGCTATTCTGTGGAGTTGGTAGTGGGAGCTGCTAGTGTCAGAAAATGCAAGGAGACACCATTTTGGCTCCAGCGGGTGTCTTGCGATCGTTAAAAAACAGCTGTTATGACTCCTGCTTTGTTACGTTTTAAGGGGCGGCCATTTTATCACCCGCAATTTCAGGAAGGTTAACACAGGGTGGACATTTTGATTCCTGCGATATCAGTTAGGTTATTTGCAGTAGCTGTCCTGGGTACAGCAAATGTCAGTTAACTTGCAATAGACAGCCACTTTGGCTGCTACAATATCAGTCAGGTTATCATGGGGTTGGGAACCCATTTTGCTTCCTGCAATGTCAGTTGGGTTATGACAGAGATGGAAAGAGGTGCTATCTTTGTATCTGTGCCATTATGGCGTCTGTGACAGCATGGGCAGCGCCATTAAGGCTATCTCCATTTTAAAGTACATTTTCTTCTCCTTTTGAAGTTTGAAAATGTGCCTCAATGACAATGTCCATGCTAAAATGGGTTATATCCAAGTTGAGTCCTTTAACTATCTCCTATGGGTTATGTATACAGTATGAGGCAGCCATTTTGGCACCAGCTGTGCTTACCAGAGGCAAATCCATGAGGACCTGCATGCCGTCGCCAGGGCCCATGTGTGCCACGTGGTTAAAGTTGATTGGGTTGGAGATCAACTTGGACCTCAGCTCAGGGTCCCTCAGCATCTCTCTGTCAACACAACACACATGGTTACAATGGTCAGTGTGTATTACTGTGAAGAGTTACATTCGAGTCATTTTTTGCAACATCTTATTCAGAGCAACTTTGGGTTAAGTGCCTTGCTCAAGGGCACATTGACAGATTCTTCACCTAGTCGGCCCGGGGATTCGAACCCTCCGACCTTTCGGTTACTGGCCCAACCACTAGGCTACCTGCCGCCTGAAGTTGTACTGGGTGAGTGTACTACAATGGTAGTAAACAGACTAACTTCTGATTTAAGTCAGACGTATAGTTCTAGTGTTGTCACCTCCACTGGCGCTGGAGTCTGATGGAGTGGTGCCCCCCTGGCGACAGGGGTTCAGGCCTCGACTCAGACTCCCTTATCTAAACCCCCATATTCTGTCTCCCCTCGCTACATTACTGCCGTACAGTCCAAAAGTCAAGAAAAGTATGAAAGGGGATTGTGTGTGTGTGTGGGGGGGGGGGGGGGGGGGGGGGGGGGGGGGGGGAGGTTACCTCCTCTGCTGCAGTCTCTCCTCTTCCGGGACCTTGAAGAGGAACTTCCTCTTGCTGCGCGTTCTCACCATCAGCTTCTTACTGTTGTCAGATGTCTCAGGGATGGCCAGGTCACCTTCTGCAGGACGGACAGAGAGAGAGACATTTGAGATATAGGTAAGTGTATTGGGGTACATATATTTTAGAGAGTATATAGCGATATACACTACCGTTCCAAAGTCTGGGGTCACTTAGAAATGTCCTTGTTTTCCATGAAAACATACATGAAATTAATTGCAAAAATGAATAGAAAATATAGTCAAGACGTTGACATGGTTATAAATAATGATTTGTAATTGAAATAATAATTTTGTCATTCAAACTTTTCTTTTGTCAAAAAAATCCTCCATTTGCAGCAATTACAGCCTTGCAGACCTTTGGCATTCTAGTTGTCAATTTGTTGAGGTAATCTGAAGAGATTTCACCCCATGCTTCCTGAAGCACCTCCCACAAGTTGGATTGGCTTGATGGGCACATCTACGTACCATACGGTCAAGCTGCTCCCACAACAGCTCAATAGGGTTAAGATCCGGTGACTGTGCTGGTCACTCCATTATAGACAGAATACCAGCTTACTGCTTCTTCCCTAAGTAGTTCTTACATAGTTTGGTGCTGTGCTTTGGGTCATTGTTCTGTTGTAGGAGGAAATTGGCTCCGATTAGGCGCCGTCCACAGGGTATGGCGTTACAAAATGGAGTGATAGCCTTCCTTCAAGATCCCTTTAACCCTGTACAAATCTCCCACTTTACCACCACCAAAGCACCCCCAGACCAACACATTGCCTCCACCATGCTTGACAGATGGCGTCAAGCACTCCTCCAGCATCTTTTCTGCGTCTCACAAATGTTATTTTTTGTGATGTGAACATCTCAAACTTAGATTAATCTGTCCATAACACTTTTCGCCAATCTTCCTCTGCCTAGAAGGCCAGTATCCCGGAGTCGTCTCTTCACTGTTGACGTTGAGACTGGACAGAGGAACTCTGCCTAGAAGGCCAGTATCCCGGAGTCGTCTCTTCACTGTTGACGTTGAGACTGGACAGAGGAACTCTGCCTAGAAGTCCAGTATCCCGGAGTCGTCTCTTCACTGTTAACGTTGAGACTGGACAGAGGAACTCTGCCTAGAAGTCCAGTATCCCGGAGTAGTCTCTTCACTGTTGACGTTGAGACTGGTGTTGAGACTGGGTACTATTTAATGAAGCTGCCAGATGAGGACTTGTGAGATGTCTGTCTAGTTTGAGAAACTCTCTAATGTACTTGTCCTCTTGCTCAGTTGTGCACCAGGGCCTCCCACTCTCTCTATTCTGTTTAGAGCCAGTTTGCAATGTTCTGTGAAGGGAGTAGTACACAGCGTTGTACGAGATCTTCAGTTTCTTGGCAATTTCTCACATGGAATAGCCTTCATTTCTAACATGGAATAGCCTTCATTTCTAACATGGAATTGCCTTAAATTCTCAGAACAAGAATAGACTGACGAGTTTCAGAAGAAAGTTATTTGTTTCTGGCCATTTTGAGCCTTTAATCGAACCCACAAATGCCGATGTTCCAGATACTCAGCTATTCTAAAGAAGGCCAGCTTTATTGCTTCTTTAATCAGAACAACAGTTTTCAGCTGTGCTAACATAAATGAAAAAGGGTTTTCTAATGATCAATTAGCCTTTTAAAATGATAAACTTGGATTAGCTAACACAACGTGCCATTGGAACACAGGAGTGATGGTTGCTGATAATGGCCCTCTGTACTCCTATGTAGATATTCCATTAAACAATCATCTGTTTCCAGCTACAACAGTCATTTACAACATTAACAATGTCTACACTGTATTTCTGATCAATTTGATGTTATTTTAACGAACAAAAAATGTGCTTTTCTTTCAAAAACAAGGACATTTCTAAGTGACCCCAAACTTTTGAACGGTAGTGTATGTGGTGAGTATATTGTGGTATTGGTGAGTGTATTGGGGTATATGTAGTCAGTATATTGTGGTATAGGTGAGTGTATTGGGGTATATGTAGTCAGTATATTGTGGTATAGGTGAGTGTATTGGGGTATATGTAGTCAGTATATTGTGGTATAGGTGAGTGTATTGGGGTATATGTAGTCAGTATATTGTGGTATAGGTGAGTGTATTGGGGTATATGCAGTCAGTATATTGTGGTATAGGTGAGTGTATTGGGGTATATGTAGTCAGTATATTGTGGTATAGGTGAGTGTATTGGGGTATATGTAGTCAGTATATTGTGGTATAGGTGAGTGTATTGGGGTATATGTAGTCAGTATATTGTGGTATTGGTGAGTGTATTGGGGTATATGTAGTCAGTATGTTGTGGTATAGGTGAGTGTATTGGGGTATATGTAGTCAGTATATTGTGGTATAGGTGAGTGTATTGGGGTATATGTAGTCAGTATATTGTGGTATAGGTGAGTGTATTGGGGTATATGCAGTCAGTATATTGTGGTATTGGTGAGTGTATAGGGGTATATGTAGTCAGTATATTGTGGTATAGGTGAGTGTATTGGGGTATATGTAGTCAGTATATTGTGGTATAGGTGAGTGTATTGGGGTATATGTAGTCAGTATATTGTGGTATAGGTGAGTGTATTGGGGTATATGTAGTCAGTATATTGTGGTATAGGTGAGTGTATTGGGGTATATGTAGTCAGTATATTGTGGTATTGGTGAGTGTATAGGGGTATATGTAGTCAGTATATTGTGGTATAGGTGAGTGTATTGGGGTATATGTAGTCAGTATATTGTGGTATAGGTGACTGTATTGGGGTATATGCAGTCAGTATATTGTGGTATAGGTGAGTGTATTGGGGTATATGTAGTCAGTATATTGTGGTATAGGTGAGTGTATTGGGGTATATGTAGTCAGTATATTGTGGTATAGGTGAGTGTATTGGGGTATATGTAGTCAGTATATTGTGGTATAGGTGAGTGTATTGGGGTATATGTAGTCAGTATATTGTGGTATAGGTGAGTGTATTGGGGTATATGTAGTCAGTATATTGTGGTATAGGTGAGTATATTGGGGTATATGTAGTCAGTATATTGTGGTATAGGTGAGTGTATTGGGGTATATGTAGTCAGTATATTGTGGTATAGGTGAGTGTATTGGGGTATATGTAGTCAGTATATTGTGGTATAGGTGAGTGTATAGTGTATTGGGGTATATGTAGTCAGTATATTGAGGTGTATTTGCACCTGTGGAGTTGTTGCTGAAGTAGATGAGGCGCGGTTGTTCAGAGCCCAGCAGGTTCAAACTGCCCTCCACATTCAGAGGCCTTAACTGAGGGGCAGAGACATGGGTTACACCGATCCACTCTACAGACCACGGGCATATATACACATATGCACACAGACACTCCTTTCATTCATACACATTTACCTTGTAACATTCACCCCCACCCAGACACATGAGATTAGAACATGCATCCTCACATTCACCAATACACCCTATTATGGCTTGTTAGACTGAACCCAGACTGTTGTCCCAAGACACCCCATTATGGCTTGTTAGACTGAACCCAGACTGTTGTCCCAAGACACCCCATTATGGCTTGTTAGACTGAACCCAGACTGTTGTCCCAAGACACCCCATTATGGCTTGTTAGACTGAACCCAGACTGTTGTCCCAAGACACCCCATTATGGCTTGTTAGACTGAACCCAGACTGTTGTCCCAAGACACCCCATTATGGCTCGTTAGACTGAACCCAGACTGTTATATGGGCGGGACAGCCCTGCTTTTACCTTCCTCAGTGAAATTGTCTGGACCCACTCAGTGGTGTGTATGTCAAACACATCCACCCCATACTCGCTGTACACCGTAAGGTAGGAGGAGTTGGAGCCTGGCGGGGACACAGGAAAGACACACTGAGCAATCACAGAGGCCTCCACAGCTTGATACATTTGTAGGATACAATATACTAGATACAGTTTATGTTCGCTTCTTTTAAAAAGTTAACAATATTGAATTTGTCTTTCAGTGTCCCTTCTAAAAAATATTGTGCATGCAGCACTTACCAGAAGGCCTTCAGAGTTGCATAGCTAACTGTTTCTGGGTGTAAAGTAGCCTAGTGGGGCGGCAGGTAGCCTAGTGGTTAGAGCATTGGGCCAGGAACCGAAAGGTTGCTGGATCGAATTACCGAGCTGACAAGGTAAAAAACTGTTGTTCTGCCCCTGAACAAGGCAGTTAACCCACTGCTCCCCGGTAGGCCATCATTGTAAATAACAATTTGTTCTTAACTGACTTGCCTAGTTAAATAAAGGTAAAACAAATATATATATGTTTTTTAAATGTATTGTGACTGTATTCACTTCCAATGGTAGAGACTGTTGGGTTGGGCAGTATGCAGATTTTAATACCGTCATACCGTTTCAGTGCCATACCGGGGTATACAGTATTACTTGAAGTGCACAAAACTTGCCTAACAACTCAACCACTCAAAAACAAAACGTGACGTACTGCAGGCGAGCGGCGTGGCGGGCCACATCAGCTCCTGGGCCCTGCTCCTCTTCCCAGTGGGGTCCACATAGATACCCAGCTGGCTGAAGCAGAGTAACAGCTCGGTCGCGCCCACCTCCAGGGCGTGCAGCGCGTCCAGGGGCTGCTGGGCCAGGAAGGCTAGCGACGGGTCCCCGGGGCTCACCAGGCTGACGGGCGACGACTCGCCCTGGAGGGCCAACAGGGCAAAACCTGAGGGGTATCCCACGCACAGGCGCTCGCGCACCATGCCCAGCCACTGGGCCACCCCCGGGGCTTGCACCTCCCACAGCTTGCGGTGGTGCGGCTTGGCCCGGGTGATCTCATAACACAGAACCTGGTGAAGGGGCAGAGAGGAGATGTTACTACTGACATTCTGGCAAAGCAGCAAACGGAAAGGACCTTCAGACTTGATGTAGTTAGCAGGAGTTTGAAAGGACCTTTATAATCAGCCTTGATGTAGTTAGCAGGAGTTTGAAAGGACCTTTATAATCAGCCTTGATGTAGTTAGCAGGAGTTTGAAAGGACCTTTATAATCAGCCTTGATGTAGTTAGCAGGAGTTTGAAAGGACCTTTATAAATCAGCCTTGATGTAGTTAGCAGGAGTTTGAAAGGACCTTTATAAATCAGCCTTGATGTAGTTAGCAGGAGTTTGAAAAGACCTTTATAATCAGCCTTGATGTAGTTAGCAGGAGTTTGAAAGGACCTTTATAATCAGCCTTGATGTAGTTAGCAGGAGTTTGAAAGGACCTTTATAAATCAGCCTTGATTTAACTAGCAGGAGTTTGAAAGGACCTTTATAAATCAGCCTTGATGTAGTTAGCAGGAGTTTGAAAGGACCTTTATAATCAGCCTTGATTTAACTAGCAGGAGTTTGAAAGGACCTTTATAAATCAGCCTTGATGTAGTTAGCAGGAGTTTGAAAGGACCTTTATAATCAGCCTTGATGTAGTTAGCAGGAGTTTGAAAGGACCTTTATAATCAGCCTTGATTTAACTAGCAGGAGTTTGAAAGGACCTTTATAATCAGCCTTGATGTAGTTAGCAGGAGTTTGAAAGGACCTTTATAAATCAGCCTTGATGTAGTTAGCAGGAGTTTGAAAGGACCTTTATAATCAGCCTTGATGTAGTTAGCAGGAGTTTGAAAGGACCTTTATAAATCAGCCTTGATTTAACTAGCAGGAGTTTGAAAGGACCTTTATAAATCAGCCTTGATGTAGTTAGCAGGAGTTTGAAAGGACCTTTATAATCAGCCTTGATTTAACTAGCAGGAGTTTGAAAGGACCTTTATAAATCAGCCTTGATGTAGTTAGCAGGAGTTTGAAAGGACCTTTATAATCAGCCTTGATGTAGTTAGCAGGAGTTTGAAAGGACCTTTATAATCAGCCTTGATTTAACTAGCAGGAGTTTGAAAGGACCTTTATAATCAGCCTTGATGTAGTTAGCAGGAGTCTGAAAAGACCTTTATAATCAGCCTTGATTTAACTAGCAGGAGTTTGCTTGGGTTCCCGAGTGGCACAGTGGTCTAAGTCACTGCATCTCAGTACTAGAGGTGTCACTACAGATACCCTGGTTCGAATCCAGGCTGTATCACAACCGGCCATGATTTTGGAGTCCCATAGGGTGGCACACAATTGGCCCAGCGTCGTCCGGGTTTGGCCGGTGTTGGCCATCATTGTAAATAAGAATTCTTAACTGACTTGTCTAGTTAATTAAAAGTTACAGTTCTTATGAAGACTTTATGAATGCTCCCTTTATAAGTTGTTTGTTTTGAAATGGGGTCGATATGGGATTTATTCGGATTTAAGTCACATATCTTCAACTACACGCGTCATTTGACATGTATTGTACTGGAACTCTTATGTGTGTTTTTGGCATCGTTTTCACGTGTAAATAGGTAAATCAATAAATTAATAGTGACCTGGCGCTTGACGGCGGCCAGCAGGCAGGCGGGTCCCCCGGGGCGTAGCACGCCCGTGGTCAGTGCCTGGCAACCCTTGGTCTCTGTCAGCTTGATGTCGAAGGCCGCCTCGGCCCCCTCCAGCACCCCCCAGGGGTGCAGGTGCACGTGTCGGTTGCGCCCACACAGCAGGGCCATCATCTTCTCTTTGGGGATCAGCTCCATCTGGTGCACCTTCTTGCAGTCGGCCGCCCGCACGATCACTGAAGGGGGGGAAGAGAAAAAGGAGTCAACAGGGGCAAACGACACAGAGAATCGTAGTGTTTTGAAAGAAATCACAAATTATGATTTGTGAGTCAATAGGTAAGATAGTTGCTTTCCCGAATTGTCGAAAACACTTTCTCTCCTCGATTTCAACCCCCCCCCCCCCTTTTGAAAAACCAAATGGAGGAGAAGGTATAATGAAAGGGACCTTGGATTCTCCTCCAATGCATTTTTAGAAGGAACCGAAGAGAGAGGAAACGAGGAAAGACCATGGAGAAATAGTCTTAGGATGAAGAAAGAAATGGGAGACAATATACCACAAAATAAAACATGACACGTTGACATCGCGTGATCACACATAAGAAACATGTTGGAAATCTAAAAACTTGAAAACCTTTGTTCTGCATAGAGGAGTCATATGAGGCTCTATTGGGGGCTGTCACATATCCCTCCCTGTATGATCCAGATCCTGGAGCATTTGATGCCCTGATGATCTGCACTATAGAGCACTTGTGAAACGTAAACCAACCCTGGCTGAAACAAATCTTGGACCCTGGCCAGGTGGTGGGTCTAAGATCCAGGACCAGAGTAACATGTATTGTGACAATTCAGAGAGCAAGTCGCATGGAACTTTCTCGCCCACGTCATTTGGAAAGTGAATATTTGAAAAAATGTTCAAGGCAAAATATATTTGTTTGAATTTTCAGAATCATACCAGGGTACCGAATGTCATATGTGAAAACGCCCTATGAGTGTATATGACTAGCCGTGGGATAGGTGTGTTCTTACCATCTCTGGTGACCTCCACTACAAACAGACCTTCCTCTGTTCCCAGGGCGATACGCTCTCGATCTGCAGGGAGACAAAGGAGCAGTCAACACAGTCTTCTCTCTCTCACTGCCATCCTCCACACACACACACACGACAACAACACCTCTCGCAAACACACACACTGAGTAAACGCACCATAACTTTTTAAATTATTGGAGATCTCAAACGGTAATTTGCAATTGCATTCTGTGTTTCGCGTGTATCCACTACAAAAACAACTAAACTTCCTCCTCACGGAAATTGTCACAGAAAAGTTACATTACTTACACCGCAGATTATAATTTCACTCGTCGAGTACAGATTATAATTTCCCTCGAGTACAGATGATCATTTCCCTCGAGGACAGATGATCATTTCCCTCATCCCGATGATCATTTCCCTCATCCCGATGATCATTTCCCTCATCCCGATGATCATTTCCCTCATCCCGTACAGATGATAATTTCCCTCATCCCGTACAGATGATCATTTCCCTCATCCCGATGATCATTTCCCTCATCCTGTACAGATGATAATTTCCCTCATCCCGTACAGATGATAATTCCCCTCATCCAGTACAGATGATAATTTCCCTCATCCCGATGATCATTTCCCTCATCCCGTACAGATGATAATTCCCCTCATCCAGTACAGATGATCATTTCCCTCATCCCGATGATCATTTCCCTCATCCCGTACAGATGATAATTTCCCTCATCCCGTACAGATGATAATTCCACTCATCCAGTACAGATGATAATTCCACTCATCCAGTACAGATGATAATTCCACTCATCCAGTACAGATGATAATTCCACTCATCCAGTACAGATGATAATTCCACTCATCCAGTACAGATGATAATTCCCCTCATCCAGTACAGATGATAATTCCCCTCATCCCGTACAGATGATAATTCCCCTCATCCAGTACAGATGATAATTCCACTCATCCAGTACAGATGATAATTCCACTCATCCAGTACAGATGATAATTCCCCTCATCCAGTACAGATGATAATTCCCCTCATCCCGTACAGATGATAATTCCCCTCATCCAGTACAGATGATAATTCCCCTCATCCAGTACAGATGATAATTCCCCTCATCCAGTACAGATGATAATTCCCCTCATCCCGTACAGATGATAATTCCCCTCATCCAGTACAGATGATAATTCCCCTCATCCCGTACAGATGATAATTCCCCTCATCCAGTACAGATGATAATTTCCCTCATCCCGTACAGATGATAATTCCACTCATCCAGTACAGATGATAATTCCACTCATCCAGTACAGATGATAATTCCCCTCATCCAGTACAGATGATAATTCCCCTCATCCCGTACAGATGATAATTCCCCTCATCCAGTACAGATGATAATTCCCCTCATCCAGTACAGATGATAATTCCCCTCATCCCGTACAGATGATAATTCCCCTCATCCAGTACAGATGATAATTCCACTCATCCAGTACAGATGATAATTCCCCTCATCCCGTACAGATGATAATTCCACTCATCCAGTACAGATGATAATTCCCCTCATCCAGTACAGATGATCATTCCCCTCATCCAGTACAGATGATAATTCCCCTCATCCCGTACAGATGATAATTCCCCTCATCCAGTACAGATGATAATTCCACTCATCCAGTACAGATGATAATTCCACTCATCCAGTACAGATGATAATTCCCCTCATCCAGTACAGATGATAATTCCCCTCATCCCGTACAGATGATAATTCCCCTCATCCAGTACAGATGATAATTCCACTCATCCAGTACAGATGATAATTCCCCTCATCCAGTACAGATGATAATTCCACTCATCCAGTACAGATGATAATTCCCCTCATCCAGTACAGATGATAATTCCCCTCATCCAGTACAGATGATAATTTCCCTCATCCCGTACAGATGATAATTCCCCTCATCCAGTACAGATGATAATTCCCCTCATCCCGTACAGATGATAATTCCCCTCATCCAGTACAGATGATAATTCCACTCATCCAGTACAGATGATAATTCCACTCATCCAGTACAGATGATAATTCCCCTCATCCAGTACAGATGATAATTCCCCTCATCCCGTACAGATGATAATTCCCCTCATCCAGTACAGATGATAATTCCACTCATCCAGTACAGATGATAATTCCCCTCATCCAGTACAGATGATAATTCCCCTCATCCAGTACAGATGATAATTCCACTCATCCAGTACAGATGATAATTCCACTCATCCAGTACAGATGATAATTCCCCTCATCCAGTACAGATGATAATTTCCCTCATCCAGTACAGATGATAATTCCCCTCATCCAGTACAGATGATAATTCCACTCATCCAGTACAGATGATAATTCGACTCATTCGGCCTATCTGAAATGTTATGGTGCGTTTGCTGACAGCACAGGTGTGTTTTTACTAGAAGGAAAACGCCCCACAGTCTCTTCAGTAGTTCCCCAACTCACCGACGATGGCGGCGCAGAGCGTGGTCTTGATGGCGGGCAGCGAGGAGTCGTAGGCCTCGTGCAGGACGTGCACTACGCGGTTCCTCAAGCGGTTCTTGGCCAGGATGCTCTGCAGGCTCTCCAGGATGCCCATCCACTTCTTCTTCTCTGCCTCGCTCTCAGCCAGCACCAGCAGGGAGACGGCACCCGCCGGCGAGCTCAGCAGGGACGACGTCACCTGACGAGGTTTATAATGCGTTATGATACGTGTCTGTGTCGTTACTCCCGAGTCAATGAGGGAGGGCTTGGGTTAATAACAATAATATCAACTTTATTAAGTCTGTTTGGGTCCTTGAAAAGTGCTATATAAAACCCATGTATAGTTATTATTTCAAGTTTCCCCACATAGGAAACATCATCCCATAGTAACAATAGACTATAATAAAAAATGACAGTAATCGATATGTTTTATAATGCCTTATGATACACCATAACTTTCCGTAGTAACACACATATGTTTTTACATCCATTAGATGTAACTTTATTTCAAGGTCATTTATTGGGTTCTCTCACACAAGAAACATCATATTAGGAATAGATGACAATTAAATTATACATGAGTGAATATAATAACTTTAGTCATGTGGTATTTGTCACACAGCAGTTGAAAGCTTACCCTGAATATGCAGGGGACGTCTTTGCGGGTGGCGTGGATGACGTCTGAGGCCAGGACAGAGCTGACGGAAAACTCCTCATCTCTGTGGACACACAGAGAGCAGTGTTACACACGGACATACAGAGAGCACAGTGTTACACACACCCACACACAGCAAACACACACACCCACACACACAGCAAACACACACAGCAAACACACACACACCCCCACCCCAAACACACACACCCCCAACACACCCACCAAACACACCCACCAAACACACCCCCAACACACCCCCACCCCAAACACCACCAACACACCCCCACCCCAAACACACACACACCCACACACACACCCAACACACACACACCCAACACACACACACCCAACACACACACACCCAACACACACACACACCCAACACACACACACACACACCCACCCAACACACACACCCACCCAACACACACACCCACCCAACACACACACCCACCCCCCACACACACCCACCCACCCACCCACCCCAAACACACACACCCCAAACACACACCCCAAACACACACCCCAAACACACACACCCCAAACACACACACACCCCAAACACACACACACCCCAAACACACACACACACACACCAAACACACCCCAAACACACACACACCCCAAACACACACACACACACACCCCAAACACACACACACACACACACACACCCCAAACATCCCCACCCCCCAAACACACACACACCCCCCAAACATCCCCACCCCCCAAACACACACACACCCCCCAAACACACACACACACACCCCCCAAACACACACACACCCCCCAAACACACACACACCCCCCAAACACACACACACCCCCCCAAACACACACACACCCCCCCAAACACACACACACCCCCCCAAACACACACACACCCCCAAGGGCTGCAACGTTATGGAATTTTGGGTAAACATTATTTGTCAGGCAAATGTCCATGGCCACTGTTATAACCATTCAAATAGCAAAACGAAGGCTGATTTTCTCCTTTACTCTCAGTCCGGTTTGTAGCAGCATATAGTCAGAGATTTGTATAACTAAGTCAAGATGAACCAGAGCCTGTCGATTCCAATGGGAGCAAATTAATCATAGTGGGCAGAACAAGAGAAGTGGGCAGAGCCAAGCACGAGCTAGTGAGATCCTATTGGCCCGTTCTAGCATTTATTTGCATATTTCCCTTAGGGAACGCCTACTTTGTGAAGGGCATGTGTGCAATAACTAAATTTGCCATCGCACTCCTAAACAACAACATTTTTTGAAACTTTGGCAAAGGGTAAAGTCTACAAAACGCAGTCCACTCAGTTACAGATTCTAGTTTTGGAAACAGAAAACTGTATTGAGATCAAATGTTTAACTGATGACAAAATCCATCTCTCTCCATCTTCTCCCACTGTCGACCACTGGGCTTCCTCTCATCACCATATTTGGTATTGAGTGAAAACAAGAACCGGATGCTTCACATTTATAAATCTGGTGAAATATCTAGCTCATTGTTCTCTCTCTCTGACTTAGTGTTCCATTGCCTAGCAACCGCAGTAAACAACCATCAGGCAGTGGTCAAGCAGGGGCAGCAACAACAAATCGGGTATATCAATCACTGTCTCGGATTCACATTCACTTTAGATGTCTACGTTCACCAAGAATGACGGCTTTTAACAATTCTAACATCTTTGTAAACCGAATCAAACGTATCGCCAGAGCACTCTGTATAGTAGGATACAGATAGAGATCATGCTAACGCCACAGCATCAAAGGGAGTGTATATTTAAAGGAGAGCGCACGCGTTGAAGGAGGCAGGAGATGGGAGTCACGGATTATAACAATTGTTTATAATAATCATTCATTTACACTACTGCTATTGTGTCGGTATCGGATATATTAACTTAAAAATAAAGTTCATACAAAAATAATCTAAAATGAATGCATTAGAGCGGTAAGGAAAATCATTTTATTCACGGTCTTCATCCATAATTGTCAGTTACATGGTTATGCCATTATTGTGCCAGCCCTACCACCTCCCACATACCACACACCCTCCACCCTACCACACACCCTCCACCCACCCTCCACCCTACCACATACCCTCCACCCTACCACATACCCTCCACCCACCCTACCACACACCCTCCACCCTACCACCCACCCTCCACCCTACCACCCACCCTACCACCCACCCTCCACCTCCCACTCCACCTCCCTCTTCACCTCCCACACACCCTCCCCCTTCACCTCCCACTCCCTCACCCTTCACCTCCCACCCACCCTCCCCCTTCATCTCCCACTCCCCCTTCACTCCCCCCACACACCCTTCACTCCCCCACCTACCACTCCCACACACCCTTCACCCCAACATAGAGGTCTTACCTCAGGTCCAGGACCTGACTTGTCACCACGCCTGGCTGGGTGGACTTGCCCTCGGGCACCTCGTACAGGAAGAGTTTACAATCACACACCACGGCGTACGCCCGCTGCCAGCCCTTCTTTACCCCCGTGGGCTTGGGGATCTTGACGGAGAGGGCAGAGCAGCAAATTTTCAATTGAGAGGTCTGTCCTTGTTATTCATTTCCAATAAACTGGACATCACACATCTTGTTAAGCTGAACAGAATTGCAATGTCTTGATTACATCAAAGCAACAACATTCAAGAAAGATATTAGCGTATCACCATGAAAAGACCATGATGTAATCACAGAACTATAATGACTAGAATGGGTGGGAAAAATATACACTCAATATGGCCGCAGGAAGGCAAACTGTAGTCATTCTATTTCCACGGTGATAACCTGTTACTAAGTACGCGGTGCTCACCCTGACGAAGCCCTTGTAGGCGGTGCCGATGCCCCTCTGTACGTCGATGCCCAGAGGCCTCTTGGCCTGCTCAGGGGGGATGGGGCACACCTGGGGGGCATTGTCCTTACAGGATACATGGCAGATGAAGGAGCACACTGGAGAGAAAGAGGGAGAGATAGAAAGAGAGTATTGGTATACACAAGGAAACATGCAGTTTCCCATAAGGTGCAGTTTCAGATCTCCCGTTCAGTTAAAACATTACAGTCCATTTATAGCGAGTGGTGTGTCAGCGGGAGGAAAATGCTGCACCCAATCTCCCCAGCCCCCCCCCCCCCCCCCAACTAAACGGCACAATCTCCCCAGTCCCCCCCCCCCCCCAACTAAACGGCACAATCTCCCCAGTCCCCCCAACTAACCGACACCGGTGACAGAGAGCGTGGTCGTGTGTGTCTGACACTCACCTTCGCAGGCGTAGCCCTGGCGGATGAGACCCACCATCAAGGAGGTGCAGTGCGTGCACTGGGTGGGGCTGGAGAAGGTCTTGATGCTCAGCTGGTGAGCTTTGGGCTGCAGACACACACACACGGAGAGAGAAGAACACAGAATACTTAGCCAAGTGTTACAGACAAGCTGACAGCGTGTGTGTGTGTGTGTCAAATTATTATATGAGCATGAGTGGTAGCACATATGCGGGAGCATGTTGTTTTCATTGTGTAAGAGTGGTGTGTGTGTGTGTGTGTGAGAGAGAGAGCGGTGTGTGTGTGAGAGCGGTGTGTGTGTGTGTGTGTGTGTGTGAGAGAGCGGTGTCAGGCGGTACCTTTGGTGTGGTCAGCAGCGATGTTGGATAGACCGGGGAGGGGACGGTAGGGGTAACAGCAGTGGGCTTGGCGACTGGCTCCTGTGGGAGAGGGGTCAAAGTTTAAAGGTCAACTGGTCAGACTGGGGAGAGGACAGCACTGGGTTCATTAGGCACCAAATGGAAGAACATTTACTAAAGCAGGGAGGGACTACATTGAGTTACTAACTGAAACAAATTGTTTTCCCTTGCATACCTTAATGAACTGGTTCTATACTGTAAAAACATGAACTATGCTTTACTGGGATAAGAGTCATTGAATTAGCTAACAATCAGGAAGGGGGTCAAGAGAGTCATTGAATTAGCTAACAATCAGGAAGGGGGTCAAGAGAGTCATTGAATTAGCTAACAATCAGGAAGGGGGTCAAGAGAGTCATTGAATTAGCTAACAATCAGGAAGGGGGTCAAGAGTGTCATTTAATTAGCTAAAAATCAGGAAGGGGGTCAAGAGAGTCATTGAATTAGCTAACAATCAGGAAGGGGGTCAAGAGAGTCATTTAATTAGCTAACAATCAGGAAGGGGGTCAAGAGAGTCATTGAATTAGCTAACAATCAGGAAGGGGGTCAAGAGTGTCATTTAATTAGCTAAAAATCAGGAAGGGGGTCAAGAGAGTCATTGAATTAGCTAACAATCAGGAAGGGGGTCAAGAGTGTCATTTAATTAGCTAAAAATCAGGAAGGGGGTCAAGAGTCATTTAATTAGCTAACAATCAGGAAGGGGGTCAAGAGAGTCATTTAATTAGCTAACAATCAGGAAGGGGGTCAAGAGAGTCATTGAATTAGCTAACAATCAGGAAGGGGGTCAAGAGAGTCATTTAATTAGCTAACAATCAGGAAGGGGGTCAAGAGAGTCATTGAATTAGCTAACAATCAGGAAGGGGGTCAAGAGTGTCATTTAATTAGCTAAAAATCAGGAAGGGGGTCAAGAGAGTCATTGAATTAGCTAACAATCAGGAAGGGGGTCAAGAGAGTCATTTAATTAGCTAACAATCAGGAAGGGGGTCAAGAGAGTCATTTAATTAGCTAACAATCAGGAAGGGGGTCAAGAGAGTCATTGAATTAGCTAACAATCAGGAAGGGGGTCAAGAGAGTCATTTAATTAGCTATCAATCAGGAAGGGGGTCAAGAGAGTCATTGAATTAGCTAACAATCAGGAAGGGGGTCAAGAGTGTCATTTAATTAGCTAAAAATCAGGAAGGGGGTCAAGAGAGTCTTTTAATTAGCTAACAATCAGGAAGGGGGTCAAGAGTCATTTAATTAGCTAACAATCAGGAAGGGGGTCAAGAGAGTCATTTAATTAGCTAACAATCAGGAAGGGGGTCAAGAGAGTCATTTAATTAGCTAACAATCAGGAAGGGGGTCAAGACAGTCATTTACTTAGCTAACAATCAGGAAGGGGGTCAAGAGAGTCATTTAATTAGCTAACAAACAGGAAGGGGGTCAGGAGAGTCATTTAATTAGCTAACAAATCAGGAAGGGGGTCAAGAGAGTCATTTAATTAGCTAACAATCAGGAAGGAGGTAAATTGTTACTTCTGAAGATCCAATGAATGAATTAAATGTAAGAATTGCCCTGCAGTTTTAACCAATGATGTGTATAAACCCTGGATTGCTGATGCTATGTATTGGCAATTGAGAGGTTTTCAATTAAATGTTTCAAGGACCATATTACATCTATTTGTGTTGTAGTGAGGACAGTAATCAGTCGTAATCTTAAAACAATTATACTTTAAGGAAATATGATTGTTAAATGTTTATGTTGAGTTCACATTAGGGGTGGCAGGTAGGTTAGTGGTTAGAGTGTTGGGCCAGTAACCGAAAGGTTGCTAGATTGAATCCCCGAGCTGACAAGGTAAAAATCTGTCGTCCTGCCCCTGAACAAGGCAGTTAACCCACTGTTCCTAGGACGTCATTGTAAATAAGAATTTGTTCTTAACTGACTTGCCTAGTTTAATAAAGGTAAAATAAATAAAAAAATATCATTTAAAAGTGTGCATTAAGATGTCTAATAAAATATATATATTTTTACAATGGTGGGGGAGGTAGTGCCAAAATGGAGGCACCGTGACTTCATCACAGTGCCCCCTACCAGTCATCTAGTGTATATATAAATCATTGGTTACAACACACCTAAACCCTGTTAAAATGAACAATAGGCATTGTGAATCATAGCATACATTAAAATATAACATTTTACAACAATGACTAATAATTAATTATTATTTATTACATGTTATTATCTTTCTCTCTCTGCATTGTTGGGAAGGACCCGTCAGTAAGCATTTCACTGTTAGTCTACACCTGTTGTTTACCACGCATGTGAAAAATAAAATGTGAACTGGGATGAGACAGGGAACGTCTGGAGAAAGGATGTCTGGGAGGGATGTGCGATATGGACGGAAGTGTGTGTGTGTGTGTGTGTGCGTGTGCGATGGAACACTCACATCCTGCTCAGAGGCCACGGAGGGCGACGAGGAAGGGACGTCTGACTTCTGGGGCGTGGCATCTATCTCGCTGACAGAGCTGGTCTGGAGGAGGGAGAGGGATGACGAGACAGATGAGTGTGTGTGTGTACTGGGCGGAAATGTTTGCGTTGTGCTATAGACTGAGCCATATACACTAGGGTCACCAGCACTGACAACTATAGCACTAGGTGGCATTTTTTAAATTTTATTTCACCTTTATTTTATTTAACCAGGTAGGCAAGATGAGACCACGTTCTCATTTACAATTGCGACCTGGCCAAGATAAAGCATGCTTGAGGTTGCACGTGTCCACAGCTCTGGAATCAGACTAGCCAATCTCCAATCCATTAGAGAGTTAAAATATAGCTGACCCTGTATCAGTGATTCATTTCTATCTGAAGGGCTGAAGGGAGCATTAGGCAGCCAGTAGGTGGTGCTAAGTGCCCATCTCTCGATTGCCTCCTTCTGAGGAAGGGAACCCATCTCAACAACACCTGCATCAACTCATACACATAGGAACTGCCTATGCTATATTTAAGCAGTAAGGCATGAGGGTGTGTGGTATATGGCCAATATACCACAGGGCTAAGGGCTGTTCTTGGACACATACCACAAACAACCCTGAGGTGCCTTATTGGTATTATAAACTGGTTACCAACGTAATTAGAGCAGTAAAAATATATGTTTCGTCATACCCGTGGAACACGATCTGATATACCACGGCTGTCAGCCAATCAGCATTCAGGGCTTGAACCCCCCCCCCTCAGTTTATAATATAATAATATATATATATGCCATTTTGCAGACACATAGTATTTCACCATCATGAAGGCATACTCGGAACAGGTATCGAGCTGAAGGGGTTTAGGTGAATAAAACCAAAATACAAAACAAGCCCACTTTTAACATGTCACAATCCTAATACGAGCAGTATACTGTGTTACACACAAATCATTTTATCATTCAGTATTTTCATGGTCTACTAGACTGTGTTGTAAGAAATCTTCAGTGTACGGTCGGTCCACTTAAGAGTCAAACAATGAGTTAACAGATGACACATTGAAATCATAAACAATACTTACCATATAAACATTGTTATTTTAAATGTGGTTCTTTACATCGACTCAAATGTAACGTACATCAAACACTTACAGCCTAACAATGTTACTGATAAGGTTTAATTTTTTAATTTTTTTAAAAAAATACAACAAAAAAGATTGACAAAATTAGGAGAAATCATGGGAGGTCATTTGGGATCCTACCCTAATCATTTTTTAATTAAACTAAAATGAAGGCAGGTTCTACATCCTCCCAACCAAATCACTGGCTAAAGACACACACTGAAAAGGTCTAGCTCGTCAATATTCTCAGTGTGCTGTCGTAGGGTTAGTTTGTTTTGTTTCTTCGTTAGTTGTGTAGGCAGCTAACAAATATGCAAATGGTTAAACAGGGTTTTGTGAGGTGACTGGTTATACTACTGAGGGATTCTGACGGACGTTAGCAGTATTGGCAGTTAGAGAGAGAGGGGGGGGGGTTAAGGCATTGGGGATGCTAATGCAGAAGAAGCATGTTCCAGAGGAGATGCTCGCAAACCTTTTAGCGCCCAACATAAACTAATGCTAACATAGGGGAAGGTTAACTACAGGGGGAGAGTGCCACCAGCTGTGAAAAGGTATATTTTAGCATAATTTTAATCCTTCTAGCTAAATTAGCATTAGCTACAATCTGTGCTAATCACAGTCATTTTATTCAACTAAACATGTAGCAGCTAGCCTGTTCACAATAGTAACAATAGAAATACTAGGAAAAGTTAAAACTATCATGCACACTACCATAAGAGACAAGAGGCTAAAGTATTAGCCCATATTAGCATGCTAATGGGTAACTGCTAATTGCTAAAAACAGGGCAACACACCTGGAGAAACCTCTATTTTCTCCCAACCTTTTGTATGCTGGCAGCACAACCCCCCCTGGGTTAGGGATTAACTGAGAAAATGGGGGAAGGAGCTCTGAGGAAACCACTTACTTCATCCCAAAACGCTAGCAGAGAGGACGCGGACGAGGAAGAGACCGATTCCTTTTTTGGAAGGGTGACACACGAGAGGGACAAAAAAAAAAAGCACAGGTTTTTGGGGGTTTATGGTTTATTTTTTGGGGGGTTTATGGGGTTCTTTTGCAGAACAAGAACATAATGGGGGCCAAAGTTGATAAGGTCATTCAACAGGGTTTACTGCAAGGACATGCTTAGACCACCGCTTCCCAATGGTTTATCCTGTCAATTTATGTCCCTGAGAAAATTGAGGGAACTAAGACAAAATGGCCCCTTCACCACAAGCCGTTTCCTCTGAAACAACACTGAATCAGGTCTTCTGGGGCCTTTACGCTGACCTAGCGGCTTCAATGCTGACTAATCCCTATTTTTACAACCTCGGGGTAGCCAGGTGTTGAAAAACCCCCAGGTTCACGGTTGTGCTGAGCAGCGAGATCAGTCGACCACAAAGCAGCGTGCGCTAGTGGTGTTGAAAGTGAGAAGCAGGTTAGCAGCTGATAGTTTTGTCCATCTTCTCCCTCTCATTAAGTTCAGGTCATGGCAAGCTTTCTTGTACCTCTCCTTTGCGGCCCTGAGCCCTTCTCATAACGTTGGCCCATTAGCTGCAGATCCTGTCCAAACCTTGGCAGTGTGTGCCGTGTGCAGCTGGGTAAAATGACCCCAATTTATTCCATGGGTTGGAGGGTCAGGAGGTACTTTTCTGCTTGCTCCCCCCCTCTCCGTAACTTTGAAGTTCTTTGTGGTGATGACCTGATTGAGTACATCAGAGGGCATGGTGATATAAACTCCGGAGCTTGGTCCCTTTCGCACTTTGAACTGTGTGTACCAGTTCAAAGTTCAAAATTGAACTGGGTCTCTCTTTTTAAGGATTTCAATGTAAGTGTGTATACATGTGCGCATGTCTGTTTATAAATTGTGTGACTATGCGAGTGTGACAACAGCGCTAGCCAGCCAGTCTGTGTGTGTGTGTGTCTGTATGCATTTAACCACAGGGGTGTCTGCAATGCCATCTCTATTCTGACTCCCGTCTAGCAGGGTGCTCTGTGGGACACCAGCCATGCCAAGTCCTCCACCCTCTGAAATATATTTATCAACTCCCACCGGCCTGTCACCATCGATACACACACAGATACTGCGAGAAAGTGGCTGTTAAGGTTTGTTACGGACATGTGATGGGGGGAGAGAAAGACGTGCAGAGAGACACTCACTCTGAACGTCAGGTCGTGGGCCAGTGGAGAGGTGTTGAAGTACTCGAAAATGGAGTCCTGGAAATCGGGCAGTTTCAGACCTGTATTTAGAAGACAAGGACAGCCTGAGCATAGCCTGCATTTATACTAATTCTACAGAAGAATACCGTTCATAGAAGTACAGTTGAAGGGAAACATGTAACTGACAAGACTAGAGAATGAAATGAAATGTTTCTCTATGAGACGTAGTTATGGGATGAATGGACCAAAAGGCTAATCAACAGCTTCTATCCCCAAGCCATAAGACTGCGGAACAATTAATAAAATCGCCACCGGACAATTTACATTGACTAAAACATCTGACTAAAACATGAATTTCAAACCTTGTTTAAAGTTGTATATGCTTACATACATTTGCCTCTATTATGTGAATGGGAATACTTTTTTTTAAAATGACTTTGAGCTGATAAGCTGGTGTTTTTACAGTCTTATATGAAGAAGAAAAAATATTTGTGGGACTAATAAAATCACCCGCGGGGAAAGTTCGTCTCACCAGCTGTGGAGCCCTGTTTTAGGGTAAAAACAAGGGTTAAGAGTATAGTAGACCAACCTTTGTCTGAGCGGGAACGGCTCTCCTCCAAGTCCTTCTTCATGATCTCCAGCTGCTCCACCATATCCCTGCTCCTGGACTCAGAATCCTTCAGTTTGCTGTGTGTGCGTGTGCGTGTGCGTGTGTGTGTGTGAAGGAAAGAGAGGAAAAAAGTGGGTTATGATTCATCCTCTTCCCTCTTTCCCATTCATGCCCACTTAAAACCGAAATAAAAATTCCCCTTTGCATCAATCAGCATGTAGCTAGCAAGCTAACCTGCACAAGCTCTTTCTCGTTTGACCCCTTGAAAGACAGAAGATTGACCTTTTAAGTCCAACGCTAGGGGCCAACCGTGTGGGATGGTGAATGTTTCTGTAAAGGTAATGTAATGGTCTTGGGTCTAGCTGTGTGGGGTCTTGGGTCTAGCTGTGTGGGGTCTTGGGTCTAGCTGTGTGGGGTCTTGGGTCTAGCTGTGTGGGGTCTTGGGTCTAGCTGTGTGGGGTCTTGGGTCTAGCTGTGTGGGGTAATGGGTCTAGGTATGTGGGGTCTTGGGTCTAGGTATGTGGGGTCTTGGGTCTAGGTATGTGGGGTCTTGGGTCTAGGTATGTGGGGTTAGCTCATCTGGTAAGCTTGGGTCACTGGGTAGCTCACGGCTGGGTTTCGCTTACCGATGACAAGCATACCGATAACATGATGCAACCACCATGCTTGAAAATATGGAGTGTGTTTGAATTTGGTTGTATTGGCAACAAACATAACACTTTGTATTTAGGACAAAAAGTGAATTGCTTTGACACATTTTTTGCAGTATTACTTTAGTGACTTGTTGCAAACAGGACACATTTTGGAATATTTTTATGCTGTAAAGGCCTCCTTTTCACTCTGTCAATTAGGTTAGTATTGTGGAGTAACTACAATGGTGTTGATCGATCCTCAGTTGTCTCCTATCACAGCCATTCAACTCGGTTTCCTCGCTCTCGGGCAACGGCGTTAAGCAGGATGGACGCCTGTATCTTTGTAGTGACTGGGTGTATTGACACCATTCAAATGTAATTATTAACTTCACAATGCTCAAATGGATATACAATATATATTTTTTTTTAACCCATCTACCAACAGAAGCCCTTCATTTCGAGGCATTGGAAAACCTCCCTGGTCTTTGTGGTTTTGGAAAACCTCCCTGGTCTTTGTGGTTTTGGAAAACCTCCCTGGTCTTTGTGGTTTTGGAAAACCTCCCTGGTCTTTGTGGTTTTGGAAAACCTCCCTGGTCTTTGTGGTTTTGGAAAACCTCCCTGAAATGTACTGCTTGACTGAGGTACCTTACAGATAATTGTAATATGTGGGGTACAGAGATGAGGAAGTCATTCAAAAATCATGTTAAACACTATTATTGCATACAGGGTGAGTCCATGCAACTTATTATGTATTTGTTAAGCAAATTTGAACTCCTGGCTTGCCATTACAAAGGGGTTGAATACTTATTGGCTCAAGACATTTCAGCTTCATTTTTAATTGACTTGTAAGAATTTAAAAAAAATAAGCATAATTCCACTTTGAAATTGAGGTAGTGTGTGTAGGTCAGTGACAAGGTATTTATGGTCAATTTTAAAAATCAGACTAACAACAAAATGTGTGAAAAATTTGAGGGGTTTGAATACTTTCTGAAGGTACTGTATGTATGTATGTATGTATGTATGTATGTATGTATGTACGTACGTACACACACACAGCGTTGCGGTTAAAATACCAGTGTCCATCTTTCCTACTGAACTCCCACTTACCCATCTTCCCCTCTGTTACCAACTGTCTAAACCAAGTGTACAATGTCAAAAATAAAAATGGAGGTAAAAAACTAAATACAATGATATATTTTCTAAGAATGGTGAAATGCTGTGACCCGGGGGGGGAGTCACTGTTGGAGTTGCAGGGGGCAGGGCTGACCTTTCGAAGGAGATGTTGGAGGCCTTGACCTTGCGAAGCTCCTCCTGGACCAGCTGCTTGGCCCGTATCTCAGCGTCCAGGGCCGACTGCAGCTCCAGACGGGCCGACATGTCCAGCTTCTGGCTGCGTCGCACCTTCCACAGGGGGTCCTGGGGACGAGAGCAGGATTACTGTATTGTATTCAGGGTGGGGGGGGACGGATTGATGTGATAACGCTCATCAGTGGCCAATTATTGGGTGTGATCGATTGACGTCGCTCTGAACACGGGGTGTAAACGGTGCAGGCAACGCCTGGAACGTGGTTTGGATTAAACCGATTGGCCACAAATCACTCAACTGATTCCTGTCAGAGGTGAGTGGCAACTGGCCAATGCAGTTAGTTCCACTGTGTGTTGAATCTGCTTCTGTATTGGTATGCTCTCCTATGGATCGTCATGTGACTGTCAAGCTGTGATGTAATAGTCCCTGTGTAATGCAATGAAGTGTGTAAGATGTCGGAATCCGTTCAAGAAAAAAAAAAAGCTAACTGAACACGCCCTCAAGAAAATGGCTGTCCAATCCTGTTAGCTAAACCTCAAAACACAACCATATCGTCCCAACTCAAATACAATTCAGCAGGTGCAAAAAACATATTTGAGATTTCATCAACTCCACCGTACCCTCCCTTACACACACACACACACACGATGGACATCTTTTATCGAGTGAATGAGGGAGCCAATGACAAATGGACTTTTCAGGAAGCTGAGATGACATTCCGCGGATGCTGGCGGATCGCGTGACATCACGGCCCAACGGGACAGGAAATGAGGCATCATATCCCTCTAACCCAGCCGGACCCGCTACGCCCTACCCCCCATACCTATTCCCCCAGGCAGTCTGACTGGCTAGAAATTCAGTCTCATACGTTACAGGAGAGAGAGAAGAAAGAGAGTGAGAGAAGAAAGAGCAAGAGAGACAGCGAGAAGAGAGTGTGAGAAAAGAGAGGATCCATAGTGCTCCTGCACAGCACAAATGTAGAGCTCTTTGTACTAAGGAGCTCCCTACCCCCCCCCATCCTAAACTTAACCATTAGGGTGATGGAAGAATATCTGAATATCTATCAGTATTTAAGGGCAACTTCTACTAACCCGCTCCCCTGAAATGTATTCCTAGGTTCTTGAAAGCAATGGAAGCATCGTTTAGTATCAGTCTAGTCTGAAACACATGTGGCCCCTTCAAACTCCTCAGATAATTTACACTCAGAATCCAATTTTGCTTTCTAGGTCTCAATGCTTCAAAGCAGTGCCAGTATTTTTAAATACTCACTATCTGGGGACATCAAACCCACTTTCAAACGGGCCTAAAAATATAATGTTAGAATTCAGATCACGCTGGCTATTCCAGGTTATTTCTTCTCAAGAAAAATCAAATCATCAATCGGTATTAAATGGGCCATATGAGTGACAGACTGGCGACACTATCGGCATGAGAGCAGTCCTCTGCACGGCCTACGGTTGGAGCGTCACCTCCACAGTGATTGGAGGCTGGCTTTGATTGAAGGACGCACTCACCCTCTTGTCCCCCCCAGCTGAGAGAAAGGGCTTCAGGGGAGGAGTGGCCACTCCTGAGCCTTGCTGGGGACGGGAGGTTAAAACAGAAGAGTACACCAACACAACACACTTCAACACTTCACCAGAGTACACCAACACAACACACTTCAACACTTCACCAGAGTACACCAACACAACACACTTCAACACTTCCCCAGAGTACACCAACGCAACACACTTCACCAGAGTACACCAACACAACACACTTCCCCAGAGTACACCAACACAACACACACTTCAACAGAGTACACCAACACAACACACTTCAACACTTCCCCAGAGTACACCAACAACACACACTTCAACAGAGTACACCAACACAACACACTTCCCCAGAGTACACCAACACAACACACACTTCACCAGAGTACACCAACACACACTTCACCAGAGTACACCAACACAACACACACTTCACCAGAGTACACCAACACAACTTTGCGAAGGAAGGAAATTATTGGCAACCAAAATATTTTTTTACAATTTCTCCATCATTGGGGAGTTTAATGCTTTCCCTCCTACTATTCCCCCCCCCCCTTTTTTTCTGATTGCTTGAGCAAATCTACTACTATGTAGGGAACAAGGTGTTATTTGGGATGAATACAATGTTACTCCACTCTTAAAACAGTATC